>NC_136758.1:9680200-10002700 GCF_936440315.1 Barbus barbus
TTTAATAGATTCTTCCTTCAGGGAAACGAACAAGGCTAGCCACAGAGAACTGTTCTGCTTTAGCTTTGCCCTTTAATAAATCAGGTTTATTACTTTGAAATGGGCCATAGGAAAGTTATTACCCAAAACAACACTTTGGAAACATAATTTGCCTGTTTAAGGGCACACAATGTTAAATGGTTGATGAGCACAGGGGTAAAGCACATAGCTAATGTTCTGTTTGTAGAACAACTTACATTTCCATTAAAACGAATCATAGCTTGCCCTCTTGTGTGCCTAAATAAAACACATTTACAGCTAGTATTAGCATCAGTTTTGAGCAATCTAAAGTTCTATAGTGCTAAATACAGGTGAAGAAAACGGGGTACAAAATGCTTTGTATTCATTCAACCACAATGCATTTGTAGTGTAAATGCATATTACTAGAAATGACTAGTATCATGCATATTACCAGAATATTGGCTATGTATTATTACAAGCACATATGCCTTCTTCTGTACGACAATATTCTAGATCCCTTAAACCAACCCAATACCCAAACACAAGTACTACAACAACTATAACTAACTTAGTTATTAGTGAATATGTATTCCCTAATCTAAAGTGTTACTGTAAACACAAATCTTTCTTGCTGCTTGTCTGACAGAAATTAATAACTTCCTACTCACCTGTTTTCTGACTTGTTCAGCAAGGTCCAAACCTGTTCCCAAAGGGCCACTGTTCTGCAGAGTTTTGCTCCAACCCCAATTAAACACACATGAACCAGCTAATCAAGGTCTTCAGGCTCTCTAGAAACTTCCAGGCAAGTGTGTTGGAGCTGGTTAGCGCTAAACTCTGCAGGACTTTGGCCCTACAGGAGCAGGATTGTACAGCCCTGGCCTTGTTGAACCGAGCCCATATCCCAAGAGGCTGAATCGAGCCCATATCCCAAGAGGGAGTAAGGTTTCCTGTGATCTACATAGGGTGAAGGCCCCAATACACTTCAAGTGAAATCAAAGAGCAAACTTAAGTGATGTCTTTTCATGCAAAATGAGGCCAATACGAAGTTCATTTGTAGTTTGTTTCTGGAGTTCGATACAGCTTCCAAAAGCAAATGAAGACCTTCAAGTTAGCATTGGTCTGTGGTGACTAACATGTAGGTGTGCTCTGGGACTCCACCTTCTTTGATGTAAAATAAAAAAAAAACTTTGCTGTTCACTTATTCTGTTCAGTCCATCAAGGTTAGATATCCATGAGTAAAAACACCCAAAGCTTGCTTTATAGTAGAAACTGAAGTTGTAATTCTAATTGATAGAGACACTGACTTTTCATGTTTAATACTGTAAAGCAAGGGTGTCCAGCCCTGCTCCTGGAAGGCAAATGTCCTGCAGAGTTTAACTCCAACCAGCTCTTACACGCTTGCCTGGAAGTTTCTTGTTAGTCTGAATAGAGATTGCCTTATTATTGGGAGACACAAGGGTCTATAATACCATTGGAGAAAGCGTCACTGTCAACTTGCATCACATGTGCCTTGATAACCAATCACATTACAGCCTTGACATCACTGATCAGTGGTCTCCAACCCTGCTTCTGAAGAGCTGGCATCATGCACAGTTCAGCTCCAAACCTAATTAAACATATCTGAAGCAGCTAATCAGCTTCTTCAGGGCAACTTGATAAGTCAGGTGTGTTGGAGCAGGACTGGAACTGAAATCTGCAGGAAGGTAGCTCTCCACGAACAAGGTTGGAAACCCATGCTTTAAAATAGTCTATTATAGGGTGACCATATGTCCTCTTTCCTGAACATGTCCTATCTCCGATTTCTAAATTGCCAAAAATGTCCGGGTTTTGTCTTTGTTTTTTCTATTGAGGTGCTCTCTACAGTCCTCATACATCATATGTACATGTATTTACATCACTTTGAACATTCTCTGTAGATTCCAACTTTTTGCACAATTGGTTGATTATATACAATGTCTGCACACTATGTGTTAAACTGCTTTTCAGTCATTACCTTCAGCAAGTATTAAATGCAAAAGGAAAACACTAATCTGTATAAAGTGCCATATAAACATGAAGTGACTTGACAGGAGGGCTGAATTGCAGAGCTGGTGCAAAAATATCCAGACCGCTATGATCAGATGCTTTCTTAACTGCTGTTTTCTCAATGCTGTCATTTTTGGTGTGCATTTTTGTTATAGAGAGGAAAGCGTGTAGTACATTTACATATTCATCTAAATCACTCTCAACAGCATCGATCCCATCTGGAAATTCAGTATCCATGTATCTCAAACTTCTGTTTACCCCTAAGTGAAGTATATCGTGCCTTAACCAGCATGCTATATTAGCAGTGTGCTAGTTGATAAGCTTACAAAACTTTTGATAAAAATACAAGCTATAAAATGAATGGATGTGTTTTCTCAATAAAATGCCTTTAGAAAAATTTAATGTTGACTTTGATGGTCGTAATACCATTGTTTAGAAAACATAAAACTGTTTCATATAATCAAGAACTGAATATGGTTCTCATTAATTTCTTATAATGGAATTGCTTTGGTGTTCTAAACAGACTTGATCTGACAGAAAGGCTGGTTTATTAATGACATCATATAATTTTCCGGTTTAAATATTTGGAAAAGGCCAAAAGCCCTGTGTGTCCCAAAACAGTCGGTAACGTCTTTTTGATAGATAATAAATGTTCATGGTTTTCTGTATACCTGTTTGATTGTTTCTGTTCCCTTTAAAATATTAAAATGCGTTCTGCACAGCCTTTTGTAATTTGTTGTGACCACCTGTGAATATATTTTCAATAAGCAAAATGCATTAAGTGCAATATGAGCCAGTCAGAGGATAGTTAGGAGGAATTAACTTTGCTATGCAAAATCAGATCACAATGCAACAGAAGGATTTATGGCCAATTAGACAGTTAATATGAAGATAAATTGTCATATTTAGCAGTACAGCTCTCCCCTGATGCACATTTAATTTCCCTGTATGGGTTTTTACATTCATGTGATATGAAATAAATGTAAAGATTTCATCATATCTTCAGCTACTGATTGGTTGATATCCTTTGGCATATTGTTAATATTCCTCAGAGCAAAGTCCCTTTCTTTTATAGGAAAGGAAGAAACCAATGACAGTGAAGATTGTTTTTAAGATATAAACAATAAAACTCCATTTTTTTTCTTCTCTTTCGTGTGGTGAATGATGCTTTTCAAATTTCATTTGTCACCCATTTCACGTTTTTATGTTGTGAATGGTGGCTCAGAATGCCTTGAAATTCTTGATGATATCTGCTTTATTTAATAACAATGAACATTATTGAATGAAGCCGCTTTCTGCACCATGATTCAATAACTTTATCCATTTTGTGTGACACGTCTAATGACTTTTTAGGTTCTTATTTTGATGTAAAACCAGCCAGAATTTAAAAGGGTCATAAACGGAGAAGTTTCTTGGCAGATGCTCATAAACTTCATCAAACTTTTTTTTTCTAACAGTACATTTATCAGAGTGCATAGCACAGCCACTTAGCTCTTACATTTTATGTGTATATATATATATATATATATATATATATGTGTGTGTGTGTGTGTTTGTACAAGAGTATGCCTTAATGTAAGATGTGTTGGTGATGTATTATAAAAATAAGTCTCTTCATGACATAGTAAAAATAAAAACGCAGTTGTCAACCAATAAGCTTAAATCTTTTGATGACAGTAATAAAGCCTGGATGATTTATGCAGCACTGATTGAAGTAGTTTATGAAAGCTGTTATGTTGTATTGCTGAAAAAAAAAAGAATCCTCATTAACACAAAACAGACATTTTCAGATGATGTTTGCGATGATCCATTAGCAGTTGTAGAATACCCAGATGTCCTCTAAAAATCAGGATGGAAACCGCTGTAATCCGTGCAGTGTGAGAGGGTTTGGAGAGTCATTTCTCATTTGCTAGAACCATTCTTTTCTTGGAATATACTGGATCATTATCCACTTCAAAAACAGCCACAAGAAAAACACATTTATGACCTAAACATACCCTTTTGCCAGGAGTAATATCTGGATCCTGAACAATGACGATATTGTGGAGTTGAGTGAAGTTTCTTTTCTGATATAAAGTTAGTGAGTGATCATTATTTTGTTATGTTTGTCGATGATGATTGCTAGAGGGTTTTCACACACCCTAACCTTAAAGGAAAATTCTGGGACTTTTTTGATTTTGGCTATAAAGCAAAAACACTAACTGTATAGTAACAAGGGGCAGGACACACTTAGTTTGTCTAATGTGATTTTTTAGCAATGGAGAGGGCCATTGGCATGCTGCAGGTAGTGCCAGTCATATGGAGTGAGCCATGTCACTGTGCCTCAACTGCATGCAGGTTTCAGGAGGCTGGCAGGACAAATGACCATCCAAGATCTGGCTGGCCTCGAGTGAGAGCAGGACTGACACACCACTCCAGAATGTTGATGTGACCCTCTCACATCTGCCAACAAGTTAATCAGGTCCTTCTACGGGAACTGGATCATATCCTACTACTGCAGAGACTCATTTGGCATTATTCACCAGAGGGAGGTCTGCATGATGTGGTCAAGGTTAAAAAAAAAAAAAAAGTAGCTTATAGTAGCCTAAGTGTTCCTAAAGGAATAGTGCACCTAAATATGAAAATTTACACAAGGCCATCCATGATGTCTTCATCAGACAGATTTGGAGACATTTAGCATTTTACATCACTTGCTCACCAGTGGATCCTCTTCAGTGAATGGGTGCCATCAGAATGAGAGTCCAAACAGCTGATAAAAATTTCACAATAACGTCAGTATATTATTGTCTTATAAAGTGAAAAGCTTTGTGTTTGTAAGAAACAAATCCATCAAGATATTGTTTTACTTTGTTTCCGGCTGAAATATGAGTCCTCTATCCATAAATTTGCTTTCCCCAGTGATTACTTGTAGATTATTGTGATGTTTTTATCAGCTGTTTGGACTCTCATTCTGACGGCACCCATTCACTGTAGAGGATCCATTGGCGAGTAAGTAATGCAATGCTAAATTTCTCAAAACAAAACAAGTCCAAATTAAAAAAGGTTTGGCCCTGTCATAAATGTTTGGAGTCAGTAAGATTTAAAATAAATGCTTTAAAATGTATCAGGGTTTTAATATAATGTTAATAAATAATGTTTTTAACATTGTAAATAATGTTTCTTGAGCAAATCAGTATATTTGAATGATTTCTGAATGATCATTATTGAAGAATGGTGTAATGATGCCCAAAATTCAGCTTTGCCATTACAGGAATAAATAAAATTATAAAATATATTTAAATAGAAAATAGCTATTTAAATTGTAATATTTTGCAGTATCACTGTTTTACTGTGTTTTTGATCAAACGAATGCAGCCTCGGTGAGCTTAAGATAATTCTTCTTAAAAAAAACTTTTTAAAAATTGTACCAAACTCAAACAGTAAAATACTTGCAGCAAAACAATAAAACTGCATAGCAACACCCTGGAAACCACCTAGAACCCCTTGGAAACCACACAGTATTGACAAGCACCATAAACAATCTGTAAATAAATAAATAAAACTAGTTACTTATAGCTGTATTTTATCCATGAAAGATGAAATAAAAACATTTTCAGTTTCTGATTGAGAGCTTTTCTGTTTCTATAATTAGCAGTTTCATTCTTTCAGTTTAATCATACAGCGTTCTGTTTGTGCTGGGAATAAATTACTGATTTGCGTTGTTGACTCCAAACAAGCAGATAACTTATCCTAACTGGTTTGTTGTTGTCATTCGAGAAAAATACCTGGCAGTTAAACACAGGCATTAAATAGAGTAGAGTGCAGGATGTTCAGAGTTATGCCTCACCTGGACAGGCGGAATAAATACAGATGGGAAATGAACTGCTCTCTGACAGCTGCTCTGACGTATTGTCACAGAGTGTGTCTTTTACACTGATATGCAATGTCAGCATGTTCTGACACTAAAAACTGCAGCGGCCTCAGACAAGGAGACCTTGTTCAGATCTGGGTGTCAGTGACTCTTTCCTGACTGTAGACGTATTTCAGCCCTCACCGAAGGAAGGGAGAGAAACAGCGAGCGGCAGTTTCCTTTCACAGATTTACATAGCATTTGCATTTATCAAAGATTTAGTACTGTTTATGTACTATATATGGAGCCACTTTTCTGCTGTCATGCTAAGTTTCGTATTTATTACTCACCCACTGAGATCATAATTCACACTCAAATTCATTAAAACAGCATTTGATTCATTTTTATTTATAAATAATAACAACTTGCTTGAACATTGAACACATGAACCATCACACTCCCGGGTTTGAGAGAATTTGGAAGAATTAAATGTTTTTTTTCATGTTTTGTGATCTTGCAGCTTATAAAAAACATACATATAAAAGATGCTGTAGTTATCATAGCACAAAATGTGAAGTTATTCAAAGAGGCCGTTTTGCATCACTACTGGAAAATTCCTTTTGATATCATTCTTAAAACTCAACTGTGTCTTAACAAATTAGTTTTAATTTTTAAGTTTATTAATTTACTAACCTATGAATTATAATTGTCAGGGAATCACAGTCACCAGCCCTAACGCTCACCAGATCCCAATCACCTGATTTCTAGTTGCCAGCACCTGTCACAGCTCATTACACTTCCTAAATCCTTGCACTCTCCCCACAGTCACATTGTCTGGTCTACAGTTTGCTGTGCAATACTTACCTGACTCCTTATCTGTGTTTACTCACCTCAAGGATACTCCACCGCACTGTTCCAAGTGTTTCCATCTGCATCACCTGCAAGAGAAAGACGCCAGTCACCATACAGCTAAGAACCCTGAACCCTTTCAATTCCTGGATTAATCGGACTGTTGCACTGATCACTCCTACCATTACTTTCAATAAACCTGCTGTTGTGTTTTACTTGCCTCTGCATCTCTGGCGTGATTGCTGACAATCAGGTATTTTGCTCTATAAATATTTAATTGCCCACCTTTTAATTGAAAATGTCATAATTGTAGTATCATGAATTCAAATTGAATAATTCCACACAGTTAGCCTACAGGTTTTAATAAACAGTAATAAATGGTATATAAATAGTTTAATATAATACATATACGGCTAACTCAAGGAGATGTTAAATTATAATTTAATGAGTTACAATAACACCCCAAGGGTCTACTGTTATCTTCTTACTTCAAAAAGAAAAAAAAAAAAATCCTTAAAAAAAGTCCACAAATCCCTCATTAATAAGCACACTTTTTATAAATTTTTTTGATAATGTCAAATATCACTATTTTCCAGAGACACAAAATTATATCAATTAACCTCAAAACTGTTTTGACTGACTAAATCTCACAAATGTTTAGATATTTAGAACCTTTATTTTTAAGAGTGCATTTAAAGGGTTAGTTCACTCCAAAATGAAAATTGTCATTAAAGATGCGATAGGTGATTGTCTTTAGAAACATTTTTTGTTATGCTGGTTGAAAGTCTATTCACATCCTGATAGCAATCATTAATTTAATCGGTCTAAATGTATTTATATATTCCGTGGAAGGTGTAGGACCAAGAAATGTTCGTCCAATCAAAACGCTCGGTCCGAGCATTTTAATTGGTTTTCCTACCTGCTGTAACGCCACGCCAGCAGAGGGAGCCCTCACCTGAATACTGACTGCATGCTCCCTCTGCTGCTTCTACTTCCACTTCCTGTTTGGTACTTTAAAAGCGATCACCATGTGCTTCCACCTTGCGAAGTACTGTCTTTCCGCAAAACCCCAACCCTGTTACACCACCACGGTAGAAAGTCCCCTCACTCACAAGGACGTTACCATTCCATCCTGCTATCACGACGTATCTGAAGTGTTCAGTAAGACCAAGGCAGCCCAACTTCCACCACATCGTCCCTGGGATTGTGCCATTGAGCTCCTCCCGAATGCCATGCCCCCTAAAAGTAAAGTTTACCCCCTTTCACAAAAGGAAAGTCAAGCCATGGAGGAATATATTAACGAGGCTCTAGACTCCGGATTCATTCAACCTTCTACTTCTCCCGCGGCAGCAGGGTTTTTCTTTGTCGAGAAGAAGGACGGAGGACTAAGACCCTGCATAGACTATAGAGGCCTGAATAATGTCACAGTTAAATTTCATTACCCCCTCCCTCTAGTACCCTCTGCCTTAGAACAGTTACGTGAAGCCACCATATACACCAAACTTGACCTACGAAGCGCTTACAATCTCATTCGAATCCGTGAGGGTGATGAATGGAAAACCGCCTTCCTCACCACTAGGGGGCACTACGAGTACCGGGTGATGCCGTATGGGATGGCCAACTCTCCAGCTGTGTTTCAGTCGTTCATCAATGAGATCTTCAAGGATCTGCTCAACAAGTATGTGATCGCCTATATTGACGATATTCTAGTATATTCCAAGACAGAGGAAGATCACGTTGATCATGTACGTACCGTCCTATCAAGAATCAACTGTATGTAAAGGCAGAGAAATGTGAATTCCACGTTCGTCAAACCTCGTTCCTCGGGTACCATATCAGTCATCAAGGGGTTAAAATGGACATTTCCAAAATCCAAGCAGTCATCGAATGGCCACAACCCACCACAGTAAAGGAGTTGCAACGGTTCCTGGGGTTTGCTAACTTTTATAGGAGGTTCATCCGTGATTACAGCATGATTGCAGCCCCCTTAACATCCCTCCTAAAAGGTAAACCATCCAAACTAGCATGGACCGAAGCAGCCAGTCAAGCTTTCGTCTCCCTAAAAGAGAGATTCACCTCGGCCCCCATCCTGAAACATCCTGATCCTAATTTGGCCTTTATAGTGGAGGTGGACGCTTCTGATTGTGGTATAGGGGCAGTCTTGTCACAGAGACACGGTCAGCCAGGCAAATTGTTTCCATGTGCTTTCTTCTCCAGGAAACTGACTCAGGCAGAGCGTAACTACGACGTGGGGAACAAGGAACTTTTATCAATGAAAGCAGCAATTGAGGAGTGGCGACATTGGCTTGAAGGTGCCACTCACCCCTTCCAAGTAATCACAGACCATAAGAACCTAGAATACATCAAGGGAGCGAAACGTCTAAATCCAAGGCAGGCTCGCTGGGCACTCTTCTTCACTCGCTTTCAGTTTACGGTAACCTACAGGCCGGGCAGTCAGAATAGTAAAGCGGACGCTCTCTCACGACGCCACGATCCTCTCGAACAACAATCCCCAGAACCAATACTTCCTCCCACGGTTATCCTGGCTCCCATCTCTTGGGATATCATGGAGGAGATTCAGCGTGAGCAACAGAACGAACCACCACCCACAAACTGTCCCCCCAACCAGCAATTTGTACCAAGTACTCTACGGAATCGAGTGATGCAATGGGTGCATTCTTCCCTAAGCTCCGGGCATCCAGGTATTTCACGTACTCTCCATTTAACTAAGAACACATTCTGGTGGCCCTCCATGAACAGAGATGTAACATCATTTGTGAAATCATGCTCCCTCTGTGCTCAGTCTAAGACCCCCAAAGAATTGCCCTCTGGTCTTCTACGCCCACTCCCCATACCACAACGTCCATGGTCACACCTATCCATCGACTTCATCACCGACCTACCACCCTCCAACGACTTCACAGCAATACTGGTAACCATCGATCGATTCTCCAAATCCTGTCGTCTCATCCCCCTAAAAGGCCTGCCCTCTGCCATGGAAACCGCTCTTGCTCTCTTCCACAATGTGTTTCGCATCTATGGCCTCCCGGAAGACATAGTGAGTGATAGGGGCACCCAATTCACTTCTCAAGTATGGAGGGCATTCTGCAAACAGTTTGATATTAACGTGAGTCTGACTTCAGGATACCATCCTCAAGCCAATGGCCAGGTGGAAAGATTGAATCAGGAGATTGGACGATATCTGAGAACCTACTGTAACTGTGAACAACATAGATGGTCGGAATTCCTCCCATGGGCAGAATACGCCCAAAACTCGCTCACCCACTCGTCTACAGGTCTCACCCCCTTTCAGTGTGTCCTGGGGTTTCAACCACCGATGTTCCCGTGGTCTGGCGAACCCTCCTCGGTTCCAGCGGTCAATGACTGGATAAGGCGTAGTGAGAGGGTGTGGGACAGTGCTCATGTTCGTCTTCAGCGGGCTGTTAGGACACAGGAAATACAGGCTAACAGACGACGCCGTCCACACCCTCCCTACCAACCTGGGCAACGGGTCTGGCTCTCCACTCGGGACATCAAATTGCGGCTACCCAGCAGGAAGCTCTCCCCAAGGTACGTCGGTCCTTTTAAAATTCTTCGTAGAATTAATGAGGTTACCTACCAGTTAGAGCTTCCTGCTAACTATCGTATCTCTCCCTCTTTCCATGTCTCCCTCCTGAAACCGGTCCACCCGGATGCTGACCCCGGCCATGAAGCCCCAGAACCACCGCCACCCTTGGACATTGACGGGACTCCCGCTTACCAGGTGCACGAGTTGCTGGACTCGCGTCGGCGAGGGGGTCAGCTCCAGTACTTGGTGGACTGGGAGGGATATGGACCTGAGGAGAGATCGTGGGTAGCCGCCCGCGACATCCTAGACCCATCACTCATCGAGGAATTTCATCGAGCCAGACCCGACCGACCTGCACCACGACCACGGGGGCGGCCACGTCGAGCTCCGGGAGTCGCTCCTGGGGGGGGGGATTCTGTAACGCCACGCCAGCAGAGGGAGCCCTCACCTGAATACTGACTGCATGCTCCCTCTGCTGCTTCTACTTCCACTTCCTGTTTGGTACTTTAAAAGCGATCACCATGTGCTTCCACCTTGCGAAGTATTGCCAGTTTCACCTGCCTTACCGAGCGTTTTTCATATACCCTGTCTGATTACCTGTTGCCGTCTTGTTTTGCCTCTGGATTATCGAGTTTACGGATCGCCCCTTTTGGATTGTTTGCCAGTGAGGACTGCTTTATGGTTTGACCCCTTTTGCCTGCCTTTGTCTTTTGCTCTCTAGATTTCCCCTTCTTGCTACGTTTGTTTATTTGTACTGATCACCCGGTATTGACCCTCTGCCTGCTTTATCTCACCGCTGCCTGGAATACGTTTATGTTGCATCTGCCTTAGACTGCCTTCTGACACCGACCTCCTGCCTGTTTTGTGTACTCTGCTTTTCTTAATAAACATCCGTAAATGGATTCAACTTCTGCCTCAGCGTCCCCGTTACACCTGCCTGTCAACGTATGTACTTCTGAGCACCGTTCGCGCAGACACGATACGTCATCAGCGCGTTCACTCACGCTGTGCAAACAGAGGGAGAATGGCAGGCAAAAATCATCAACCCAATCTTCCTTCCTGGTATTGTAGTACCTTTACTAACTGTGCTATAAAGTTTTCTCACCGGTGCATGACACATGATGTAGTTCCCAGTTCCAGTCCTCCACTTTAATTCCCTTTGTATGGAACATATACGCTCGCTTTGAACTGGTCATGGCGGAATATCTGGTGATGTCCACTTCGCAGGGAACTTATTACGGTCGAACAGAACAACCGTCGGACGTGATAAGATATACATATGAAATGTGCAGGGTGAGGACTGTAATTGGAAACTGCTGATATAGCCTATTGTAGTAATTTAATGTCGTCTCTGGTATTCTGCTCTTTGAGCTTATGTGCGTTCAGGGGGCGTGGCTTTGGACAGCGATCGCAAAACTGAAGTTGAGCCACTGATGTCACATGGACTGTTTTACTGATGTCTTTGCTACGTTTTTGGACCTGGGAACATTTCAGTTGCATTGGTGTCTATGGAGGGTCAGATAGCTCTGCGATTTCATCAAAAATACCTTAATTTGTGTTCCGAAGATGAACGAAGGTCTTACGGGTTTGGAACGACTTTAGAGTGAGTAATTAAAGGGGCAGTTGGAGATCTCGGAAAATGCTAACTTTAGCCTGATAGCACTGAAAGCGAACGTCCCACCCTCCCTGCAATCGCTGTCCAAAGCCATGCAAGCAGCTGGTATATTTAATTCCATACTGCCATACTGCAGTTTCCAAGTCAACCAATCAAAACTGAATGTGTTAATTTTCTTAAAAAAAAATGTTGCAAATTATCCAACCATCAAATACTCTCTCAGTCCATTCAGTCTAGAACACACAGTTGCGGAAAGAAAGATGACCACAGAGACAATGTTCAAACATCTTTGAAGGTTTATTACTTCGGGCATTGGCTTATACATTCACAAAGAAATACCATCCAGTGATAGGTGATTCTCATCCAATAGAATTAACTGTTAACTTATAAGGAATCAAAACATATAGTAAGAAAGAAAAATCAAGGATATTCACAGCTTTCTGCATCACATCCTATTTTCAATCAGACACATGCAAAAAGGAGAATAAAGAAAAGAGGGGAGGAATTCCAACAATAGCTCATCCTGTAACCTTGGAATGCCTTCATGTGTGCAAGCTGAAAGCATATTTATTCGTACAGTTATCCAATCAATTCTCAGTGGATAAAATAATTTACTTTCCAAACTTTTTATCTTGTTGAATATCCTGTTTCACCATCAGAATGCTAAAGTGATACAGAATGCAAATGTTGTATCATGTTGAATTGGACCTCCAGCCTTATTTTCATCCAAATTAGAGCACATATTGATATCTCTGTGGGTCTAAGGGTGATTTTTTTTTTTTTTTTGTCTTTCTATTTTGGGATCAGTGGCAGGCATTCTGAATGATGGCCAGATGGGCTGAATTATGCTTGCTTACAGTTCGGATCAGGTTACCGCTGCATTAATGTTGCGTATCACAGCAAGTACAGATGGAGACTGGATTATTATGGTCTGCCAAAGCTCTCAAAGCCACTGTAATTCAGTGACAAGGCAAGATTTTATTTTGCATGCATTTGCTTGCACAGGCTTCCATTTCACTAGCGAATGTTTGCGCTTAGATAAGACTCGTAACACAATGAAATTGCATGAAATTGTTCAGCATGATCAGAAGATGTCAAGCATGCTTTGTATTTTTCTTAATCAAGGAATTTTCTGCACTCTCACAACATTAACAGTCAGAAAGATTGTGTCCCAGCCAATTCTGTCACAATATAGTGAGACAGAAATAATCCTGATGGCAGCAGAGCACAACATGACTCACACTTTTCCAATTTTATCATTTCGAGTTCACATCCAAAAGGAAAAATCTGTCATTATTTACTCGCCTTCATGTTGTTTCAAGCATTATGCTCTTATTATTTTTTTTTCCACAAGTTGAAGACAAAAGTAAAAAGTTCTAACAAATGTTACTTCAAGGGATTCAGTAGAATCCTTTACTTTCACAGCAGCCATATACAAGTGTAAAGATGGGGTGAAATTATGTTGCCTTAAGGCCTTGTGGTGCCAAATTTAAATTGACACAACATAATGAGACACAGTGTGAATATATCGAGACAATTTGTACCATAAGGTGCTAGAACAATTAGTAAACAATCACATCTTAGGGTGTGTTCACACTTGATTCTCCTGGTCCAGACCATAAAAAATTACAATTATACATTCAGTCCTTATTCACTTAGCGTTCAAACTGTCATTTTTAACTCCATACCTAAAGATAGAAAGCAAAATGCATAAGGATAAAGTCACAACATGATTAGAAAGCTTAAGGTGTATATTTTGCAATGGATCTTACCTAACATCCTGAATAATGAGTTATTTGTATGTGTGTACATAGATCATGATATATTTACCAACCGAGAACCCACGAAGGGCTGAAAAAATGTGTAAAGGAGTCAAAACAATGTAAGGTTTTTCTCCGTTGTGCACACACATAAAGATCTGCTGCATGGAGTCAGTGGTTCCAATGCCTGTACCGAACTCTGATTGGCAATACTATGATCTCATGTTGCTTGTCAAAGCTCCTAAGGTGAGAAAATTATATTTTGGATTGGTTTAGATGATTTTGGTCTGTGTTGAGTTCATATTTCAGTTAAACCACAGCGGAGTTCTTTTGGAAGTGGACCAAAACCCACCTTTTCAGGGGTCTTGGTCTGCTTGTTTGGTGCACACCGTGACTCACACCCTTCGATACTGTTGCTATGTCTAAAAAGCCATGCCGCACTCACGCCACACATCATCCAAAACAACCCCCCCCCCCCCCAAACAAAAAGCCATAATCTAGTCTCTAAAAATGTCATTGACATAACTGACATAACCACTTTTATTGTGCTTGCTTCTTAATTATTGCCCTTTTGTTCATTTTTTTTTTATCATTTAATTTTAATCTGCTTTTTTGTGCTTTTTTCCCCATCATTGTACAGAAAGAGTGGCGTAAATATTTTTGCGTTTGTGTTCCTCATTATAAACAACAGAATACAGGTTTCTAATAAATTGAGGCTGCAATGAATAAATAAATGACAGAATTTTCATTTTGGCTGAAATGTGTCTTGGAAATGATTAAATGCAATCTACGGATATAAGCGCAGCTTAGTTCAGCATTTCAAAACATCTTTACATATTCAGGTAAATAAAAGATTAGCCAATTTTACACAGACAGAAACCATGTTGTAGAAGCACAAGGCCCATGAACAGGATTAACCTGCCGAGCCAACATTGTCTGGAAGGCCCTGCATACGCTTCTGCTTCAGATGCCTCTCATTCTCCTGATCTGATTTGTCATGGCTCACCACAAGTGTTCGACTTCACATCGGCAGCCAAACTGGATGTTTACCAAAAGGGAAGACTTTTTACTCCAGCACGAAGCACTTGAAATCCCTGACATTACCCACAATCCATTGCAACATCATTTCGGATCAAAAGAAAGGATTCACAGGCCTTCCCTTAGATGTCTTTACTTCTTTTCGCAAATATAGTCTAATCATTTCTCAAATAAACAATTAAACAGACAGGTATCAGGTACTCTAATTTTAATCCAAAAACACTTTCCTTCTCAATGCTGAGATGATTTGGTTGGTTAGACCAAATTAGAAGTAATGTGTCAAAGCATAGTGTTAATTTCCACACCTACAGCTGTAGAGAAACTATTGCATCAGGAATGTTTTCAGCGAGAGGTAAATTGCATCCAAGGATGCCAATCTAATACGAGGATAAAAACTAAACTTGCTTGATTTTGCCGATATGATTTGCTATAGTCTCTATATAATGCGTGAAACTTTGGGAATACAGCATCACAAATGTGTGAAAAAAGAAAGGACTCTTAGCATGCATGTTTACGAACAAGAGAAAACAGTACAATGATAGCATAAAGTGGTTATGCATTCTTTGTGTAGTGTAAAATTAGCTTAAAGTGTGCCTTTTCGTATAATAAAAGGTACTATTTTCAATGAACGACTTATTTTTGATAACTGCTGTCTGCTGGCATTGTATTGAAAGAAAGCAGCTTTAATTTATTTTACCAAAAGCAAAAACGCCTCATTTTGTGTTTCATGGAAGAATGTAAATCATATTTGAAATGTGATGAGAGGGAGTACATAATGATAGAATCTTCAAGTCTCAACTAAAATATCAATTACTTAGTAAAATGTATATTTTCTTAAAATTTTTCTTACTTTATAAAACTTTTAATAATCACACTTTTAATAATTGCAACTGTATTTCTTGTAATTGTTACTTTATATCTGACAGCTGCGACTTTTGCACCTTTACATTTAACAGTGCGAACTTTATTTTACAATTGCATGATTGATTGATCGATTGATTATTTATTTGAGGCAGAAAGAGTCTTCTTTGTGCTATTCTCAAGAAATTAGACATTATATTTTACTGTGCACACTTCACAATAAGGTGTCATTTGTTAATATTACTAAATATATTAACTAAGATGAACAAACAATGAATTTATTACAGTGTTTATTCATATTTGTTAATGTTAGTTAATACAAATACAGTCGTGCATTGTTGTTCATGTTAGTTCACAGTGCATTAAGTAATGTTAACAAACACAACTTGTGATTTTAATAATGCATTAGTAAATGCTGATATTAACATTACCTAAGATTAATAAATGCTGTAGAAGTATTGTTCATTCTTAGTTCATGTTAACTAACATTGTTAACTAATAAACCTTATTATAAATTGTTACCAAATAATTTCCATTTACTGCAAGGCATTACAATTTAGGTAAATGGCACCAATTTTGGAGGATTTGAAAGCAGAAGTGTGAAGCTTATAATTTCATAAAAACACTTACTGTGCATTAATTCTTTTGTGTATTATATGAGCTGTGAAGCTATTTTTAATCTGTTGATAGTTTTGCAGTTTTATCAAAATTAGATATATACACAGAAAAAAAAATCTTTCACACTAAAATCATGACTTCCATTATAAGTACCTCAATGTTACCTTTTTAAAGGAAAAGAGGGAGATGTGGAAATTAATTTCATGGTTATCAACATCATGCTACACTACAAGTGCATCAAATGAGCTTAACTTGTATGAAATTGCAGATACCAACATCTAAAAAAATGCAACAGATTGATATAAAAAAAACTGTGAAACACAGACCAGAATGATAGGAAGTACGAAGCGAGTCAGATTCAAACCTGTATTCCTATTAACACAACCACTCTAATGTGCCACGAGAGCATGCTCTATGCTCCAACAGAAATCATAATCATATTTAATTGAGTATGACGCTTATTGGTCCATAGATCAACAATCCATCTCAATTAGCCACAGAAACATTCTATCTTTGTTATTTTTGACACACACACATAATTTCAAGGGAGAAAACATCATCTATTATTCAGCTTTGAGATTATTAGCTCTAAACATATGCAGAACAGAGGTGTTTGTTTGGCTGGTGGAAAAAAACTGGGTCCCTGAATGAAATAAACATTTTAATTACAGAGAAAAACTACAGGGGGCATCTTTTTCTCCCCCCTTCGATAAGTCACTAAGAGCACATCTCCTCCATCTTCTTGCTTCCTCTGTTCTGCTTGAGCAAATAGCAGCTGTACATGACTGTTTAAAGAGGAAAACCTCACAAGGCATATTGTGGAGGAATAGCTTCCGCTGGAGCAGTAGATATTGTGATTCAGTGCGAGACTGCTTCAAACAGGAACCTGATCCTTTGAGATGTTTCATAAATACAGCTCCAGGCTTAAAGACATCTGACTAAATCTATGTACCATAAATACTTGCAATGCCAAGTACAAAACACACCTTGGATTCAAAATACCACTATACTATACAGCATTCTGATCATATTCTCGTGGATCTAAGAAACATTTCTGCAGGCACAGTCTTGCGGCCATTAAACTCAACGCATAAGCCAAATAATGAAGTATGTCACATTTAAAGACTCTGTTTCTTGTTTTCTTGTTTTTTTTCTTTTTTACACTGGCTGACTGTAGTTACGATCATGCATTTTGTTCACAGATTCATGCACACAGCAGTGTGAATGTTGATTATTGAATACATGTCAACAAAAAAAAATGGAGGAAGGACTTGCAGTTGTTTCTGTCCTGATTTACACAAGGATATCAGAAATAAATTCACCCATCAGATCATGACTGGATCATTAAATGTTTACATGCACAATTTTTTTGTCAGTCTGAATGAATCCAATGCAATTTCAGATTGTGAAAGTTTTCCAATCTGATTCACGTATTAATTTACATGTGCGTTATATATATTCTGAACCAGATTGGGTAACATAGTTAATGCATTAACTAACATTAACAATGAGAATTACATACAGTATTTGTTATTATCCTGTTAACATAAGTTGATAAAAATACAACTGTTCATTGTTGGCTAAGGTTCATTAAATAATACAAACAGATACAACTTTTTTATTGTGTTAGTATATGTTGAAATTACAATGAAGCAAAATTAGCACTAAAATTAGCATTTTAGTGTTTAGTGCCCATGTTTAAAAGCTGAGAAAGCCATCATGAAAATGTCACTGGAGCTACTATGACCAAAAAAAAAAAGTTAAAAAAACAGTTAAAAAGAAACATATACACATGTTCATAAGACATATACAGTGAAAACATCCAGCAATGGTACTGCACATGAGTGAAAGGTATTTTTGAATCTGATTGTTTGAGGTGTTTACATGAAGGCCTTTTCGGATTATTATTTTAATTTAAATAACATTAGTTGAAAGTAAATGACATAACATAGCAACTGAAAACACATTTGGTAGTGGAATGGGATGATTTTTTTTATTGGATTTTTTGAACTTTTGCCTTAATTTTGATAGGACAGTTAGTTGACAGGAAGCATAGTGGGAGAGGGGGGGGGGTCCACAGGCTGGGACTCGAACTCTGGACGCCTGAAGCATGCTGACCATGTGGCTATCAGCGCCAACGCGAGATGGATTTTGACCACTTTAATGATGGTCTAAAAGCAAATGTTTTTATTTCCATTTTCAGCTATGTACAATATCTAATGATGAATCATTTTTAATTCCTATTAATATTATTTAAGATTACATAAAGCTACAGAGCCCTTAACCGGACATGAAGTTTTTTTGTTTTCCATGGGAGGCTAAATTATTTTTAATGCTTCTGTGTTCTTTCACAAAAATATTGTATTCCAGCAAGAAATTTTACGTTAACTCTCAAAACATTTGTGTTCTCTTGTAAACTTTTTGTGTTTCCTTGAGAAACTTACATTTGCTTGCAGTAGCACTGAAATATATAGATTTTCTTACCATCTAATATAATTTAAATCACAAGTTTTGCGACTGAAGTCAAAAGTTTTGCAAGAGAACACAAAAGCATTAACAAAAAAAATCCATCATTTCATAAACTTAATTATGATGGTTAATCTGAATTATGATGGTTAATCTTTCTATGGAGCTCCTAAAAGAACATGGTAAATGAGATGGGAGGTGAGATGTTTAATTTAATCTCTTGCGCATGGTTAAATTAACAAAAGAGTTTGGTTTTATTCATTTAACCTCTTCTGTATTGTATTTTGAACTGGTAAGTGCTGTTCACTGTTGAACGTGTTAAGTGACGAATATTCAGCTAGAAACAAGTTTGAAATTTGAAAGCAGCTCCGATTGTAAATTTACTTCACTGTGGAGTTTTTTGTTGCAGATTAGTCACAAACTTAGAGCATGAAAGAACAGCAAATCCTTTTAAGACAAAACTTTTTGTAGTCTGAACTTGGCTCAGTTGCATAAAGTTATATACGCTGTGTGCGAGAGAAACAGTTCAGAATGTCATTAATGAATGTCGTTTCTTTGAAGAGGAAGCCACACAGGATGATACAGAAAGTCATTGCATTTGAAACTTCAGATATCATAAATGTGAAAAGTTACAAAATTCTAGTTTTAGTCATGCTCCATAATTCATCAATAATTCAGCTTCTAAGAGCTTCAATAATGCATTCTTCTAGCATGGCACAGCAGTGCACTGTGATGTTTCTACTTTGTATCATGAATTATCCTGAACTAGAAGTGCCTCTCTTTATTAAAAGTCTTGGAAAAACGAACATCGAAATGCCTCCAGCGCAGGGTGAAACAGGTGAAATATTAATGTGAAGGTTATATATACACACCATGAAAAAATCATTGGGGCCTAATGAAACCCTCCTTATGCTTTTCCTCTAATCACTCCAGACAAGCCAGACTATCCTCTTATCACACTGTTATTATTCATGTAAATGAATAATAAACCCAATGTGTGGGAGCTGCATATGGGATCTATTCGTAGAGGAGCCAAATATTGACTAGAATATAGTGCGGCTGCAACCATCAATAATCAAAATGTGCAGTAACATTTGTGGAAGACTGATTTATTTTTTTGTTCTTTTCCTATATGTAAAGAAATAATATGGTGCTATGCACTGTATCCTGAAGAAAATGCTTCTACTGAATTATGCATGTTCATTCCAATGGGGAAACATGTTTGTGCTGCATGACAGATGTTTGTGCAGTTATAGAAAATATACCGTTACAGATGCTCTGATATACACAGTCCATAACTGTACATTCATATATGTATGACAGCCTGCACTTTACACCCTACTATTGCATAATATATACACTCTGCTACATAGCTTATCTTAGGAAATACAGCATTCCAGTGCTCTAATATTTACACCAGTCCCAGTATCGAACCCAGATTCTTCCTGAGAGTGGTTAATATAAAGGTTATTGTAGCTTTATCTAATTGATTTTGTCACAATGTAACACTTTCTATTGCATTGTATTTTAAATGTCACTCTTGCAACTATTTTTTATAATAACTGCAACTTTCTAATTCATAATGCAACTGTACTTTAAATCTTGTAAATGTGACTTCAAGTTTTAATATTGCAACTATGTGTCACTCAAATGTGAATATATTTTTCATATACAATTGTATCTTTAAATTTCCCATTTGCAGTTTCAATTTATATCTTATTTTAAGAATGTATATCTTACAGTGTAAGTATATATTTTACAATGGCACAATTGCGACTTTTATATAGCTGCCACTTTATTACTTATAATGTAAATATGTCACAATGTGACTCTAAATCTTGCAATTGCAACTTTAAATTTCTCATTTTCAGCTTTATAGCGCCCAGTTGTGAATTTGTGTAACTTCATATATTATAATTGCAACTTTTACATAATTGCTAATTTGTAACATACAATGACACTATATCATAATGTGACTTCGAGTCTTGCAATTATGACTTTAAATTTGACATTTGCAACTTTATAACTCCCGATTTTGAATTTATATCTCACAGTGTAACTTCATGTATCGTAATGTAATATTTGCATGATAAAATAGTGACTTTTACATATTTGCAATATTATCACTTAAAATTTTGCTGTCACAATGTGCTTGAAATCTTGCAATTGCAACTTTAAATTTGACATTTGTTACTATATATGTCCAAACTGTCAATTTATATCTCACAGTGTGACTTACTATATCAATATGTAAACTTAAATGGCACAATTTTGATAATTGTGATACAATTATTTTTTTTATAATTACGACTTAATCATTGTTGTCATTGTCACAATGTGACTTTACATCTTGCAACTGCAACTTTAAATTTCAAATCTGCAACTTTATTACAATGCAATTTTTAATGGCAATTGCAACTTTTAAATAATTTTGACTATGTAATAATACAATAATAAAACAACTGCTGCTTTGCATAATTGCATCTATAACTCATTATGTGACAATGTGACTTTAGATGTTGTAGTTGCAACTACTTTGTTTCATTTTAAATGAAACAGCTGTAACTTTTTTTGTCATTTTGAAATTTTGTTCCCTTTTTTATTTTAATTGTTTATTTCTTTCTTTTTTTAATCTGAGGTGACAATGGTCTTCCATACAGTGGTGAACCTCACATTGTCTTTTTTCTCACCACTGCACATGCAAATCAGCCTCTGCATGTTATTTATTGTCCGGTTATATGGAGCTCTGTACAAATTCTTTGTAGCTTCTCTTTTTGTGTTCTACTGAAAAACAGCAGTATTTTGGTGGTCTGAAATGGTGTGACTAAGTAAATGGCAGATTTTTCATTTTTATGTGAACTAATGCTTTAACATTCATTCCTCATTTTTGTCTCAAGGAGAGGACAATAGTGTGGAGCACCGATGACAAGCACAGTAATTCTCAATGGATCTCTGAGGATCTGTTGCTAGAGAGAATGAGCTCTGGCCCATATGTGGAGGTTCAAGGTCAGTCCAGTGGGTGACTGTCTCAAGGCTGGACTCCCATATATCATAATCCATTCCTTGGGGGAAAAAAGGGTTTTAATGCGATTTCAGCAACCAAGCTTGCAGCCAATTCCACCATCTGTCTTCATCAAATAACTTTGTCAGAGAGCACTGGAGCCGAGTGTTCCTTATCATCTCTTGCATTAGACTTAGCCAGAAGTACAGCAATGATGCTTTGGCCTGTGGTTTTTGTTGTGCCAAGTTTCAGTGAATCACTTTGACCTTGTCAGGCACAGTTGAAGAGGGATTCATGTTTAAAGATTTGTTGCTATGTCAAATGGGAGTATGTGGCTGAAAATATTATCATGAAGACGAGGCATGTATTATTTTAGGCCTTTAACACGCTGAGAATATTTGCTGAGCCAGTATCAGCTTCCTTCAGTCCTTTTTCCTCCTGCTTCAAGCTGATGTCATTTTGTGACTATTAACAATTTGATAAATGGCAAAGAAACTCTGCAGCTTCAGCCAGTGAAGCAGAACAGAGGAAAATAAATGATCATATAAAATTATAGTGACAAATGCAGAAAAATTATACTATGTTATATACTGTACAGTGAGATCATTTAAAATGTTATCAGTTATTCAGCACAGTAATAACATTATGATTTCAGGGATTGTGCAACTCCTATTCACTTCCAATTCATTTCTATTCCTAAAATTCCTTTTTTTCTTTTTTTTTTTTGTGTGGATATTTTGCTAAATATCTTGTTTTGTGAACAAGAAGCTCATGCCAATTGGGAATGATATTAGGGTGTGAAATTAATGGTGGAATGTCCGATTTACCTGAAATAAGTATTTCTCAGGAGAAGCTACATGCAATCAATGTATCTTTATACTACGGTGGCCGAGAAGTGCAAAACAAATCACGATTCTGAAAACCAATGGCGCTGTCTCAAACTATACCTACCTCTTCCGGTTTGTCTGATTTGTTCATTTGTTTTCGGATTTGTTAATTTGTTTTCTGAATTGTTATTTTGTTTTTTAGATTTGCATTTGCGTTTGTAATTTGTTATTTTGTTTTCAGAATCGTGATTTGTTTTGCACTTCTCGGCCACCGTATTATACAGTACATAATGAAAATAATAAATTATGAAAATTGACATACTAAGTCATAATTATGAGATGAAGTTAAAAGTATGACATAAAAAGTAATAACTGACACAAAAGTTTTATCTCATAATTGTGACTTTTTATATTTGCCTCACAATTTTGAGATGACATCTCAATTTAGACTTTTGATGTCATAATTACAAGTTTTTATGTTATAATTATGACTTTTATATAATTATGACCACTAACTATAAGTTACTTTGCAAATACATGTCAACTAAGTCTCATTAATTTTTCCCTTTCATTAGGGTATTAGTTTACTATTAGGTTAGAGTTAGGATTTGTTAAATAAGTTGACAAGTACCAATAAATTTCTGCAACACCATAATTACATGCCTTACTGCAGCAGTTTCAAAGTGAAATGTCCAGAGAGTGGCTCTTAAACACACATTCTATACGTGACGTTGGTGCGTTTCTATTAAGTTGGTACAAGCACGTATTGCTGCATTTTTATTACGCTGCTCGAGGTACGTATTGCGGCTGTTCAGAATTAAAATATCCAGGGAGTTTCGCTAAAAAGTTAATGCTCTATCTTGTAGGAAATACCCCCTACACCAAATCCAACCGTAAACCTACCCAAATGTTAACAAATGCAAAAGTGATATAAAAAACGTAGCTATTAGTTGATGCAGCAAAGAAAACTCATGCATATGAAGCTGTATGTGACGAAAACGTTAAAAATTACCACATTGTAAAAAACAAAACAAACAAAAAAAACAATGTTGGGCAATCTTAAAAGTTTAAGGCAACCAGCTTCAGCAAATTTTTGAGTTTTCTCAACTTGTTTTAAGTTTATACAACAAAAAGTTGAGAAATTTCCTAAAAAAATAAGTTGAGAATACTCAAAAATCTGCTGAAGCTGGTTGCCTTAAACTTTTAAGTTGGCACAACTTTTTTTTTTTTTTTACAGTGCAGTTTTAAAATCTCACAGCATGTAAAAATTGTTATGAAATAATACTCTGCAAGTAATTGTGTGAAAACTAGGCTTTGTTAATCAAAACTATAAATCATATTTTGTGTGAAAAGGAATAAAGGTTGTCAGACTTTTACTGCCTCTAGTGTTCATTTCATCTGGAAACTGCAATGATTTGTACATTTCAGAAATGTATATAGAGGCATGTATTTCCAATGAGACTAGGTTGCAAGTTACTTATAGTAGAATATCTAATGATTGCTAGTTGTCATGTAGTTGCAAAGTTACTTGTAATAATTAGAATGTCTAAAGTGGACTATCAAATTAAAGTCATATAATTCTGTTATTGACGTAGTATGCAATAATTTTGACTTTTTAGAATAGAATCTCATAATTTAGACCAGGGGTTTCCAATCCTGCTCTATTCTGATACATCCTGGACATGATAAAGGACCTTGACTGGATGAATGACAATAGTTAGTCTTGTCATTATCAGCTCTTCCAGTAAATGTATGTAGACTGAGTAATGATCTGTCTGGCGACAATGTCAACAGGGAGGGTCTGGGTCAAAGATGAAGGCTTCAGGTGGTGCCTCAGTCTTTTGAAATTTGAGCACAGTACAGACAGACGTCAGAAGGTCACAAAACCCACACTAGCCAACTCACACTCACTGCTGAAATTAATTGGCTCTGGGCTGCAGGAAAGCGTGAACAGAACACTGCCCTGTCTGCTGTTGGACATCCTTCTCATTTCCCTTCCTTGTGTCCATCACTGGAAAATGTAAGGGGAGGACATAATACCTTTGGATGCATAGCAGAAGGTAATCATTGCCATGTCACTCATAGTCTCCATACTGTATATAGCGTTGAAGAACCAGACTTGTCACTAGTGGCAGGAATGGACTGGGACTTGTCCCCCTCGGACCTCAATGCAATTCCAATGGCTAAGACAACTGTTTATTTCTGCCTTATAATAAGTAATATATAATTGTTTTGAAAAATATAAATATATAAATAAAAAATTATTTTATAAGTTATCACATCATATTGCTGAATTTAAAAAAAGAGAGTCAAATGAAACACTATCTGTCAGACTTTAGGTGCGTTCGACTTGAAGCACGGTTACAGACGGCGATCAACGAGAGTAGCCGCTTGCAGTCAGGGGCAGAGTTGAAAACGGATATGTCAAGCCGGACACTTTCTGCTCCTGTTAGTGACACTCACGCAGTGTTTGTATACTCATCATAAACATCATAACTCAATTTATGCTTAATGAAATCACAAAATTTGGTCATGAGACACACAAGAACCAATGACTGATATTGCCATTTAGATATGGGCAGTTTACAGAGGTTTGATTTGACAATATGACGTTGCAAAATATATTATAAATGAGGTAAAACACTTTATGTGTGAGAATCTTTTCAGATCGTTTAGGCTCGCACATCATTTAAATATCGTCATAAAGTAATATTTTATAAAACACATATCGTAAATAAAGTAAAACACTTACTTTTGGCCTTTTCCTTGATAAAACCAACTTCCTCGTCTGCTCCGCATCGCGAGTGAAAGAAAATCTCTCTGTGAAAAAGTTTAGGAGTGCAAAGTACATAAATATCGCTATAAATCAATATGATGTTATAAAATACTTATTTTAAATGATCTAAAACGCTTAGTTCTGGTGTTTCCCTGTTAAAAGTGACCTCCGTTTCTGCACTGCATAGCAATTCAAATCTGTGAGAAACTTTTAGGCTCCTTTAGGCACGCACAGCATATAACATTAAATATTGTCATAAAGTAATATTATCTTATAAAATACATAATGTAAATGAGGTGAAACGCTCTCGGTTACTCACGTAACCTTGGTTCCCTGAAATTAGGGAACGAGACATTGCTATGGGAAATACCTTTTCCTGAAATACTACTGAAGCCTTGTTGAATCACACCAGTGAAACTGGCCAATGGCGCTCAAGCGCGCGAAATATGAGCGGGAATACCATTCTATAAAGGCAGTGCTTGTATGTCATTCATTCAGAATCTTTGACTGAAGCAACTTGGCATTCTAAGATCCTGAGCTCGGTGACATGGAAATAAGAGCAATGTCTCGTTCTCTCATTTCGGTGGACCAAGGTTACGTGAGTAACCGAGCGTTCCCCTTCAATTCAGTCAGTCTACATTGCTATGGGAACGTATAAAATCCCGCTGTGTCACAGCGATGGAGCCTGGCTCGACTAAGTATGTCAAGTTTCACATTCGGAGCTGTAATGAGAGCGGCAATGATATTTGCCGGGGCTCGTCACCTGATCCTGACAGATCCGCATCAGAATCTCGCGGCACTTTCCTCCTTGGCTCGAAAGAGGCTGCAGAGGAAGAGCACGGCAGAGCTAGTTGAGCGAGTTCATCACCTTGAACGATGGCCACACAGAGTCTGAGCGACCCACGATTCGTGGCCATCAGAAGTTTCGATTGGCCCCACACACAGGAGAGGCAATCGCGAGTCATCTATGCTTCCGAAGCTCACCGGAACACAGCAGGGGAAGAGAAGGCGTTTCCGCTGCAGAGTGTAGATCACGGTGAGTAGTTTTTTCTTATTGATAGGTGTCTTGGTTCTAGTAGAAGGTTGGCTGAAGGAAAAGATTCTGAATGAATGACGTACAAGCACTGCCTTATATAGAGTGGGATTCCCGCTCATATTTCGTGCGCTTGAACACCATTGGCCAGTTTCACTGGTGTGATTCAATAAGGCTTCAGTTGTATTCGAGGAAAAGGTATTTCCCATAGCAATGTAGAGTGACGGAATTGAAGGGGAACACTTACTTTTGGTGTTTTCCATGATAAAACCAACTTCCCCGTCTGCTCTGATGTGAGTGAAAGAAAATGTCTCTCTGAGAAAAAGTTTAGGATTGCACAGCATATAAATATCGCTATAAATCAATATGTTGTTATAAAATACATATTTAAATTAACTTTCTCATTTTCCCTTTTAGAAAAGAAACGTCCTCGTCTGTTCCACATCATGAGTGAAAGGAAATGTCTTTGAGAAAAGTTTAGCCGCACACAGCACAGAAATATCGTTATAAAACTATATGATATTACAAAACACATTTTGTGAGTAAGATTTAACACTTAATTCTGCAGTTTTCAGTCCTCGTATGCTCCGCATCACAAGCAAAGAAAATGGTGTCTGTGAAAAAATTTCAGATGGGTGTAGCTAGTGTAAAAAGCACCCACCGGTCAGACACTAGCTAGTGTTAATCCCCTAAAATTCAACACAACAACTTTAACACTTTACTCTAAATGTCCTTAACACCGGGATTTCAACACTGCAGATTTTGATGTGTACATAATTGACACAGAGGAATCTCCTGGCGTGAAAAATATAAAAAACACAAAGCAGAATATGCAAAACTGTGCTTGTGTGGTTCATCTGAATAAACCCGTGGTTGAAATGAATCAATGTGGCGGAATGGCTGCGCACAGTAGGGTTCATTATGAAAAATATACGGTGCATAACCGTAGAATGTTTCTATAAGCTTCCCGCTGCCTCCTTGCCCACCTCTATCTACCTGTACTCCATTGTATGGACCTTTGTTGAGGGAATACAGCCTTTAGAGTGCATAAAAATATTCAGAGATGACATTCAAACTGTGGTAAAACACATTTCACAGTAGAACAACATTGAAAACATGACTTCTTTAAGCTCTCAAGAGGTACACGTTTCATGAAATCATACAGATACTAGCTTATTTGGTAAAGGTTACTCGCAGAGCGCTAACATTCTGTTTAGGATGTGTTTTGATTTTGAGACTGCTTGTTTTATGTGTGCCAGACTAAAGGTTTGATATAACATTTGCAAATTAGCTACAGAGCTAATGGAAAATTCTAAAAGTGGCTCTCTTTAAGGTTTTTAGATTCACAGTTCTATTAACTTTTAGTGATTTTTTTTTTGCAAATAAAGTCTCATACATCTGCCTGAAAATATGAAGATTATATTAACTTAGCTGTTAGCTAACACAGCCAGTGAAACAAAGAATCAATATTTGCATGGACCGTGGCTGTGGGCTTCTAGTCGGATGGTTCTCTTCAGAGGCATACTAATGCTAAATTGGCTAAATTTGTGAGTGTGCAACACAACCTCTAAACCCCTCCGACTTGTGTTCAACAGCAACATTGGAGAACACCTGTTGCTAGCATAATGGCAGGTCCTATGAGGTCTTCTGTGGAGAAAAAAAAAATAATTAAAAAGAGGCAATTTACAGTACAATCACAATTTAACTTGAAGTTATATGCTGCAGGAAATAGTGAGGAAAAATAAGCTGCTTTTTTACTTCAAATTACTGGCACTGTGGGGCTCACATCTTACGGACTGATAATTCAAATGTAACTGGTCTCTCATCTACTGCCTACCAGTATCAGTGGGCTTCCTCTTTAATATCAAACAATGCACTAAATAACAAGCATCATGCTACTGTTTCACATATTTATAGGGTGCAGTCCAGTGTAACTTTTGGCTACATCTAGAAGTATTTCTATTTGTCTTAAAAATGTGGAAAACTAAATATTGTGAGTGAAATATTAATTATTTATTTATTTGCCTGTATATATATGTGAATACATCTATGACTGTCTGTCTATGATGAATGTAAGCCTATGCAAATGAATTCAGAAAATCCACTTCAAATTTTCAGCCTATTTTCTCCTGCATTATATCAATGTGGTGGTCGTTTTGATGGCAATTTACCCACCTGGCTTCAGATGAGAGCACATTTGTTGAGTCGATTATCAGGACGGAGGATTTCTACATATATTTAACACCTCTCTGTCTGGTTTTGCGTGGGCCGGAAAGAACACGACCAGATCCAAATTAGCTAAGAGAATGGTAGCAAAGTAACATGACTAATGGAGTGATATGAGAGGGGTTAACTATAAAGTAGGGAATATTAAGGGAGTAAGGTGATCTGAGTTCAGATGTATTTAGTCTCTTAGAGGTGGAACATGCTAGACAGATAGAGGCTAGTCAGATAGTATTTGCATTTGGTTACAGGCTATTTTGATGCACCACCACCAATGCGCCGCATTGTTATTTCCACCAGGAAGACTTGAAACGAATATGAATTGAACATGATTTTTAGAGCCTTTTTCTCTCTAAACAAGTGTGACTGTCATCCAGGCCATATTTTACTTTTCAATCATTCAATCAGTCGATCAATGAATCAATCAATCGTTCAGTCAGTCAGTCAGTCAGTCAGTCAGTCAATCAATCAATCATCTTTTTTCTTTTTTTTTAATAATTGAAATTAGGTGTCAAGCTAAGAAATTAGTAAAGAGAATTGTTAAACCATAATAATAATAATAATAATTTAATATTTAAATCATGCCACATTTGTATTACTGTAATGCAAAAAGAAGAATGTAAAATGTGAAAAAAACTGTATTATTTAAATTGTAAGAATTTATGTATACAGTGAAATATACTGTACTGTTAAATAATGTTACAATTCAACACTTATTCATTGAAAACATTTCTGAAAGGTCTTAAAATATACATAAAATCCAAAATGTAGTTTTTTTCCGCTGATTTTTTTATTGACCTGAATGTTTTGTCTTGTTATAGCGAAATAAAAAAAATAAGAAAAAATGTTCAGTATTCAAATAAAGACATTTTTTCATGCCAGTCCTTATTTGTACAATGTTAGTCTAAATGTGTAAAAATTGTATCTTTAGGGGTATAACAGTCGTGGCAGTCGTGGCCTAATGGATAGAGAGTTGGACTTGTAACCTGAAGGTTGTGGGTTCGAGTCTCAGGTCCGGCAGGGATTGTAGGTGGGGGAGTGAATAACCAACACTCTCTCCACCCTCAATACCACGACTGAGGTGACACCCTTGAGCAAGGCACCAAACCCTCAACTGCTCCCCGGGCGCCGCAGCATTGGCTGCCCACTGCTCCAGGTGTATGTTCACTACTGTGTGTACACTTGGATGTGTTAAATGCAGAGCACAAATTCCGAGTATGGATCACCATACTTGGCCACACACCACTTCCCTTCCCCTTCCCATAACAGCTTGTCACTGGGGCAATACCCTCAAAGGGACACATGTGTACCTTCATTAGCCCTAAAGGGTTTAATGTAGAGCGGTAATATGTACCCTTAGGGTAGTAATAAGTACTCTTATTGTACTATAATGAATCCTTTAGGGGCAAAGAAGGTACAAATGTGTTGTGCAAATGTTGTGCCCCTAAAGGTACAATTTTTCTAAAAGAGTGTATGGAGCCGCCATGCTTTCATGAAAGTCTATTCTAAAATGAGTGTATTTCAGCTGTACAAGTAGTTTGTGTTATTTGGGTTTTGGAATGGAAAAGCATTGCAGTATTTGAATACAATCGTGTAGTTTCAAGAATGTGCTGGGTATTCTTGTAGGTTGGCAATTCGGGCCTCATTGTTACACCAATTTCTAGCCTGCTGTGTTCCGAATGGCCTCAGTCACAAAAGGAGGCCGTCATGGCCAGACACCGCTATCCTCGAACCGTGACAAAAATGATAAAACCTCCAGTGCAGTTTAGCTATTATATCAGGCCACAGCAGCAGTTAATTGTTTATCTTGAACTAATTTGAAAATAATTATAAATCTGACCCACCAAGATAAATAATGCATTAGTAGATGAATGGAGTGAAGAGGATGATTAAATATGGGAAAGAGGCTTTGGACACTGAAGTATCAGTTGGGCTTCATAATTGTAATGGCAGATCTCCTTCAGGTTATTATGTGGTGAAAGCTAGAGATTATGAGAATCGGATTATCTAATCAATTAATACCTGACAAAGTTAAGACCAGGTTAACAAAGATTAAAAACTGTGATGTTAGCCAACTTGAATCTTTTTTTTTTTTTTTTTATGTAAAAAAGAGATTGATGCGAAAATTGAAAATGAGAAATGTAAAAGATATTCTGAAGAATATTTTGGTTCCTATTGTATTTTTTGTCAATACAATGGAAGGCAATGCTAAACAAAACTCTTTGGCTACCAACGTTCTTCAAAATATCTTCAGATACCTTCAAAATATCATCATCTACGTTGCACAGAAGAAAAAAAATAATAATGGAAGTGCAGGGGCTCCTGTACTCTCTCACGGATGGGGAACTTAGAAAGAAAATCTCGTTCTCATTCTGTAATCTTGTTCTCGTTCGGTAATATGAATAGGAATTTTTGTATGAAAAAGTGTATATATTATTTAAATGCCACATTCTCGTTAAAAATAATAATAATACAAACAAAAATAATGATTTATTGAACTCGGTGGGGCCCTCTATTATATCTGATGAGGGACGTTTTTGTCAGAGAGTTTTGGTATTTGGGCCCTGTATCAACATTTATGTGTGGGAGGGGGCCCTCTTAATGCTTGGGGCCCCAGGGAGTCTGGGGCCCCCAGGCATCTGCGCATGTGCTAATTTTTCCTTAATGGCTCTTACACAGCTTCCAGGAGTCAAGTTTTTATCAGTCCCCTGGGAAACTAAGTTTTGTTTACAAGATATCCAGCTGGCAAACAAACTTTGATTAGTTGTTTTGACACTTTTCTGTCATGCTTGTGATGACAGTTCCCAGGAGAGATCTAAAGCCAAGCCTTACACAGTATAACTGTGAAAAGCTTGACTTTGACCCAGTAGATCACATCAAAACCACAAGGTTTACATTAACAACCCAGAGCTCACCACTAGACAACCACAAGTGCAGTACTAATCAGCTGCTTTGGGGGCAGACTGACCTTACTTTACTGTCTTTCCCAAAGAAAATAATATCAACCAATTCTCCTGTCATTACTGGACTTTTGGAACAAGGAACTCTGAGTTGTTCATCCCCAAAACACCAGGAACTTTTCTTACTGGTCCCTTAAAGAGATAGTCCACCTAAAATATAAAATCGTGTAATGTCGTTCCAAACATAGTGTTATTTTTCCAGTCAATACATGATAGTCCAGGTTTTCTGAAGCCATGCAACTGCTTGTGCGAGGAACAACCTGGGGTGGGGGGACTGTATAGAGGCTTAGAGGCTTGGAATTACAAATTAATGACATAATTTTCATTTTGAGTGAACTGTCCCTTTAAAAGTATCGCTGACCCATAACATGCTGTAAAATGAACACCTGCAACCATCTACGCTGCAGGTGAGTGTGCTGATTATAATTATAATGGAGTGTGGACGGCCTTGTTGATTATAATTGTTAGGGTTGTTATAGCATTATTGTCCTGTGTTGCTTCTTGCAGTGAAGATGGGATGTAAAATTAGGCTATATTTAAATTACATGAAATGGGTAGAGAAATAAGATAAGGGCAATCCACTGAGATATATTCTTTCTTAATAATCTTGAAGTATTAGTTTCTCCAGTATTAGTGCTTATTGATATGGGTGGTAATATCCTTGATTTGCATATGCAGTACTATGTCTTCACTGATTTGTGTGGAGTGACAGGTGGTTTTCTGCATTTTTAAACCTCAAACTGTGTTTCGTTTTAGTGCAAGATTTGTGATAATGGAGAATATCGGAAGTTCAAAGCAAAAATAGATTAATACAAGCTGTACTAAGTTTTACCACTGTAATTTTAAACTTTTAAATCCACTTATTGTGCAAGAGCACCACTGAGATATTAACATACTGTAAGCATTTATGAACTTCATTAACCCTCATGTTTTGTTGAGATTGACTCCCTTAGACCCTGATGATGTACTTAAAAATAATTATAGTAATTTCGAAATTAACCTCTTATATTCCTTTGAAATTCTTTTAGCACTGTACTTTCCTTCCCTTTAATTGTACTATCAAGTGGATATTAGTGAAGTTACCCTTATGTATGACTGATATCCATTGTAATGAAATTCAGTTTGACCCCAGAAAAAAAAAAAATAATAATAATAATAATTTTAAATCTGAGACTGCAAACATAACTTTTTTTTTCATTTGTGTGATTGCATGCTTAAATTCCCATTGACTGTTTTTACATAGACCTGAAATTTTAATATCTCGGTTCTAAATGATCAAATATGCCTCGTGTGACAGTGGAATTGGTTTTCATCAAGCTGAAACTGTGAGTTCTCTGAACTCTCTCTTCATTCAAACCAGGTTTTACTATTATGCCAAGATTGAGTGAGACCTTCTGAATTGTAGTGAGTGTTTTCATACTCTGCCAGTACAGAGAGGAGACTTGAGCCCACAAGAGCCAGAGAGACATGCTGAGGTGCAAAGCTTGAATTGAAGATGGCAGCTCTGCCAGATTTGATGAGAAGCAGACGGTTTGGATGGCATTAGGACAGATGAGAGGAGGCACAAACACATACGCACGCTGCAGGATCGGGCAAGCCCTCAGCTGGGACACTGCCCTGGGCAGACAAACAAAAAATTTGTAAAATACTTTTTCTGCTTTGATGGAGACTATACGTGAAACAGCTTGTACCAGATGGATCATATTTTAGAACTAATTTGGTTTTATAAATGAGATATTCACAATGAAAGACAGAGTCCAAAGTGCACAAGTGCACATTAATGTGAAAATCCCAATTCTCAATTTAATTTAGAAAGCTGTGTCCCAAAACCAACCCCTGTTCCCTGTATTGTGCATATATGCACTATGCAGTACTGTTCAAAAGTTTGGGCTCTGTAAGATTTTTTTTTTTTTTTTTTTAAGTTTATTATTTAACAAGGATTCATATTTTTTTTACATCTTTTTTATATTTAAATAAATTCTGTTCTTTAGAACTTTAGCAAAATGATTCTGGTCTTGTGACACTAAACACCGGAGTCGTAGTTACTGAAAATTCATCTTAAATTTAGAATAAATAACATTTTAAAATATTAACCTTAATCTGCAAAAGGAAACAGTTATGTTAAACTGCAGGGGCGTAGTTTGTGTGTGTGTGTGTGTGTGTGTGTGTGGGGGGGTGCCTTCATTAACTAAAAAGAAGGCATAAACTAAAAAGGCTGATGAAAAGAGGAGAAAACATAATCTTGCACCAGCACTAGCATATTAAAATAATTGTCATGACCACCTTTACTATAATTTATCACGTTTTACAGTAGGCTTATTCATTGTGGTAAAGTTTGTCTAACTTGTAAATTTATAATAGATAATCTGTTAAGGGAATAGATTTTTCCCTAAAGATTTATATTACAACTGTGGCATGTTGTAGCTATTGTTTCTCATAACAAATGTAATATAGATGAATAAAAAAGTAATTGGCCTGGTAATGATTAATAGGCTAGCCTTATTATAACAAATGCTACAGTTAAGAACTATGGTACTTTTTCATAAGAGCAAGTACAAGTCAGAATTGAGAGCAATGGCTTCTAATGATGAGTGATGAAAAAACCTGGCCTTCAGATATTCCAATGATGGCATAGATTAAATCATTAAGAGCCTGATGAACTGTTAAGGAGTAAGAAATAAACAATATCAATAAAAGAAAATGTTAAGTTAGATTGACTTCCCATGTCGTGCTGAATTTGAACATTCTGTCAAACTATAGCCTAAGTGTCTAAATAATATAAAATACATTATATATCCTATGTAAACAAGTAATTGTTAACTAGCCTTTTACTTTATTGAAGTTACGCAATCAACCAACTTTGCATGTGGTGGATAGCACAAAAGACCAATTTACAAAAATAAACATTTAAGCAAACAAACAAACAAACAAATAAATCTTAATAGGGAGCATGACCCAGGGTCCACTTCAACCGCCCCAATGTTCAAACCTAAACTACACCCTTGTTAAATTGTAATAATATTCTACAATATTTCTAATTTTACTGTCTTTTTGATAATAAATTAAGTCTTTTTTTCAGAGGTATTAACATATTTACCAACCCTATTTTTTTTTCTTCATTTTTGAACAGTATAAGTGATTCTACAACAGCTCTGTAGCATTTTCTGGCATACTGTATAATATTTGTAGCAATGTCCAAAATGCGCTCACTCTTTTTTGTTCACTGACCCATATTTGTGGCATTTCCTATCCAGGGAATAGTGAATAAGTAAATGAGTGAGCAAGTACAGCATAGAAGATTTATTTTTATTTTATTTTATTTTTTTCAGGGAAACTGTCCAGTAATGATTATTTCAGGAAGTAGCTTCCTAAAGTAGTTCTAGTGGAACGAATATAATATTGATAGTAATGTCTTGCATATGAGTAAAAATAGCAAATTTTTAGAAAACTGGTTTCAGACCAGGGATATATTAGCATATAAGACGCTAATAAAGAACATAAACATATCAGCATAGAGAAGATGGTTTGGTTAGGAATGTTAGAGACTTTATGGAGATAATGAAAAATGTGTAAAGATGAAAAATAAACTGTGATAATTCATGATTTTAAAGGATGAAATAGGGAAGAAGAAAGAGTTACTGTAGGATGGTGTTGGAAGTGAAAGGAATTCTATTTATTTTTATCAATCTATTTTTAGATGGAATTCTCCCGATAAATGTCTCTGTTCAATCCCTTTTTTAGGTTGGGATGTTTTGGATTGTTGACAAAAAAATACGCAGTGGCCTCAAGATAATATGGCAGTGGCCTGTGAATGTCATTGCATTAGATTCAAAATAAGTGATTTGAAAGTAATATAGCAAAGCAAATTTTTCAAGCCAAGTGAGTTGGGGACGGGGCTGTCTATATATATAGACAGCCCCGTCCCCAACTCACTTCATTGGTTGAGCCAATTTGTCTCTGCATGATAAGCTGAGATGGAAGCATTTTTACACATTTAAGTTCTTACAAAGTTTCAGAAAATATCCACCATCCACCAGCAGACAACCTTTTTTTAACCTGTCTAGTTTCCTTTAGAAGAGGACATGTCTTGAATCTAGCATTATCCACTCAACCAGCTGTCCAACTTCAACCTTCAGCTTGTTCTTTTTTTCTGTGGAAACTGCATATTAGAATCACCTTCTCAAATGCACCCCAACCTCACCTGTGTTTCCTCTCTGCGTCTCCTTCTGAAAAACACCGAAACACACATTTCTCCACAGAGCGATCTCTTGTCATGCACACACTCAGCTTGAGGAGCTTTGAGTACGGCGATAGCACACAAAATGTTCCACATCGAAAAGAACACAAAATGGCACAATCATCACAGTATGGATGCTCGAGCACACATACAGAGCAAACCATCCTCTGGCAATTACATACTCCTCGTACATGCGCTCTCCCAATTAATGATAACCGTAGCATCTCAACAGCCTCCACATTCTCAATTATAAACAGTCATAACAAAGCCTCTCTGTGCTAAATGGAAGCCAGTCAGGCGTGCGTGAGGCATAATTGTTACAATGTTGAAAGTCACAGTTAATTAAAGGTCACCTAAGCTGCTGCAAACATGCGGGAATAGTGATGAACGGATCAAATGCCGGAGCGCTGCTGTCCGGGAGAGGACGTGAACTGCGGCGGCTGTGCCATATGTGTTACGAAAGCTAAAGAGCTGCAATGGATAATTTACTATCAAGTCTTCGTCTCGTATTAATGGATCATTTCAGCCTCATCCACATTTTAATGAGCTGCTGGATGATGGGGTTGAATTATGCTGCATAGGCCATTGTGATGCCAGGACAGGTTTTGCTGGCTCATCATTGCCGTCTGTTCATCAGTTTGCAACAAGCATTCTCTGCACCTCTTAAAGGATTAGTTCACCGAAAATGAACATTCTGCCATCATTTACTCACCCTTGGGTCGTTCCAAACCTGTCTGTCTTCTGTGCAACACAAAAGACGATGTTTTTAAGAACGTTTTTGTCCATTCATTGAAAGCCAATGGGGTCTAAACAAAACACTGAGACATCTTTCCACATTAGTCATCCACGTCAGTCATACAGGTTCGGGAAAACAGTATGGTGAGTAAATGATGAGCAGGCGGTAATTGTCATTTAAATATTCAAAAAGGACACAAAAGCACCATAAAATATCATAAAATTGATCAGTATGACCAAGTTATGAATGTTCCTGAGAAGCGTTTGTTCACTTATTCAGTCACAATGATTCGCTGAGTTAACAGCTCACTGGAGGGGAAGATTATCTTTGAATAGCAAATTAAACATTGGTCTATTCATCTTATGACTTCAGAACATTTTTATTGGCTATATTGTGCACTATTAAAATTGACTACTTTTATGATTGCTTTTACTTTTGTGTCCATTTTTATACATCTATAAGCATCAGACCCCAATGGGACAGTATAGAAATTGACAAGGAGCAGAATGTTTTGTTTTTATAGGGGGAAGAAAGCTTTCGGTTTTAAAAATGTTACGGTGAGCGGTCTTTAAGCTTCAAAAAGGACATAAAATTCTATAAAACACCTCAATACTACTCAGAAGCCATTCTTCTGGAGCCACCTGATAGTCAAGAAAGTTTGCCAGAAAAGTAGAGAAGTCTGATTTGTTTGAATCATTCCTTTGAGATGAATCTTTTCATTGAATCGGTTCTCACAGTTTTGGTTTGCTCACTTGGGTTCTTGAGTTCAACTCACTCAACTCACCATGATTCAGAGAATGAACATGAATATGGAATACTTTGAAGATTCACTTTTATGTTCTTTTTATATTTGGAGGAGTAGAATTATTTATTTTCGTGGAAAAAAACAACTTTCTTTCAGGATTGGAATGACATGAGTGTGAGTAAATGATGACAGAATTTTTATTTTTGGGTGAACTGTTCCTTTAAATGAATACTGCATATACATCCTAGAAGACCTATTCATACTGGACCAATCATCTCAACATCTGATAACATTTGTGATGGTCTCTGGAGAACTGTGCTTCAGATTAAATCAATTGAAGTTTATAGTAACAATTACCTGATAAGAGTTTGCTGATGATATGTATGGCTTTTTATCTCAGTTTCATAGACAGGCTGCAAAACCCCTTCCTGCCCTGACCTGTCAGATACCTAAATTAAACAAAAGAGATATGTACATCCATAATAAAATGTGGTAGACTGAGAGAGGCATTCTTTAGCATTATGATATATTCCATTATGGAGGTAGTTATTGCTTGTAAAGTGTCACATCACAGCGTCTCAGATTTGTTGATATGTGTTCTAGACTCGTGTGAAGACGATGTTCGCATTGCATTTCCAGTCTCCTGTTCCTGTTGCTTATTGATGCGGGTCTTTACAGTACTAAAAATATAATCTCCAGTAAGATGTGGAATTTTTATTACCATGTTTTAAAGGTCACATTTCAAATGTATAAAACAAGTAACACAAAAACAGAATTTAATATGAATCGTTAAGCCCATGAGTTCAGTCCATCTGCCAAATATGTACATTTTCCACAAATCCAGATATAGCGATTAAAGATTGTATCAACACACTTAAATGTAAAAGGTAAACTTAGTGTTTAAGTATTTAACAGTAAGCTAATGCATTACTCAAATTGTTAACCGTAAAACATGCAATTGTATTTTATCCAGTTTATGAGGCTTAAAAAGTACTTTGGGTCTCAATACTATAAAAACACAAGTTATACTCACAATATTCTCCTTGTTTTAAGTAATCAACAGAGATGTCTGGGAAAATATATTCAGTATTTCATAAACAGCTCATGGCATGCATTATAGCATGAATAAATTATGCATTAAGTGCAGGGCAGGTGTTTTGTTTTTTGTTTTTTTCTGGGTATATAAATATGGAAGATAATTTCCGCGACATAAAAAATTAAATAAAAATCATGAGATACTAAGTCATAATTAGATTAAAAAAATATGAGAAAAAAGTTGAAAAGTTGGATTTATATATAATTTTGATGTTTTATAATAATTTCAAATTGTGTCATAATTATGAACTTTTAGCTGCATAATTTTACATTTTGATAACTGAAAGATATTTAGGCAGAATTATAATGACTTAATAATAACATTATTAATAATGTAATAATGATTTTTGTTTCATAATTGTATCTATGTCTGTCAGTTTAGACTTATTTCATAATAATGACTTTAATTAAATGTCTGTGTCATGATTATGATTTACCAAATCTTTTTTATTTTTTTTTATATATGGTAGAAATGGGTTTCCATAACATGAAACTATAGCATGCAATCTTTTTACTTTGCAAGGTTTGCAACTTTTTACTTTTTTATTGGTATTTTTCTGAATATGAAATCTGAAGTTGCTTTGAACTTACAGGCACATTTTGCAGTTTGTGAATAAACCAATTAAAAATAGCAAAACAAAAAAGTATTTTTTAGAATTCAAAAATATATAAAAATGCACCGTGTTGTCTTGATTTTTAAATGTCCCATGGCATGAAAATTTCACTTTATGAGGTTTTTTAACATTAATATGAGTTCCCCTAGCATGCCTATGGTCCCCCAGTGGCTAGAAATGGCGATAGGTGTAAACCGAGCCCTGGGTATCCTGCTTCGCCTCAGATGGCCGAATCTGGAATCTTCCCTTTATGTCGTCATACGGGGAAAGGTTACCTCCCCTTTCTCTGCTTTGCCCGCCCATGAGAAAATGAGCTACTACCTTGCGAGGCGAGTGCAATTTTTTTTTTTTCGAGAGAGAGACATCATGGCTTGCAAACGAGCGAAGCATGGCAGTTGCTCAGAGCAACATGAAAAGCCAACAGCGTAGGCTAGCATTAGCTACATGATAATAACTGTAACAGCGTACATAAACAAACCAACTAAAATACCGTATCTAGTGTTTCCCAAAGGATTTTGTGAGACTTGTGGCGGCAGGTGACGTCACATATTAATTTGCATATTTATGACATCATTACTCAAGTTTGCGTTCAGATGAGTTTTGGCACTTCAGATTTTCTACTCTATGAAATGTCACATACTACTGTAATACAACTGAATGCCCAATAAAACTGTTAACATTTACATATTTTCTGTTGTCATACATAAAACAAGTATAAATGGTAAACACGACCCATCACTACGTTAACCAGGAATCACTCTCACTATACTACTTAAATCCCGATTTATAATCTCGACATCGTCTGATAAAATCAATATACATCTAACTTGCACTAAAAAGTGACTATATGCGGTGGTTTTGGCTATATTACCGTTTTGTTTCATTCAGCGCACTGCCTGCGTCTGAGTAACAAACTATGCGCACATTAACAGACGAATTATGTTGATATTTAAAACTCCAAACAGTCAGTAAGCGACAGGTGCTTGGAAATGCTTGTCACAGATCGACCAGGCTCCCAGACCAGCCAATCACAACAAACACCTTCACCTGAGTTCTAATGAGCACACCTGCACGTAATCTGAACCTCATCACTCCACACTATAAAACCACACACCTCACTACACTCAGACATCCGGTCTCGTTCATACAAAGTGGACTCCTGTATGCTATCTCAGCAACTTACCTGTTACCTACCTGCCTGCCTGCCTGCCTGCCTGTGTACTTACCTCTTGGGTTCTCTCCGAGTGTTGTGTTCGTCCATCTCCTGGAACCTGGTTCTCCATCCTAGAAGGCTGTCAGCCAAGAGTGAGGTGTGTGGTTCTCTCATCATCCACGAGTTCCTGTCAAGACAATCCAGTCAAGTGATTTACTCCTCTCTGCATTCAAAGCCTATCTGCATTCTATACTCACCGATTCAGCCTCCATTGATTTGCTCTGTTGTTAATAAACCTTACCACTTACTACTATCCCTTTGTGTGAAATCTGCTTCCATAACAACGCTGTTTTGTAAATTATTTATTGACAATTTTGATGCGTTACTGTCACGAGTCCGGGTCCTGTACTTCTCCCTGGCCCCACAGGAGGCCGCTATCTCCCGTTCTCCCGGACTCATCTCCCATATCACATACACCTGCCATATCACACACACCTGCCGCATCATCATCACACTCTGTACACCCACAGCTGTTCCCCATTTGTCACAGACTATTTAGTCTCCCCTGTCCCACCACTCGGTGTGGGTTCGTACTATATTTGTTACTTGTCTTGCCATGTTATCTACCATTGTCTTGAAGTGTTTGTTGTGCCGTGTTGGCCTCAGTTTATATTATTAAAAGCTTTACCTGCATTTGGACCCTGACCTCGTCTTTCCACGCCATTCCTGGGGGCGTACCGTGACAGAACGAACCCACCAATCATGGGTCCAGCAGGAAGGTTGCTTGGCATCCGCCAGGGAGACCGGAGCATTGAGGATTACGTCAGGGACTTCAGAGGATTGGCTCGGCAGACGGCGTTGGAGAAGACCTGCCTCATGGTCTTCTTTCACGGAGGCCTGGCCGAGCCCTTCAAAACCCTGATGCCCTACTGGGACCCCGAGGAGTCGCTGGAGAGTTACATTAACTTGGCTCTGTGGATGAGCGGCTCGGGCCTCAGGGTAGAGTTAGCGGCGGCGCCCGCGGATGTTGTCCCCGAGGCAGCGGAGCTCACTTCAGGCCTCTTCAAAGCGGCGACGCCCGCTGATGTTGTCCCCGAGGCAGCGGAGCTCACTTCAGGCTTCTTCAAAGCGGCGGCGCCCGCTGATGTTGTCCCCGAGGCAGCGGAGCTCACTTCAGGCTTCTTCAAAGCGGCGGCGCCCGCTGATGTTGTCCCCGAGGCAGCGGAGCTCACTTCAGACCCTCCCGAGAGCGCGGCGTTCGCTCACGAAGCTCCCGAGACAGCTGTGCTCGCTCCCGTTCCTCCCGAGAGCGCGGCGTCCGCTCACGAAGCTCCCGAGGCAGCTGTGCTCATTCACGTTCCTCCCGAGAGCGTGGCTTTCGCTCACGAAGCTCCCGAGGCAGCTGTGCTCACTCACGTTCCTCCCGAGAGCGCGGCGTCCGCTCACGAAGCTCCCGAGGCAGCTGTGCTCATTCACGTTCCTCCCGAGAGCGCGACGTTCGCTTACGAAGCTCCCGAGACAGCTGTGCTCGCTCACGTTCCTCCCGAGACAGCTGTGCTCGCTTCCGTTCCTCCTGAGAGTGCGGCGTTCGCTCACGAAACTCCTGAGACAGCTGGTCTCGCTCTCAGCGCTCCCGAGGCGGCGGTGCCTGCCTGGTTTGTTCCTCCGGTCCCACCCTGGCCGTTCGCTGGAGTTCCTGTCTGGCTGGAGTCTCCCTGGTCCAACCCTCCGAATCCGCCCCGGTCTCCTGCTCGGCCTCTGTCTCCACACGGACCTGGCCCGCCATCCCTCCCCCTGTTTCACCATCCCCCGGTTCCACCTCCCTCCAGACTTTTGCGGTTGGTGGAACGTCTGGAAGCCGTTCCTTAGGGGAGGGGTAGTGTCACGAGTCCGGGTCCTGTACTTCTCCCTGGCCCCACAGGAGGCCGCTATCTCCCATTCTCCCGGACTCATCTCCCATATCACATACACCTGCCATATCACACACACCTGCCGCATCATCATCACACTCTGTACACCCACAGCTGTTCCCCATTTGTCACAGACTATTTAGTCTCCCCTCTCCCACCACTCGGTGTGGGTTCGTACTATATTTGTTACTTGTCTTGCCATGTTATCTACCATTGTCTTGAAGTGTTTGTTGTGCCGTGTTGGCCTCAGTTTATATTATTAAAAGCTTTACCTGCATTTGGACCCTGACCTCGTCTTTCCACGCCATTCCTGGGGGCGTACCGTGACAGTTACGGCCAACTGAATACGCTGCTTCTCTGCTGCTCGCTGCTCAGAACAGACGCAGAGAGAGGTGACACTGTGCCGGGAGAGTCAGACCTCACGCTCGCGGGGCAGTACTGGAGACATCTTCCAACTGAATGATAGCTAAGGTTTATTTTTTTTTAAAAGTTGCTAGGTTTGTTATGTACCCATAATGGGGAAAAAAGCCGCCAAAAGGGTCTGAAAGTTACTAAATATTGTGCTAAAGTCGCGCTCGTGTATGTGAGACGTGGGAGCTGATGGCAGCGGGCGGTGGATATTGTTGCTGCACACCCAGGTAAAGTCTATGTGTGGGAAATACTGACCGTATCCAGACACAATATTTTAAACTAACCATTCGGAGACGTCCTGCTGTAGCCGCTGAGTTGCAACTTCTTCATCCGGTGCTTCTCCATCCAGATCAGATACTGGGTCAAACTGAAAAGCTTGAACGACTGCGTGTCTACGAGCCATTGCGATACATCCACTGTCAACATTAGCGCATGGTCCATGGCCACAAGCTAGTTAAGGCCACACACCCACCCTCCACCTTGCCCCGCCTCTCTCCTCCTCATTAGCATTCAAAGCTACAGACACAGAAATGGCACGTCCTAAGGAAAGCTCATTGTGGGACTGGCTCTTAGTGGCTGAAATTCTGCACCAAGGCTGAATTTCGGGAACGAGACTTCAGATACAGTACTAGGGACCACTTAGGCCTATATAAAAGCATCCAAAAAGCAGCATGTCATGGGACCTTGAAGGGTTTTATATTTTTAATTTTCCCAAAAAAAAAAATATATTTTTTTTTAAATGTAATATGTTTTTTCTCTCTCTCTCTCTCTCTCTATATATAGCATGTCACACTACTGCATACAAGAAATCACTGAATAATAAGATACACTGGGTGGAAAAATGCTGAAAGCTTAAATTATATTTACCCAGATTTGTGGTTTGCTGTTAAGAAGTTCTAATAGCACTACATGATCCTGGAGTTCTGCACATCTTTTTTTCCCAGAGGTACTAATGCATTTGGCAGCATCGCTCTGGGTCATATTGTGATTTTGGACCTCAGCGTGAGAGCTTCCCTTAAGCTGCTTCTCCACAAAATAAATTGTATTTGTCACACACTCGATGCCACCGAATGCGTGACACCAACATCACAGCAACATTGCTAGCCACGGGCATCTTTGTCTCTTCTACATTTTCACAAATTAATGCACCCACCCTCCAGGAATTCCACCCTTTTACTTACTGCCATCATTAAAAGTTTTCTTTGAGCTCGAGTGAATCTGAGCCACTGGTCCTGCCCTCATAAGTATGCTGGTGCGTCTCTAATGCATGCCGTGCGAGGCCGTGGTGGTTAAACTACTCCTCTGCATATGAAAATGGATGATGTAGGCCGTGTCGCCGTGGTACTGTGGAGCAGGCCATCGTCGGCGTGTGGAGGAAAATGACATCGCTCTGAATGCACGCAGCAGGAGGAAACCGCCTGCCTTTCTGCCCATGACTGACTAATGGCCTATGAAACAGGCATCACAGACCACGGAGCAGCAACGGGCCACTGAACCATATTTTCTTTGATCTCAGAGAACAGATTTCATTTCCAGTGCATGGCCTTTTTCTGCCTGCCAGGTAATTCTTCAAGTACCTGCTTTCCAAAAACCCAACTTTACTTCAAACTTGGTTTTGGCTCAGTCTTACGAAAAATGCCAGCTATATTTGGTATACATTTCAATATTTCTGTTTCAAAATGACGTTTATTATAATTAATTGTGACATTTCTAACAGTTTCTTAGTGGCAGGCTGATGATCATCAATTTTTTCTCTGTAAATCTGCTTTTAAACCCTGACGGTATTTAAAAATCTGTCAGGTTTCAGTACATTAAGGGCAGTTTATGTGTATAACATTGGGTTGCATCGAATTTAGGTTTGTTATCGTGAAAAAATACAAAATTAAGCTAACTATACATGATACAATACATGAATATTGAATGAGTTTAAATTGTTAACATGTTGCTTGGATTATTATATTAAACTACAGTACTAAAATGTAGACTCTAAGAAAGTACTGGATTAATATTAAGGAATTTTCCATTGTCCATAAAATGTCCATAAAATTAACAGAAAATGACCAGTACCTTTCCATTTTGCTACAGTATTTTACTTTTTTTTTCTTACAGAAGAGGAACAGAGTAATATTAATACTGAAGTTCTCTGAAATCATTTTCACTACAGTCAGTAACTGAAATGCAATTATCAGCAAGTCCATGAACGATGGTCGGTATTAAAAAATATCAATCAAAATCAAGTATTCAAAAGTAGCATGCAATAAAGTAAAAATTATATATATATATATATATATATATATATTATTAAAATTGTGTTGTCTACTTACTTTGGAAGTCGTAATTAAGATGTTCAATTGATTTTGTCAGAAAAAAGGGATGTTATTTCATTTACTGACAAAGACAGGACATTTTTTAAGGCTAATGCAACAAAATGAAGAGCAAAGGATACAAATTAGATGTGTAATTGACTCTTTATCTGTGTAATTTATCACGACTTACACTTGTGCTGCCATATGAATAAAGGAAAAATTGAGTTTTGTTCTCTGTCACCTCATAAAATGGCCAAATGAATACAAATTTCTGGAAAACTCAGCAGCACACACACGCACAAACAAACAAACAAACAAATAAATAAAAACAGTTACTAAATATATTAGTAAAAAATATTTGATCTAAAATACTTTTTAAATAGAACACTAAAAGTTTCATGATTTTTGATTTGCAAAGGTTTAAGTTTTCAAAGGACAGAATGTTTAAAGGGGTCCTATTATGCTCTTTTACAAGATTTTGATTTTGTTTTGGGGGTGTACTGGAACAGGCTCCCATGCTTCGTGGTTCGAAAATCGCATTATTTTTCACATAATTTACATTATTACAATACCTTTCTCCCCAGCCTGGATGTGGCTAGAAAGGATACAGCTCCGACCGGAAATGAACAATGAAATGAATTTTATACCTATTAGATTAATATTAGATTTTACACCTACCCCAACCCTAAACCTACCCCTTACAGGAATGAAAAAATAGTAACTATTGTTGTACAGTGTGACAAAAATTACGCTGTATTGATGTGTGCATGCCCAGTACCACCATACGTATCCCTCCAGCCTTAACCCCTTATGGCACAAACCGCTCGATTAGTTCCAAGTAGGGCTTGGCTGGGTCCACATCTTGGGGGTGGAGATTGGTAGGTTTAGGGGTGGAGATGGGTGGGTTTAGGTATCAGGGTTAGGTTAGGGTTAGGGTTAGGTGTTTAAACAAATTGGAGTTCTTTTCGCTCCATCCACTCCAAACACTAGCCGATGGGCCACTGCAGTGTGTACTCCATCTGTTTATTCACAGGTTTCTGCAAGGTCTCTGCTCTTTCATGAATAGAGAATCTGTTTCAAAGCCAGCAAATGGCTAGTCAAGAACTGCTCATTTTGGCAGCAGTCAAGCTGAGAAAATTTATTATTATTATTATTATTATTATAAAAAGTACATGAAATATATCTCTTTTTTGATTAAATACAATATGAAAAGTCAGGAATCAGTGTAAAAACAGCATCACAACAGGATTAGTTATGAGTTTTAAGAAGTATTATATTAAAATACATGATAATAATAATAATAATGTATTAAGTATCATTATATTATGTTTTCATTTTAAACTCAATTTTAAATTGAGCATTCAAAGTATTTGTCTATATTATGACATAAATCAAGCCTTTGCTTCAAAATTTAACATTCTAACTCATCACAACAGCAGTTCTAGCCAGTGATTACAACAAAAGTACATTTAAAATGTTATAAACAGAGACAAATCTCATTGACACATTGCTGTCGTTTCACAGTTGCCAAAACTAGCACAGATATGCAAGTCCAAAAATCAAACAGTTGAGAGCAAGCTGAGATTTTAGCCTGTTTTGGGAAGCTGTATTGTTAGCCAAGCAGTGTTAATTTCATCGACGACGACGAAAAATATTCGTCAACGAACCTTTTTTCTGTGACTAAGACGAGACGTTGACGAGCTAAAACTAATATCTGATGATAAAAACTATGACGAAATTTATGCCACATCTTCGTTAACAAGACGAGACGGGACTAAAATGTTATTTGAGGACTACCGGACATTCAAAATACATCCTATAGGCTAAGTTAACTGTCTTGTCTTTCAAAATGTGCGTCTCTGTCATTGGATAAGGTGCGTTTGCATGGCAGCCGCAGTGGACGGATAGGCTACCAAAACGCGAACTAGCGATCTGAAACAATGGCCTCAGCACCCGAAGGGTTAGCGAGTGGGTGACCAGACGTCCCGTTTTTCCCGGGAGTCACAATTATCTGTGTCATAAATGTTAACCAACAAAAGATGTTAAATAAATGTATACTTGTTAAGTAAACCTACTGTATCTGAAAAATACCAGTTTTTCCAAATTCAATCCTTGATTCAAATTTCTCATAACTAAGCTTAATTGATTTGGTCTAAAGAGAGAAGAATTGATGACTATTTTTGTTTGAATACTACATATAAAATAGCTACCAAAATAAATGTTGGTAACTGCAGTTTGACTAAAAGTAATGACTAAAAGTTGACAAAAATGCAATGACATTTCGTCGACTAAAACTAGACTAAAACTATGAAAGACTCAAATGACTAAAATGTGACTAAGACTATTAAGCTTTTTCGTCTCAAGATAAAGACTAAGACTAAATCAAAAATGCCTGCCAAAATTAACACTGTAGCCAAGAAGGTTTAAGCATTCAGGACATTTCCAGGTATCGCCCCTCCAGCTCTGATTGCACCGGGGGGCTCATGCTCTGACATTCTTCTAAAGTAATTGCACAAACTGATTTAAAAAGTATAAATAAATAAATAAACAAACAAGCATATACAGTAGTCATTGTCTCTTTGCTTCTGTTTATCAAGCAAACGAGCCTGAGGAGGGCGCAACATTTATTCAGTTTCAGCGTGCATTTCATTGCAAACAACATCAGAGTAGTTTACTATCCATTCTGAGTGAGTTCTAGCCTGTGGTGCTGCCTCAGGCACCTGCTAAGAAGCTGCGATAGCACCCTCCACCCTCCCGCTCCACGCTAACAGGAGCTTAAACATCAAACCGCCATCACGCATGCCGTCACTTGGTGACATCACCATAACCAGGTCACTTCATATCCTTGGGAAGCCACTGCACCAGGGTAATCTCCTCATGATTTTCCTGAGGTGCCCATGAATGAAGAAAACACATTACTCCACTCCACAGGGCATCCAGCATCCGCCCGCTTGCTGGCCTGACGGCAGCCACACAGCTTGGAATTTCATGCTTCCGTTTTTGCCCGAAATACTAGCAGTTTGTTTACATTTTATTTATAGTTGTGAGCCACTGTCTTACAGTTTCTTTGGGTTATAGCAGCATGTGCGGCACTAGTGGTGAGCTTCCAAAGCTTTCAAGCAGGATTTTTTTTTTAAACAAAATGTTTTTTTGTTTTATTCTCTTTCATTTATTTATGAGACAATAAGTGAGATGAAAAAGTAGGAGTGAGAGACTGAGGAGAAGGAGATCACACTTTTATTCTAAGCAGCTACACAAGTCACTGCACCCGCTCAAACATTTTTAATCATATTGTTTTACCCACTAGAATACTGTATGTGGAATATATTTAGAGTATTTGGATATTTCTAAACTTGTGTCCTACATATGCATTAAATGTTTTATGTAGGACACAATATATATATATATATATATATATATATATATATATATATATATATATATATATATATATATATATATATATATATATATATATATATATATATATATACATATATATATATATACATATATATATGTATATGTGTATATATATATATATATAAATACAGTCTCTCACAGAAGTGAGTACATCCCTCATATTTTTGTAAATAATTTATTATATCTTTTCATGTGACAACACTGAAGAAATGACACTTGTAAAGTGCTACAATGTAAAGTAGTGAGTGTACAGCTTGTATAACAGTGTAAATTTGCTGTCCCCTCAAAATATCTCAACACACAATCATTAATGTCTAAACCGCTGGCCACAAAAGTGAGTACACCCCTAATTGAAAATGTCCAATTTGGGCCCAAAGTGTCAATATTTTGTGTGGCCACCATTATTTTCCAGCACTGCCTTAACCCTCTTGGGCATGGAGCTCACCAGAGCTTCACAGGTTGCCACTGGAGTCCTCTTCCACTCCTCCATGACGATATCACAGAGCTGGTGGATGTTAGAGACCTTGTGCTCCTCCACCTTCCGTTTGAGGATGCCCCACAGATGCTCAATAGGTTTTAAGTGTGGAGACATGCTTTGGCCAGTCCATCACCTTTACCCTCAGATTCTTTAGCAAGGCAGTGGTCGTCTTGGAGGTGTGTTTGGGGTCGTTATCATGTTGGAATACTGCCATGCGGCCCAGTCTCTGCTTCAGTACGTCACAGTACATGTTGGCATTCATGGTTCCCTCAATTAACTGTAGCTCCCCAGTGCCGGCAGCACTCATGCAGCCCCAGACCATGACACTCCCACCACCATGCTTGACTGTAGGCAAGACGCACTTGTCTTTGTACTCCTCACCTGGTTGCCGCCACACACGCTTGACACAATCTGAAACAAATAAGTTTATCTTGGTCTCATCAGACCACAGGACATGGTTCCAGTAATCCATGTCCTTAGTCTGCTTGTCTTCAGCAAACTGGTTGTGGGCATTCTTGTGCATCATCTTTAGAAAAGGCTTCCTTCTGGGACGACAGCCATGCAGACCAATTTGATGCAGTATGCAGCGTATGGTCTGAGCACTGACAGGCTGACCCCCAACCCCTTCAACCTCTGCAGCAATGCTGGCAGCACTCATACGTCCATTTCCCAAACACAACCTCTGGATATGACGCTGAGCACATGCACTCAACTTCTTTGGTCGACCATTGTGAGGCCTGTTCTGAGTGGAATCTGTCCTGTTAAACCATTGTTTGGTCTTGGCCACCTTGCTGCAGCTCAGTTTCAGGGTCTTGGCAATCTTCTTATAGCCTACACCATCTTTATGTAGAGCAAAAATTCTTTTTTTCAGATCCTCAGAGAGTTCTTTGCCATGAGGTGCCATGTTGAACTTCCAGTGACCAGTATGAGAGAGTGAGAGCGATAACACCAAATTTAACACACCTGCTCCCCATTCACACCTGAGACCTTGTAACACTAACAAGTCACCTCACTTGGGAGAGAAAATGGCTAATTGGGCCTAATTTGGACATTTTCACTTAGGGGTGTACTCACTTTTGTGGCCAGCGGTTTAGACATTATTGGCTGTGTGTTGAGTTATTTTGAGGGGACAGCAAATGTACACTGTTATACAAGCTTTACGCTCACTACTTTATATTGTAGCAAAGTGTAATTTCTTCAGTGTTGTCACATGAAAAGATATAATAAAATATTTGTGAGGGGTGTACTGTGAGATACTGTATGTATATACACCAGTAATTTTAATGTGTGCAGTATGAATTTAATCCAGATGTGCAATATTTGCCATGTTGTCATTGCCACATGATTGACATTAAAGTCCTTCGCTGTGGCCTCAAGGGATAACGTGTCTATTGAATGCACACCTCAGAATTTTTGTCTACTGTTTTATGGATACTGTCAATTTGGACATAATGCACTTTTCAATTTTTTTTTGCCTACTATATATAGTAGGGAAGTCTTTTTAATAGTTTTGGACACATTATTTGTATGATTTCCAAATATTTCAAACATTTTCAAAGTCATCCTATCAAAAAAGTAACAATTTCATAATTCATTATAAAGTGTAAAATATTCCAGTATTTCTACAAAAGATGCCCCCATATGAATTCACATAGGTCTGGGGTGAGTCCTGAATGAGCACTGACCCACGAACAGCCCACCGGGTGGCAGAATCAATAAACTGGGCCTTTTTTTAGATAACGGCATTCCAATGCTTTACGAACATAATGGCATCTGGACAGCCGTTTTCATTTGCCCAAGGAAACTGAAAGAGACAGAAAATTAAAGAGAGGAAGAGGAAGAAAGAGCTATGAGGTGGGTTTGCTTGTATGAAAAGACGCAACACAACTGCACTCGACTGATAACCCTATAGATGGATTACCTCATCAATCATCTGTCGCCACAGTTCTATCGCTCTCCATATAGCACAAGGCAGCTGACGCATTTTGCCTTTTCATTCTATTGTCGACTATGAAAGGCACCACAGCATCTAAGATTACTAGCTCAGCTCTATTAGCATAATATTTACATAGAGATAAAGAACCTTGTGTAATTCAACATTTTCTAAGGCGCGTTCCCGCGATGTGATTGATAACCTGTTTTGTAACAAAAAAGGATCTTAAATACACAAACATTGGTCCACATGGTTCGGAAACTGTCACCACAAACAGAAAGAATGGACAATGTTTTTATTTGTATTTATCTCAGTTATTTTACTGCCTGAATATGCTTGGTCATAAAACAGTGATGGTCACAACCAAAAATAAAAAATAAACTGACTGCACGTCTGTTCAGATTTGGCTGTGGACCACAGGATAAAACAACAGAACAATGCTAAAGTCACATAATAAAAAGCTATATAAATAGCTAAATAAACTGGCATATCAACTTTTTTTGTTGACATTAAAGGCTGTGTGTCCAATCTAGCTTTGTAGAAGCTAATCAAATTATGCAGATCTAACAGGGACAAGCTACAGTATGTAAAACCAAAAAAATATTTTTTTATGGAAAATACAAACCATATTAAATACTTGCAACAAGGATAGACTAAATGAAAACTTCTCAAGTGTATTCTACAGATTCAGGGGATTTGTCTCTCATGTATATAAATAACTAACAACGAATATCTAACTTTGTGTAAATGCAGATGTTTTTCTAAATGCATCACAATAAATCAATTTTTTTTGTTTTGTTTTGTTTTATATTTGTTTTGTTAATTTATATCTCACAATACTGTTTTTTCACGTAATAAGTTTATATCTCACAATTCTGACTTTTCTTGCATTTACAAATTTAAAGTCACAATTCTGACTTTTCTCACAATTACTAATTTATTTCTCACAATTCTGAATTTTCTCACAATTAAGAGTTTCTATCTTACAATTCTAACCTTTTTCTCACATTTAGAATTTATATCTCACAATTCTGACTTTTTCTCATAATTACAAATTTATATCTCACAATTTTGACTTTTTTTCCCTCAGAAATGTTTATATTTCACAATTATGAATTTCTATCTCACAATTCAGATTTTTTTTCTCAGAAATGCAAGTTTATATCACACATTCTGCATTTATATCTAACAGTTCTCCATTTATATCTTGCAATTCTTCCATTTACATCTCACAAGTCTGACTTTTTATCTCACTATTATGAGTTTTTATCTCACAGCTCGGCATATTGTTTGGCTAATGCAGTTGATGCACAGTTCAATTCTAAGGTCATTTTTGTTTGTTTGTTTTTGAACGTTTTTGGCACTGTGTTGCCCAATGTAAAATCTGGGACCCGCATCAAATCAGTTGAGAAGTACTGATGCAAAATATTCCCGGATATCACTCGGAAATGCATCTGAGAGCTTTTGACAGCAAGGAAAACATGTCGTAACCTTAGAAAAGAGGCTCCATGACGGTGCTGCATATGGACGTGAGCACTCGGTAAAGCAGAGTTTGTTAAACTCAAGCAGAGAGGCTGCCTCTTCTCTAGCAGCAGAGTCGGGAGCACATTAAAGTCGTCCCTAAGAGCAGTAAGACAAAAACTACCGCTGCTGGAGAGCTCGTTAAAATTCTATGAGAGAGATGCCATAATGGGCCAAGAGGCCTCGCTATCAGGAAGTTCTTTTTCATGTTCCCACACAAAACACAAGTCCCTCAGCACGTTTTGATGTTCATCTACATCACTTTAATCCTGCCTCCTCTGAAGATGTGTTCTGCCCGCCTACCCCTGTATATTGTCTTTCTGTAACTCATCCTGTCCCATGGAAATTAGTAGAAGTCATAATATCTAACATTTCCCTGGGAACGTGTTCTCTTTGATATCTTTTACACCGATTCATGTAAATGCAGGCATTCAAGCGGATATTCTTGATATGCGTGTGCATCTTCAACAGATTTTTTGCCATTTATGAGCATTTAGAAGTAAACATGAGTTTAATATGTATGGGAGCACTCAAAGACTTCAAAGTAGTCAAATTAATCTCCCGAGCCTTAATTTCTTTGAGGAATAAATAAACGCAAACGCAAATTACTAGATGTCATTTACAAATAAAACTCCTTCAGAAGAAATAAGATTTCAAAGATGTCTAGACATAGTTTTGAACAAGAATGGGGATACAGTCTGTCTTTGGACTGGTGTTAAATAACAAATTTTATCCTAGAAAAAAAAATAGTATGTACTTTACCACTTATTTACTTAAAATTATTTAAATACATTATGATGACATTATCGTTCTTCATTTCTATTTTTTAGCCTTTTGTCTGTTTTAAACATCATCTCACCAAAATGTTTCAAAAGTACTTTTTTTTTTAAATATTGTTTATATTGTATAATGTACAGTTGAAGTCAGAGGTTTACATACACCTTGCAGAATCTGCAAAAAGTTAATTCATTTACCAAAATAAGAGGGATAATGCAAAATTCATGTTATTGTTTATTTAGTACTGACCTGAATAAGATATTACACAAAAAAGATGTTTACATAGAGTCCAAAAGAGAAATTAATAGATGAATTTATAAAAATGACTCTGTTTCGAAAGTTTACATACACTTGATTCTTAATACTGTGTTCACTCTAAGAAATAAAGGTAGAAAAGCTGTCACTGGGGCGGTACCTTTTCAAAAGGTACACTTTTGTATCTTTATTTATGAGAGTGTTGTTACCGGAATGATCCACAGTTGTGTTTTTTTTGTTTAGTGATGTTGTTCAGTTGTTCAGAAGTCCCTTGTTTGTCCTGCTTTAAACTGGTTGCTGTTCTTCAGAAAAAAACTTCAGGTCTCACAAATTATTTGATTTTCCAGCCTTTTTGTGTATTTGAACACTTTCCAACCGTATGACTGTATGATTTTGAGATATATCTTTTCAACTGAGGGACTCATATGCAATTATTACAGAAGGTTCAAAAGCTCACTGATGCTCCAGAAGGAAAAACAATGCACTAAGAGCCAGGGGGTGAAAACTTTTTGAATTTGAAGATCAGGGTTAATTTAACTTAGTTTGTCTTCTGGGAAACACGTAAGTATCTTCTGTAGCCTCTGAAAATAAGAAAAATGTACACATCTTCATTCTGTTCAAAAGTTTTCATTCTTAATATAATTATGTAATTATATAAAAGTTTATATTATTATTATATTATATTAACTTGTACGATTGTATTATTAACATTATATAATTAAATACAATATTGTTTATAATTTATAATTGTAACATGCCAGTTTTGGTTTAGTTTCCTTTCAATTCTGTTTTGACCTTATTTGGTAGTTCCTGTTCTAGTTTCCTGTCATTAGTTCATCATCGTTCATTTTCATCACCTGTGTGTAATCAATTATCTTGTTTCCTTGTTTGGTTGGTTCCTTTATAAGTCCTCTGTTTCTCTCTAGTCCTTGTCCAGTCACCCTAACGCTACCTTAATTGGAGAGTGAAGATTCTTAGTTTGATGAAGTTTATCCTTGTTTTCAGTTCATGTCTTTATTAAAAGAACCTTTCTGTTACTCCTGGCTTCCTGCATTTCCTTTGAGGAGAGAACCGTTACAGATGACTGGACCTACACCAAAAACTAATGGAGGAACGAGCCCGATTTCTCTCTCTGGCCGACGCTACTCCCGATCCCCTAGATTTTGCTCGGGCATTCATTCCTCTCGCCCTCTCCAGCTCCCTAGAAGATCATGAGCTCAAGACCCTGTTCCGGCTCGGGATCACGTACCATCGTCACACGAAGCTCCCAGACACCTCCAATTTAAGTTGGAAAGAAACGGCCATCTTCGATCCCGAGTCGGAGCGCCTCCCGAGTCCTCCCCTAGTGACGGCGGCAGCCCACCTTCCTTGGTGATCCCGCAAGCCCGTAAGGGGGTTTCTACCAGCGCTGGCCTGAGATCGAAGGTACGAGATCCTGCTGTTGTGTCTGTTCGATCAGCATTGAAGTCTGTCTCCCGTCCCCTGTGCTCAGCTCCCAGAACAGACCCAATCCTTAGCCCAGAAACTAAGACTGCCGCTGCCCCAAGCTCGCCGCCGTTCGCGACCAACCCTGACCCGCTACCGAGGATGACGTTTGAGTTAGCCTCTATAAACGTGGTTCCCACGGAGGAGGACAATCTTAGTGGAGGTGGCGTTCAATTTATTTTCCAGAGGGGCAGGGGTGTGGAGGAGTATGTGGAGGAATTTCTTGCCTCCAGTTATCAGGCCCGCTGCAGTGACCTCACTCTAATGGAGGGTTTTAGAGTAGGACTGGATGAAGAAATTCTAATGGCTATGCCCCATGGAGATCCCAACTGGTCTTTGGCTCGGTACCTGAACGTGGCCTTACAGATTGCTGGGTCACCCCTTTTAGTTGGCGACATGGAGGACGTGCCTTCTCCCGATAACAGCACACCAGCCACTCCTCTTTCCAGCCCACCTGAGTTCCCGCTGGTCCCGTCCAGCCCACCTGAGTTCCCGCTGGTCCCGTCCAGCCCACCTGAGTTCCCGCTGGTCCCGTCCAGCCCACCTGAGTTCCCGCTGGTCCCGTCCAGCCCACCTGAGTTCCCGCTGGTCCCGTCCAGCCCCGCGCCTCCTGTGCGCCCTCAAGTGTCTGCGCTGCAAGAGCGCCCTCAAGTGTCTGCGCTGCAAGAGCGCCCTCAAGTGTCTGCGCTGCAAGAACGCCCTCCTGCATCTACGCTGGTCCCGTCCAGCTCTCCTTCGTCTCCGCTGGTTCCATCCAGCTTCGCGCCTCCCGTGCGCCCTCAAGTGTCCGCGCTGCAAGAGCGCCCTCAAGTGTCCGCGCTGCAAGAGCGCCCTCAAGAGTCCGCGCTGCAAGAGCGCCCTCCTGCATCTACGCTGGTTCCGTCCAGCTCCACGCCTCCCGTGCGCCTCCAAGAGTCCGCTCCTCCAGAGCGCCCTCAAGTGCCCGCTCCTCCAGAGCGCCCTCGGGTGCCCGCTCCTCCAGAGCCCCCTCAAGTGCCCGCTCCTCCAATGTGGGCCCCAGAGGGGAACTTTCCCAAAGAAATTTTGGGGGGGGGGCCATATAGTCTCAGCCTGTGTGGCCAGGCCAAGGGCCAAGGCCACGGAGGACCCCGATCCGCCAAGGCCGCCCAAGGACCCCGATCCGCCAAGGCCGCCCAAGGACCCCGATCCGCCAAGGCCGCCCGAGGACCCGGATCCGCCATGGCCCCCCGAGGACCCCGATCCGCCATGGCCGCCCGAGGATCCAGATCCGCCATGGTCGCCCGAGGACCCAGATCCATCATGGCCTTCCAAGGCCCCAGATCCGCCATGGCCTCCCGAATCTCCAGTCCTGCCATGGCCTCCTAAGGCTCCGGATCCATCATGGCATGCCGAGTCTCCAGTCCCGCCATGGCCTCCCGAGTCTCCAGTCCCGCCATGGCCTCCCGAGTCTCCAGTCCCGCCATGGCCTCCCGAGTCTCCAGTCCCGCCATGGCCTCCCGAATCTCCTATCCTGCCATGGCCTCCCAAGGCCCCTGATCCGCCCTGGAGGCTTCCCTGGTCTCCTCCCTGTCCGGGCCCTGCTCCAGCCTCCAGAGCGCCCGCCCCCCCCCGCCCGTGATGTGTATGTTACGGTGCGGGACGCACCTTCTGGGAGGGGGGGCAATATGTAACATGCCAGTTTTGGTTTAGTTTCCTTTCAATTCTGTTTTGACCTTATTTGGTAGTTCCTGTTCTAGTTTCCTGTCATTAGTTCATCATCGTTCATTTTCATCACCTGTGTGTAATCAATTATCTTGTTTCCTTGTTTGGTTGGTTCCTTTATAAGTCCTCTGTTTCTCTCTAGTCCTTGTCCAGTCACCCTAACGCTACCTTAATTGGAGAGTGAAGATTCTTAGTTTGATGAAGTTTATCCTTGTTTTCAGTTCATGTCTTTTATTAAAAGAACCTTTCTGTTACTCCTGGCTTCCTGCATTTCCTTTGAGGAGAGAACCGTTACAATAATAGAATATTATTTTTAATTTATACCTTATATTTTGTAATATTCAATCATTTTTAAATCATTATCAATAAAATTCCTTTTTTTTTTACAAACATTAACATTTAAAAACCATATTAAATTATTTATAATCTATTTAAAGTCAATGATTATATTAAATTACCAAATAAAATTATAATATATTATTAACATTCTTAAATATAATAGTGTTTATATTTTATAATACATTTTTGCTTTTTATATTTTATAACATGCTATAATATTACTATTATAAAATATTATTTTATTTGAATATACATTATTTTACTTGCCCAAGTGAAGAACCCCATTTTGTTGTTGTTGTTTGTTTGTTTTTGTTTTTTTTAAGTTCCCTGCTTCTTTTCAAACATCTATAATCAGAGCAGGGCATCTTATTTATCTAAATAAAGTAAAAGTAGCACAAAGCTTGTGGAGTCTCAGAAAGCAGATATTCCCTGATGTGTGCTGCAGTGGATGTGAATTGGAGCTGTATGTTTTCTTCATTGAGATACTGTTGTAAATAATTCAAAGATGAGTGCACTGTTTTGCAAGCACCACTGATAGGCAGCCTCTCCAGGTATCATGCATAAACATAAAAACATCCACATTTCAGGCACTAAGCAAAATAATGGGTCACATAAGAACTGAAATGAGCTTTGGATTTCAATTTGTGTCTGTCTATTTGAGGAAATTATGCTGTGGGTATGCAGGGACATCGAAGAGGGGGATAAAGCAGTGTTTACAAATGTGTATGTATAGTGTAATTAGCTTTAATGTCAAACAATGCATCACAGAATGGCAGCGACAGTGTCGCCTTTCTGCTATTGTTTAATGTGACAAAGCCAGAAGCACCGTTTCATTAATCTCTCTGCCCTCGTGTTTGATTGCCTTTCACCTGCGCTTTCTGGACTTCCAAATTACCTTTTGTTCAGTTACTTGTGTCAATAGACCAACAAAAAAGTTTAAAGTCAGTCAACGACTTAAGTAGGCTACACAAATGCATAGCAAAGAAGGCATTTAACATGCGCTATCACTTGCTGTGGTGGTATCAAACCTCAATACTCAAGGGGGTGATGAAGTTATATCTGTGCAATTAAGCTGGATCTGTAGTAACTGGTTATAAAAATGTTGACTTTAACTAACTTGCCCAGCAAGATTTTCTTCAAACTGTTACCATGACAGCAGTGCTCAAAGTGGGCCGGTGCTCAGCAGCAATTATGCTTTTTTCACAGTGCCATAAATTCTTTTTTCTGTATTGGCAGCTTTCATAAATGGACGGGACTCTCTTCTGAACCTGCTCGATGATCTGCCCTGTTGCTCTAAATATTTTGTATTTGGTGCATATTGTAGGTTATTTTGCCATATTAAAGGAACGATAACCAACAATTGACTTTTTTTATGTTTGGGACAGGTAGACCAAATAAATGAAAAATGACACACGACACTCAAACTTGCTTGATCACCAAATAACTTTAACAAGAAAAGTACATTATTACATATTATATAATTATAATATATCTATATATAATATATATTATATATATTTAATCAACGATAATCAGCGGCTAGCCGTGCATTAAATGATTTTAATGCACGACGTGGAGGCAAAGAACCGCCCGACGCGAAGCGGAGAGTGGTTGCCTCTGCAAAGTGCATATAAAATCCTTTAATGCACGGCTAGCCGTTGATTATCCCGCTTATTCTATGGTCATTTGTCAAGTTATAGACAAGTTAAAACTAGTATTGCTCTTTGCAGCGCAATATTTGACCGAATGGGTAAAAATGACAGTTCTTTTTGTCAGTTACTGTGCGTTAGGTCTAGCATTCTGCCTGCTTCAAATCAGACACAGAGATGAACTAGTGCGGTGAGACCACATTTATTTGAATTAATTATAGCATGTATTTCAATTAATTATGGAGAGAGAGAGAGTGAGAGAGAGATGACAGTTGTGTGTAGCCTACCTGCTTGCTGTATCTGCGCATCTCTCTCTACAAGCAACTAGGCTACTTCAAAAACAGCGATTTTATCACCTCGCTGGAGAATAAAATGTAGCAATCTATTATCTATCTTTTATTTTATTAATAAAAATCACGGGGAAGGGTTGACAACAAGTTTATGTGTGTGTGCAGCGCAATCTATCTCTCTCTCTCTGTGTGTGCGAGCGAGTGATGAGTGTTGGCTAGTGTGCCAGCCAATCAGAATCCAGTATTCAGACAGACCATGGAATAAATATATATAAAACAGTTCTTTCTGGCCCTTGAATCCGATTGGTTGATAAAAGTGCACAGTTTCACAGTTTGTAATGGTATCACTGAGCTTGCCGTACTTCTTGCAGCGAGTGTCATGGCAGACATCCAAATCCAGTATTTTATAAATTGTTTTTGTGTCACGGAATGTAGTTTTAAGAGGTTTTCAGATGAGAATGTACTTGTTTATGGTTCAAATATGCAGTTTGTTAATACAGATAATGTTTATTTGAAAATTTGCGTAGAAGTTTTCGGGCATGTGAGCTCCAGATGGTCAGTGGCCGTTTAGCGCTCATGAAGCTGCCCGAGAGCGCCTCACGTACCTCTGCCAGATCTCTGGGAATGTACAGCTGGCACTAATATCTCTGTAGTGGTTACAAATGAGATATAATTCGTTATGGGTAAATCTAACAGTTGTCTTTTGTCTCATTAGTCCTTGTTTTGAATGTTGAACAATTGTATCAATATATATGTATATCCTATATCCCGCGATCCAACAGAGGATAAGAGGTATGGAGAATGGATCAGTTTTTATAGGGAAAGACAGCCTAGTTAAATGTTTAGCCATGTCACCTCTGATTTTTGTACTAATCAATCATGTTAACAACTTTACAGTACTTGTTGTGAATTTCACTGACACTGTAGTAGGGTCGCTTTGTGAAAACATCTAAATGGTTAATTCTAGATCTAGTAAGACAGAAACTCACCTGTTCCCCACTCATATTGGTCTGAAAAGGTAAAGAGGTGTTTCAGGTCTTGGGAGACTAGCGTAAATTGACCAACAGCGCCATCTGCTGTTTTTGGAAAAGAAAGTTGCTCAATTGCACATGTGAGAAAATCTGCCTGCACACATGTGAGAAAATCAAGCCAAGTTTCCTCATAAAAAGGCAAATGAGTCTCTCACACAACCACTCCCGTCGGGAGCCTGGTGAAGGGCGGATATATATAGTATATACGTTTTTAGCTGGTAAAAATACTAGTGTTCTAATAATTTTGGCCACCACTGTGTATATACACACACATGTGTGTGTTTGCTGCATTCATGAATTATCCTGAAATATTGATCTTGCCTTTCATTTGCATTTGGAAGAGAATTTCATTGGATTTTATCTACACTACATATTTGCTGCGCATGCATCATAGGGGAAAAAATTTGAGAAGATTAAATCCATGCTTGACAAGCTCCTGTCTCAACATCTCCACAGGCCTCTTCCTTTGTGGCTGGTGGAGTTGTTCTGGACCACCATGTCAACAATGCTCCTGTTTCATTCAAAATAATCTTGATTGTCCACCTGAATGATCTCAAATGTCAATTCTGAAAACATTTGGACATTTACAGTAAATAACAGAAGTTGTCCTAGGAGGACTAAAAATATGTACCATCAACAATCATAGTACAAAACTTCTCTAAAGAGAGGCCATGATTTCTAACATGGTCAATTAGGGTAATTCTGATTTCATTTGAAATTTGTCTGTACCTTCTACTTCTCCTTCCGTCCACTTCCTCTCAGTCTATGTCTTCTTACAGCTTCTGCTCTTGCTCTTTCCACTACACCAATGCCCGTTAAGAGTTTTAAGTATTGAACTGACTTTCTGAAATAGGCTACAAAGTCTAAAATCTATAGACTACAGTCTATATATCTTTATACACCTAAAAGCGTGACATCCCCTGATATACAAACATTTACAGGCAGATTATGAAACATGTGGCCATGATGCTTTTAAATGCTACCTGTGAGCTAAATAAAGAATGTGTGAACAAAGTCACCAGATCTAAATATTACATACATAAATAAACACTCTTTCGACATGAAACCAAGAAATGGCACCTACACTTCCACTGCCTCTCCTCGTAGCCCCCAGAGTATGTCACCCCTTTTAGGGTTAAACAGAAACCAAATGCCACAAAAAAGAAATCAGAAAATGCTAATCTAATGCTTGCTCTATTTTTGGAAAGTTATGCATACAGACGGCAACTTTGTCAAAACAATCCCTGTTCACACGGATCCCTGAAAACAACAAAAATTGCTGTATTATGTATGCTATGCCAGTAGTTGGCGATGTCACTTTTTAAAGAAACAGTACAGTTCAGTGTTTTTCACAAATTCGTGTTTTGATGAATAGTATAGTTTTCAAAAACTTGCACTTTAAAACTCGTTTCGTTTCAGGTTTTTGGGCCCCAAAATGTTGTTGTTATTTAAACAATTTCCATTCTTAGATGAAAACAATGTTGTATGCCCCTATATGATTTGCATTTTTAAAAAAGTGTGTTAAATGTTAATTTATTACCACTATATTTGATAGAGAAATCAAAATGTAGGAATTATCTTTTCACATACTTGTGTAGAGTGTGTTATGAGCCTAAAATGTATTTTTTAAGAAAGGCACTATGAATAAATTGAAATAGGGAAATGCTTCAAGCTGTTTAAGTGGCATAGATATATTTGATATCCCCAATGTAATGTGTACTAAACAAATTACAGTACATATTTGGTCATTTATGGTGTCGGTGGCCTGACGTGAACCCTTTGTCATTCATAGCTGCAGTCATAATCAAGAGTCCTGGCATTTCTTCCTGCTAAAATATTCTTGCGGAGTCTATACCTCAATGTTTTATTGTAACAGGAAACATGAGGGGAAAAAAGCAATTTCATGCACCAAGACTCATGATGTATAAACAAAATGGATCCCGATATCCTCGTGAAAGCCATAAAACCTTTATAAGATGCTCTGTGTAACTAATTCTTCAGAGCTGATGTGTAGGGAATGCAGAGCACTGGTCTGTGCAGGCTAGCTGTCCTCACAGCGCTAATGTGAAAACACAGCCTCCAAATGAAAGTTGTATAGTGTGAGAAGTGTGAGGTGATGCTATGGATCGCATGAACTTTCCTGGCCTGATGATCTAAGTTGAGAAATTAGGAAATCTCGCCTCATTGGCTCCATTTCTGGTTTCGCTAGAATCTAATGTTTGGTCTGAGGCTGTGAGGAAGTTTATATGCACTGAAAAGGTCAGTAGCCACACAGCTGTATAAAAATCATGGCCTTTATGTACCACTTTACAAAACTTTATTCATCTAGTTTTGGCTTTCAGCATGTAAGAGCCAAATATTAGCATACAGCTATTTAGATGTATTTGATATTGCAGAGTGTTCACTGTGGTGGAGACTTTTCCAAATGTCAGTTTTGCATTCGTAATACAAGTGTGATTTCACTCGCATTCAGGCAACCGCAAAATTCAAACACTAATTGCCATATGGGTGAAAAAGCAGAAACTTCACTACTTAGCATTAGCATCTCCATGAGCTCTTTTTGCATACAGCATGGGAATAGTAGACATTTATGTGGACAAGTGTAAATGCAATGTTCATATCAAATTTGAGTGTCCTAAATACCAAAATAAATACCTCCTTAAAATACCCCTTTCTAGTATGTGAGATTGGGACGCGAGAGTCACTGTGAATCAGTTTGTTTATGCATGGTTCATGTCAAACAATGAGTCACAGATTCATGTCCCTGCAGCACTTCTGGTCTACTTTTTGAAAAGTGCTGCTGTGCATTGCTATTTTCTTCTGACTCAGTTATGTAAATTAGTTGATATGCATTCTTCTGTTGTAGTTGTGAGTAATGTATTTATTCAAGTTTATTGCTAACCCATTGAGATTCATGTAAACCCCTCATTGTTTTGTTCCAGCTTTCATTAAATTATAAATTCTACCTTCAGACATTTAAAAATACATTATGTAGTTTGCTTCCTTGAGTAGCTCCAATGTAGTGAGCTACTATCTGTTAGCAGTATGTGGAGTAATTCAACCTTTCTGATTATAGTGCCTGAATTCAGTAACAAGTGTTATTTATGGATCCGTTTAGTTAATGATTCAAATGACTCACGGTCTTCGATAAAAAAATCAAAAAAAAAGATTCAAAATAATCACTGTGAAGTCACTGAGATGAAAAGTCCACACAATTTAGCATTTGTTGTATGTTAGCTTTATTTTACATAAAGGTTGTTAAATGAATGAATGAATAAATAAATGCATTTTATGAATTATACAAAGAAAAAAACTGGTAAATGAAAGCTATTGGAAAAGTTGCATGAAAAATATGTAAATGTGTAACAAAAATGGAGGTACATGTAAAAAAAGTATTTTTGTTTAGTTTTAGTACCATTAATATACTATTGTAGTATTTTGTTAATATTTTGAATTAGTTTTATTTTTGTTGTTGTTATTGTTGCATTTATGTGCTTTTTATTTCCTAATTTGTTTTCAGTTTTCTTTTTTATTATTGATAAATTAATACATACAGATTGATAAATGCATGCATACATACATACATAAAACCTTTTATGAATTATACAGTGATACATTGGTAAATTAAAGCTATTGGAAAAGTGACTTGTAAAAGAAAATTATGAAAAAAAAACAGGAGTTGCATGTAGAAATACACTTTTGTTTAGTTTTAGTACCTCTAGTGTAGTTTGTTTTATATAGTATGTTAATTAATAAACTATTGTAGTTGTATTATTATTATTATTATAAAAGCAAGCTTTGTTCTTTTATTTTATTTTTGTTATTTTAGCACTTCAACTTAACTAAATGAAAATGAAAAAATATTGCCTTGGCAACTAGCTGAAATAAGTTTTTTATATTTTATTTCAGTTATTTTTCTTCAAGTAATGACAATGTGTTTTAGTTTTATTTCATGATGATAACCTTTCAGTTTAAAAACCCTGCTCATCCCTGATCCTATCTGAATACAGACATAGAAAAATATAATTTTATATAATAATTTTACAGATTTAGATTCATAGGCAGATAATTTCTTCTCTGCACACATCTAATAGTTAAATACTTAAATAATAAGCTACAGTTTGAAAGTACTTTCTCCAAGACAAGAATTTGAGAGACAAACAAATATTTACAAATCCTCTGTCCTTTGTTCTCTGAGGCTGATTTGTGACTGCATGTTTTGAGTTTGAGTTCCATCAAGTTGATTCTTTATGGTCTATTTTCTATCTTAAAAACTATTTTATACACTATCATTTTCGTTTCTATAACGTGTGAATATATCCCCTATAGCATTCTAAAACCAAACCAATCAGAGCGCCTTGTTATTACTAGTTTTATTTTGATTTCTCAAGTCTGCTATTAGTTTATAGCCCGTAATCTCGCTTACATTGCTAATACTCTATTCACACACATTACCATTGTTTCACTGTTACTTGCTTAAATGGCGGATTTGTGTCTACATTTGAGTGCAGGTGAGGACACATTCAAGCTGCATTCGGTGCAGCTGGAGCTGGAGGCCGTGGAGAAGCAGATCCGCAACCTGGTGGAGAAGCAGGCCCAGCTGAGAGAGCGGAGAGCCGCGCTGGAAACATCCCGGGCTGATGCTCACAAGTCCGGGGTAAGTATACAGCACGCTGCTAACACTCCCACCACCTTTACTCCGTGTGTTCCTCTGCACAGACCCTGTGCACCCAGGACGTGATCTTCCCTGGGTGCACCAGCAGCGGAAGACTCCAGCCAGGTCCCGGGCGACGACCTCTCCCCCTCCGCCGCCTCCAGTCTTCGAGATCTCCACCCGGAACCGCTTCGCTCCCCTCCACGAGATGGAACGCGACGCTGTGATCGTCGGAGACATCATCCGGCACGTCCGTGCTACGTTAGCTGAAGGTAAAGTGCACACTCACTGTTTCCCCGGTGCTCGTGTTCTCGATGTTTCTGCACAGATACCCGCGATCCTGATGGACGATGAGAGCATCGGTGCTGTCGTGCTACACGCGGGGGTTAACGACACCAAGCTGCGGCAGATGGAGACACTGAAGAGGGACTTCAGGAGCCTGATCGAGACGGTTCGAAGCACATCGCCCGCGACGACGATCATCGTGTCAGGACCGCTTCCCAAGTATCGACGAGGACACAAAAGGTTCAATAGACATTTTGCTTTAAACGAATGGTTATTGTCATGGTGTAAAGAACAGAAACTGCTCTTTGTTAATAATTGGAATCTTTTCTGGGAGCGTCCTAGGCTTTTCCGTGCTGATGGCCTGCACCCCAGCAGAGTCGGAGCGGAACTAGTCGTGGCCTAATGGTTAGAGAGTTGGACTCATAATCCAAAGGTTGCGGGTTCGAGTCTCGGGCCGGCAGGGATTGTAGGTGGGAGGAGTGAATGTCCAGCACTCTCTCCACCCTCAATACCATGACTGAGGTGCCCTTGAGCAAGGTACCGAACCCCCAACCGCTCCCCGGGCGCCGCAGCATAAATGGCTGCCCACTGCTCTGGGTGTGTGTTCACGGTGTGTGTGTGTGTTCACTGCTGTGTGTGTGCACTTTGGATGGGTTAAATGCAGAGCACAAATACCGAGTATACTTCACACTTCACTTCCTGTCGGACAACATCTCCAGGACGCTACGCTCCATCTGACTAGTAAGCCAATTCTCAAATAACTGCTATGATGACTTTTGTTCTACCCACTTAAAAGATAGAAGCATTTGCGTTGTCCAATCTATACAGACTGTGTCTGTTCCCCAAATAGCGAGGTCAAAATATAAATTTAATGCAGGATCTAGAAAAAATCTGATCATGATTAAACCAGAAAAACGCAAAATAAATGAACAAAAACAATTTTTAAAGCTTGGGCTCCTAAACATTAGATCACTCGCACCCAAAGCAGTTATTGTAAATGAAATTATCACAGATAATAATTTTGATGTACTCTGCCTGACTGAAACCTGGCTTAAACCAAATGAATATTTTGGTCTAAATGGGTCTACTCCACCAAGCTACTGTTATAAACATGAGCCCCGTCAGACTGGTCGTGGCGGCGGTGTGGCAACAATATATAGTGATATTCTCAATGTTACTCAGAAAATAGGATACAGGAGGTTTAACTCATTAAAAATACTTCTGCTTAATGTTACACTGTTAGATATGCAAAATAAATCTCTCCTATCTCTTGCTCTGGCTACTGTGTATAGACCGCCAGGGCCATATACAGATTTCCTAAAAGAATTAGCAGATTTCCTCTCAGATCTATTAGTTAATGTTGATAAAGTGCTATTTGTCGGAGATTTTAACATTCACGTTGATAATAAAAAAATGATGTGTTAGGACTTGCGTTTACTGACCTAATAAACTCTTTTGGAGTCAAGCAAAACGTCAACGGGCTTCTCATCGTTTTAATCATACGCTAGATTTAATTATATCGCATGGAATTGATCTTACCAATATAGATACCGTACCTCAAAGTGATGATGTTACTGATCATTTCCTTGTATCGTGCATGCTGCGTATTACTGATATTAATTATATGGCTCCGCGTTATCGTCCGGGCAGAACTATTGTTCCAGCCACCAAAGACTGATTCACAAATAAGCTGCTTGATTTATCTCAACTGCTCTGTGTACCCATAAAAAACACATGAACTAGATGAAATGACTAGCAACATGGGTACTATCTTCTCTAATATATAGAAGCTGTTGCCCCCCTCAAATCAAATTGAAAAAGGTTAGAGAAAAACATACTGCGCCATGGTACAACAGTTATACCCATTCTCTCAAGAAAGAAACTCGTAATCTTGAGCGCAAATGGAGAAAAACTAACTTGGAAGTTTTTAGAATTGCGTAGAAAAACAGTATGTCCAGCTATAGACAGGCTCTAAAAGATGCCAGGGCAGAGCATATCCACAAAATCATAGATAATAACCAAAACAATCCAAGGTTCTTATTTAGCACAGTGGCTAGATTAACAAATAAACAGAAGTGAAGTGAAGTGACATTCAGCCAAGTATGGTGACCCATACTCGGAATTCGTGCTCTGCATTTAACCCATCCAACGTGCACACACACAGCAGTGAACACACACACACCGTGAACACACACCCGGAGCAGTGGGCAGCCATTTATGCTGCGGCGCCCGGGGAGCAGTTGGGGGTTCGGTGCCTTGTTCAAGGGCACCTCAGTCGTGGTATTGAGGGTGGAGAGAGCGCTGGACATTCACTCCCCCCACCTACAATCCCTGCCGGCCGGAGACTCGAACCCGCAACCTTTGGATCACGAGTCCAACTCTCTAACCATTAGGCCACGACTTCCCCACCCGATCTAAATATTCCCTCACAGTTTAATAGTAATGACTTTATGAATTTCTTTACTGATAAAATATATACCATCAGAAATACAATATCAAATGTAGATTCTACTGCATCTAGTATTTCAGCTTCATTCATCGCACCCAAAGAAAAACTGCAGTGCTTTACAACTATAGGACAGGAAGAGCTAAATAAACTTATCAGTGCATCTAAACCAACAACATGTTTATTAGATCCGGTACCTACTAAACTACTGAAAGAGTTGTTACCTGTAGCAGAAGGGTAACAGAAGGGTAACTTCTCAATATTATTCTCAATATTATTAACTCACCGTTATCTTTAGGTCATGTACCAAAACCGTTCAAGCTGGCAGTTATTACGCCTCTTATTAAGAAACCACAATTAGATTCTAATGAACTGGCAAATTACAGACCAATTTCAAATCTTCCGTTTATGTCTAAAAAATTTTAAAAAGTTGTGTCTGCTCAATTGTGCTCCTTCTTGCAAAAAAAATATCTCTATGAAGAATTTCAGTCAGGTTTCAGGCCTCACCATAGTACAGAAACTGCACTTGTTAAAATTACAAATGACTTGCTTCTTGCTTCAGACCAAGGCTGCATCTTTTTGCTAGTATTACTTGATCTTAGTGCTGCGTTCGACACTATTGACCATGACATACTCACAGATCGATTACAAAACTATACTGGTATTCAAGGGCTGGCTTTAAGATGGTTTAGATCCTACCTGTCCGATCGCTACCACTTTGTTCATTTAAATGGGGAGTCATCGCAATTATCACCAGTAAAGTATGGAGTACCACAAGGATCTGTCCTAGGTCCTCTGCTATTTTCAATATACATGTTGCCTCTTGGTAATATTATTAGAAAATACGGGATTAGTTTTCATTGTTATGCTGATGATACTCAACTATATATTTCAACAAGACCAGATGAAACTTCTAAACTATCTAAGCTAATAGATTGTGTAAAAAATGTAAAAGATTGGATGATCAATAATTTCCTCCTATTAAATTCAGATAAGACAGAGATATTACTTATTGGACCAAAAAACAGTACACAGAATCTCTTGGATTACTATTTTCAACTAGACGGATGCACTGTTACGTCCTCTAAAGTCAAAAATCTGGGTGTTATATTAGACAGCAACTTGTCCTTTGAAAATCATATTTCCCATGTTACAAAAACAGCATTCATCCATCTTAGAAACACTGCCAATCTTAGAAACATGCTACCTGTTTCTGATGCAGAAAAGCTAGTTCATGCATTCATGACCTCTAGACTGGACTATTGTAATGCACTGCTAGCTGGTTGTCCTGCATCTTCAAATAAACAAGCTACAGATAGTCCAATATGCAGCGGCTAGAGTTTTTACCATGTCAAGAAAATATGATCATATTACCCCAATTTTACAGTCTCTGCACTGGCTACCTATTAAGTTCCATATCATTTACAAAATATTATTACTTGCCTATAAGGCCCTAAATGGTTTAGCCCCTGCGTGGTAACATCCCGTGGTAACTAGGAATTACAGAAGCTTCAGTCTGGATCCAACCCTTAAATGATCTGAGATGACCGAACACCTGAGAAAAGATCATGCCAACCCCTCAGAGGATGCCAACGCTCAGACAACATACAGAATTACAAAATTTTGCCATAAGTTAAATATATTAAGGTTCTGCAATATATAAATATATTGTGGAAACTTACTTTCCTGTAGAGCTGCTTTGCAATGATTTGTTTCGTAAAAAGCGCTATACACTTGAAACTTGAACTTGAAGAATCTTTGGGTTGGAAAAGAAATTACACCACAGTTGAGTGAATTCAACACAATTCCATAGTGGGACTCTCATTTATCAGGAAATTATTTGAGTGTGCTGTCACAATGACTCCAAATCAGAATTAAGCCATTGTAAAGTCAAATTAGATAAATGTGTAAAAGAAATACCAATAACATATTTCATTGATCTCATTTAAGTCAATCTATTAATTGAATATTCAATGACCAAGTGATTTGTAAACAATTCGGTCTCTTAAGCTGTTCATAAAAATATGCCGATAGATTCTACGAGGTCCCATTTAGGCCGTATTTCAGACTAATTGGTAATCCAGATGACTTGATCAGTGTGCGGCAGTCTTATAGACTCTAGTTCAGTTCATCAGTCAGCTATTTTGTATTCCATTTGATCAGCATAAAGGCTTCTGGCGGCTAGGTATGTAATTTGCATGCCGTAGCATGTTGACACGTCACACATAACCATCAATACTAGACGTGTAATTTTTCACCTTAAGGTGATGTACCTGGCTCGCACATGACAGTGTATGTTGTGCCAGTGACATCTTAATGTTCTTACAGGCTGATATGTGCTAAAACTCCCTGTGTGTCTAATGATCAAACCAACCATACATAAGAGTGACATGAATAATTTACTTAATAACTTGCTCAGCTACTCCATGGGGGCGTCAATCACACGAAACACTGTGAGCTTTTTTTTTTCTCCACTGAGAAATGTAATCACATCTGGATAGGAATGTTTTTGATAGTGGGTATTGTGATTTCATGACTCTTATCCTTTGTCATTTTGCATCATAAACTTTGACATTTGTCAAATACATCATAACCAAATGGAAACCACCCTAGATAAAATGGTAATTGTGACTTTATATCCCACAATTGCAACCTTAAGTGTGACTTGTATCTCCCAAAAGTGATCTCAATCTCACAATGTGACTTTATCGCAACTGCAGATGTTTCTAGTAATTACTTTTTTTAACTCACAATGTGATTTTATCGTGCAACTGCAGTTTTTACAGATTGTAATTGGGATATGTCAATATTTGACTTCAAATCCCATGATTGTGACTATCTTTCAATTCCAGTTTTCTTGTAATTATAAATTCATAACCTATAAAGTGACTTTAAATCTAGTAAATGCAACTTTATATCTCACAGTATAACTTTATATTTTGCAATTGTGTCGTATATAGTGATGTCAAACGATTAATCGTGATTAATCGTATCCAAAATAAAAGTTTTTGTGTACAGTATGTGTGTGTATTGTGTATATTTATTATGTATGTATAAATACACACACATACAGCATATATTTTGAAAATATTTATATTCTTATAATTTATCATATATTTAACATTTTTCTTAAATATGTACATGAATATGTATTTATTCATATATACATAATAAATATACACAGTACACACACATATATTAAGTAAACAAAAACTTTTATTTTGGATGTGATTAATCGTTTGACAGCACTAGTCTTATAACACTGTCACGATCACCAACTGGAGTGCCCATGAGCTCCATCAGTGGGCACTCCATCCCTGACTGTTACCATTCACCCAGGAGTCCATTTCCCATAATCCTTTGCCCAGACTCATCATCAATTGATATCACTTGTCTCTCATTAGCTCATTAGTCTCACTATAAGAAAGACACAAACACACACACTTTCACATTGCTATGGATTGCTAGCCTGTAATGTTTTCTGGTCTTCTGTGTTTCCTTGTCTTACCTTGCCTTGATTGTTTGCTGTCTGCCCTGACCTTTGCCTGCTCTGTGGATTACTCTCTTGGCTGATACTGACCACATTTTATTAAATAAAGCTGCATTTGGATCCTCACCTCCATTGTCACATCCCTTATGTTACAAACACAATGTCACTTTAAATTTTGTGATGTGACTTTCTGGAGATTATATTTCTTGTATTGTGACTATATATTACAATGTGTCTTTAAATTTTGTAATTCTGACTCTTTCTCATCATTTTGACTATATCTTGCCATTTCAGCTTTCTTGTAATTGCAAATTCATATCCCGCAACCTTACATTTCGTAAATATGACTTTATTTTACACAATTGTGGCTTTATTTTAAATGCCACAATGCAACTCTATATATTGCAACTCAGAGTTTATTTCAATTAAATTCAAGTTTATTTGTATAGTGCTTTTCACAATGCAAAGCAGCTTTTAAGAACATTTTCATTTCTACATTACATTTAGTAATATCTTATCAGTGGTGATCTCAAGTTGATGTCCATATGGCAGAAATGTACAGTAAAAATCAAGCAGTTAGTTAATGTCATGTAATCAAACAGACAGTGAACACTATTAACAGCAATGATTATATGTTGAGATCAAACTTCTAGCAAAATTTTGTAGTTTTGTATGTTGTCTGAGGGTTGGCATCATCTGAGGTCCTCTGGGGGGTTTGCATCATCTCTTCTCAAGTGTTCGGTCATCTCAGGTCTTTGTAAGGGCTGGATCCAAACTGAAGCTTGTGTAATTCCTAGTTGTATCCCATGGCAGAAACAGAGAAGGTAATAGAGATAAATTAGCGTAGCTGCAGTTCCTGCTAAGCAAAAAATTATGTTCAACCCAAGCAAAAGAATGAAAATGTGCATTTGATCAGATGTAACTGAAGTACAAGGTTATGAGAAACATTATGTGAATGCTTGGCTAAAGAGATGTGTCTTTAATCTAGATTTAAACAGAGCGAATGTGTCTGAACCCCAAACATCATCAGTTTGGCTATTCCAGAGTTTGTGAGCCAAATGTGAAAAAGCTGTACCTCCTTTAGTGGACTTCTATCCTGCTATCCTAGGAACTACCAAGAGTCCAGAGTTTTGCGACCTTAGGGAGCGGGATGGATTGTAGCATGATAGAAGACTAGTTAGGTACGCAGGAGCTAAACCATGTAGGGCAGGAGCTAAACCAAGTAAGTAGTAATATTTCAGAGGAGGATCTCACAGTCCTCCTCTTCCAAGCATTCTCCTTGCTAATGTCCAATCCTTGGAGAATAAGATGGACGATCTTAGAGCCAGGATTAGTTTCCAACAGGACATTAGGGACTGTAACATCCTTTGTTTGTCAGAAACGTGGGTTTCGTCCCGGTCACGGTCCCGGACACTGCTGTAATGCCGAGTGATAACTTCTCTGTCTTTTGGACGGACAGAACAGCAGAGGCCGGTAAATCCAGGGGTGGAGGAGTATGTTTCATGATCAACAAGAAATGGTGTGATCCCAGGAATATCTCCATTCTGTCGCGTTCCTGCTCGCCTCATCTGGAACATCTTTCCATTATTTGCCGCCCATTTTATCTGCCCCGGGAGTTTTCATCGATCATTGTTACTGCTGTGTACATTCCACCACAGGCGGACACCGGCTTGGCTTTGTCTAAGCTTCACGATGTGCTCAGCGGCTACATTAACAAACATCCTGACGCTGCCTTTATCATCGCGGGGGACTTTAACAAAGCCAAACTCAAGCAGGTCATGCCGAACTTTTATCAACATGTATCCTGTCCAACTAGAGGACCAAACACACTGGATCATTGCTACACTCAGTTCAAGGATGCCTACAAAGCCCGCTCACTACCGGCTTTTGGCAAATCGGACCATGCCACAATTTTTCTAACACCGGAATACAAACAAAGGCTCGTTCAGGAACCTCCGGTGCAGAGAGTAGTGACGCGCTGGTCCTCCCACTCAGAGACTATGGTGCAGGCGGCGCTTGATGACGTCGACTGGGACATGTTCCGGGCGAGTTCCTCTGACGTCAGCGAGTTCACGGATGTAGCATTAAGTTTTGTAAACACGCTAACCGAGCAAGCTACAGAAACAATAACGATAAGGACATTCTCCAATCAGAAACCGTGGGTGGACAGATCAATCCGTGCCGCGGTTAACACACGCACTGCCGCTTACAATGAGGCTCTTCTGTCTGGGAATACGAGCGAGTACAAAGCATCGTGCTATGCTCTCCGTCGTGCAGTAAGAGCCGCTAAACACAGATACAGAGAGAGAGTCTCATTTCCAGCTCAACGACTCTCGACGGATGTGGCAGGGACTGAGGACCATCTGTGACTTCGGAAACAAATCCTCCGCGGAGGTGAAAGCAGATCCGTTGCTGGCCGACGAGTTAAACATCTTCTACAGCCGCTTCGATGGCAACGGCGGCGGCGCGTCAGGAAGCAGCAGGCAGAGCAGCGATGATCCTGTAATCACCGTATCGGAGGATGAGGTTCGGAGGGCGTTAAAGAGAGTGAACGTCAGGAAAGCAGCCGGTCCTGATGGGATAACCGGCCGTGTTCTGAGGTCCTGCGCCGATCAGCTCGCTGGTTTGTTCACTTCCATTTTTAATGAGTCCCTTGCTACCTCCGTGGTTCCCACTTCATTCAAAAAATCCATCATTATCCCTGTGCCAAAGAACAATAAACCCTCTTGCCTGAATGACTATCGCCCAGTTGCCCTTACATCTATAGTCATGAAGGTTTTTGAGAGACTTGTAAAGAGCCACATCTGCTCATCCATCCCTGATACTTTGGACCCTCTTCAGTTTGCCTATCGCCCAAATAGATCCACGGACGATGCCATTTCTCACGTTCTCCACTCTTCCCTCACACACTTGGACAGCAACAATGGGAATTATGTACGGCTGCTATTCATTGACTATAGCTCAGCTTTCAACACTATAGTCCCCATCAAGCTGGCATCTAAACTCACAGACCTCGGCCTAAACTCCTCACTCTGTGACTGGATTCAAGACTTCCTCACCGGCAGACCTCAAGTGGTGAAAGTTGGCCAGTTCACCTCAAACTCCATCACTCTGAACATAGGAGCCCCACAGGGCTGTGTCCTGAGTCCCCTGCTCTACTCTCTCTACACGCACGACTGCGTGTCCTCTCACAGCTCCACATCCATTGTCAAATTCGCTGATGATACTGTGGTTCTGGGCCTCATCTCCAACAACGATGAGACCGCATACTTGAATGAGGTAGAGAGACTCTCATCATGGTGCCAGGACAACTGTCTCTCTCTGAATGTGGGGAAAACTAAAGAGCTGATCATGGACTTTAGGAAGAGACAGCAGCAGCCCTACTCTCCTCTCAGGATCAGTGGGACCCCTGTGGAGAGGGTGAGTAGCTTCAAGTACCTCGGTGTAAACATCTCCGAGAACCTGACTTGGACTACACACATCCAAACACAGGTTAAGAAAGCCAGGCAAAGACTGTACCATCTGCGACAGCTGAGGAAATTCAGGGTCTCACCAGAAATCCTGAAAACTTTCTATTCAGGGACCATAGAAAGTGTATTGACTCAGTGCATCTCAGTGTGGTATGGAAACAGCTCCAATCAGGACTGCAAAGCACTACAGAGAGTTGTGCGCTTAGCTGAGCGCATCTCAGGGTCTGCTCTCCCCTCTCTGCAGGACATCTACCTCAAATGCTGCAAAAGTAGAGCTGTTAAAATCTTCAAGGACTCTAATCACCCTGGTAACCATCTATTCACTTTGCTTCCATCTGGTAAGCGCTTCCGTAGCCTGATGGCAAAAACTGAGAGACTTAGGAGGAGCTTCTTCCCCCAGGCCATCAGGCTCCTAAACTCTAACTCGGTGTCATAATATCACTTGACTCCATGTAATATCACCATATCAATAAGTTATTCATAATTTTTCTCCATGTAAATATCATATATCAATAAGCTATTCATAATTTTTCTCTACCTCATATTGCTGCTATTCAATACCCTGTACAACTTTTTGCACATTATTTTTTGCACATTCCTCTCATTACTATTTGTCAACAACATACTGACCTGCACATTTATATTTATATATATATATATTTTTTTTATCTTATCTTATTTTATCTTATCTTATCTTTTATTTTATTTTATGTTTGTACTTCTTCTTAATATTTGTATTCTTTATAATTGCACTGTCCTTGGAGCGGACCTGACCTGCATTTCACTGCTGGTTATACTCTGTATAATTGTGTATGTGACAAATAAAACTCTTGAATATTTTGTAACTGATACAGAATTGAATAGGTAGCCAGTGCAGAGAATGTAAAATTGGGGTAATGTGATCATATTTTCTTTACCTGGTAAGGACTCTAGCAGCTGCATTTTGGACTACCTGTAGCTTGTTTATTTACAATAGTCCAGTCTAGAGGTCATGAATGCATGAACTAGCTTTTCTGCATCAGAAACAGGTAGCATGTTCCGTAACTTCGCAGTCTTTCTAAGATGGAAGAATGCTGTTTTTGTAACATGGCAAATATGATTTTCAAAAGCCAAGTTGCTGTCTAATATAATCGAATATAACTGTAGAGGAAGTAACAGTACATCTGTTTAGATGCAAAGTGTAATCTATGAGATTCTGTGTACTGTTTTTGGTCTTTTTTTTGTTAGTTTTTTTGGTCTTATCCAAATTTAATAGGAGAACATTATTAGTCATCCAGTCTTTTATATTTTCAACACACTCTGTTAGCTTATATAATTTAGAAGTTTCATCTGGTCTTGTTGAAATATAGTTGAGTATCATCAGCATAACAGGACATATCCTTGCGGCACTTCATACTTTAGTGCCGATAATTGAGATTATTCCCTGTTTAAATAGACAAAGTGATAGCGATCGGAAAGGTAACATCTAAACCACCTTAAAGCCTGCTCTTGAATACCTGTATAGTTTTGTAATCAATCTATGAGTATGTCATGATCTATAGTGTCGAACGCAGCACTAAAGTCAAGTAAAACTAACAATGAGATGCAGCCTTGTTCTGACACAAGAAGCAAGTCATTTGTAATTTTAACAAGTGCAGTTTCTGTGCTATGATGGGGCCTGGAACCCGACTGAAATAAACCTGACTTTATTTCTCACAAGTGTAACTTGGTTTCTCATAATTGCAACATTATATTTCACAATTCGACTTTAAATCTTGTTATTGTGACTTGTTATATCCCATCACAGTAATTTGCCCTGTTTAGAAAATCTGGCCCTATGTCTCATAATTGTGACTATATATCACAATTGCAGATATAGTCACAATTATAAGACAGGGCCAGATTTACTAAACAGGGCAAATTAGCACGATGGGAGGGGAAAATTCTGCGAGTGATTTAATGCATTTAGTAACAATATTACTAACAATGTTAGTATATCTGGCCCATAATTGAGACTATATCTCACAATTGCAGCTTTGCTGTAATCATGAATTCATATCTTGAAATATGACAAAATCATGTAAGTGCGACTTGATATATCACAATTCCATCTTTTTTTCAAGAACTATTGTGAACTATTCCTTTAAAAGTATAAGATTATGTCAGTATATCTGCTGAGTCTGAGGCGAGTGAGCTATAGGCACTTGCTGTTGTTTGGTTTGGAAAGGTGAATGGGTCATGTAGGACAACTTCAGTGTTTATACACCTGGAAGCGATGACTGTCTGAAAAACTGATTGAGAGGATTGGGGTGGAAGAGAAGGTCAGCTGTGTCCTTGACTGAACTGTTTCTAACTAGAAATCCAGATCTGAATAAATGAGTGTTTATATGGTAGTATTAGATCTAAAAGTCATTCACAATTTAAGGTCATATTAGGAAGTCTAATGTGATTCAATTAGAGAGCATCTGCTCTGACTGAATATGCAAGATGGCATCCTGCTCTCATGAATGAGCTTGGAAATGAAACAGCTGTAAGTAGATGTAAGTAAAAGGTGCTGTACAGCCACATAATTTATCAGTATTGTACATTTCTTTGCCAGTTTTGCAGCTACCTTTAATCAGCTGGTGTCAAGGTGATTTTTAGTCGATGCATGAAGTCAGTTTCTCTCAATTTCACAAAGGTGTCCTGGCAGAGTAACCACTGGTTTAGAGACTCACATTCACATGTTCCATGAATATTTCACAACCAGAAAGTATTCAGATTTTATTTTGAAAAGTATATTTAGTTTTTTAGTGGATTGCAGTGGGGGCAGTCGTGGCCTAATGGTTAGAGAGTCGGACTTGTAACCTGAAGATTGCGGGTTTGAGTCTCATGTCTGGCAGGGATTGTAGGTGGAGGGAGTGAATGTACAGTGCTCTCTCCACCCTCAATACCACGACTGAGGTGAGACCCTTGAGCAGGGCACCGAACTGCTTAGCTCCAACCCTAATCAAACAGAACTGCTCCCCAGGTGCCGCAGCAATATGGCTGCCCACTGCTTCAGGTGTGTGTTCACAGTGTGTGTGTGTGTTCACTGCTGTCTGTGTGCACTTGGATGGGTTAAATGCAGAGCACAAATTCCGAGTATGGGTCACCATACTTGGTCACACGTCACATCCTAAATGTGTTTGTGCTACAAATAAGATTATACAGTAGCACCACATCAACAGCTGCAGTTATGAGCAACATTAGAGTGGTTTTCAGTGGCAGAGTCAAATGGGCCATCATGAAAGTCTGATTCAAACGATAAAAGCTTTATGATGATTTTTAAATTTTACAACAGACACAATTAAGCTAATATTTAGACATAAAAACCTACCAGTTAGCTGATGACCTCAGAAACTAAAGCAAGTGTGTGCGGTATAATAAAATAATATGTTAATCCAGTACTAACTAGAAAACGAAGAGTGTGCTTGAGTCTTTTTAATGAGAATGAGAAGCTGCAGAGGCAGGGCTGTTAGTGTTGCAGTAAAGTCAGCAATTAGACAGATTTTGTGTGTGTGTGTGTGTGTGTGTGTGTGTGTGTATATATATATATATATATATATATATATATATATATATACATATATATATATATAGTGGCAATATTACATAATATTAATATAGTATTATGCTTTTATTTTTATAAAGCTTTTTAAAATATGTACATTTTATTAACTTTTTAATATTTTGTATTATTTATACTTAAGCAGTGCTTTAAGTTGACATTATATTATATTATATTATTTTATGTAAACATTAACTATTAAACTATTAAATAACTTATTTGAATATTTTATATTTATGTTTCTGCAGTATCATTAAGCATTGCTTTAAGGTGGTATATTATATTATATTATATTATATTATATTATATTATATTAATTGTATTATATTACATTATAAAAGTTTATCATAGAGTAGTAAATAAATGTTCAATATTAGATGCATAACTAATGAATTTATTTATTTACTTGTTTGCTTACTTGTTTACTTATTTATTTTTACCATATAATTTTTTAAGACACAATTTTCCACTTTGCTGATGAAAATGTTTCTAATCTAAACAAAAGTAAATACATAAGGGAGTAAAGGGAATGTGCTCTTTTGAAACATTTGTGGGCATAAACCAGTTTGCAGCATATTAATATTTTCCACTCATCAGCCAAAAATAGCTACATCTTACAATGAATTTTAAATAGGAACATCATGAAATCTGCAATTTACACACATATATTTATCAAAGGTTGATTGATTTGTGACGATGTACCATTTGCATGGCTGTTTCCTGCAGCCTCACTTGAAAGCAGTTTCTTGACTGATTGTGTTTGCAGTCATCCAAAGCACATGGTGCATCAACTGAAGTATTTAAAAGGAACATTTGTGTGCCTCTTTCACAAACAGATGCATGTGAAGTGAATTAAAATTACAATCCTTGTGTCCTCACTGCATGTCAGACATGATTGTCTTGAGTCTGTGGGTGTCAAGGTGGTAAGTTTCCTCTTCCATTTCTCCCTCGCTTGGATTTCTACATCTCTTTCTCTCTTCTGCCCTTCAGATTCAGAGGTATGATGGTAAATGCTTCACACAAGTATCTGATTTAATTCAGGGCCAAGGGGCCACAGTTTGAAGACTCTCTTTATGTGTTTGGCATTGGGGAGAGAGTGTGTTGTACAGTATTAACTCTATGAATGCCTCCCCTGGAGAGGAGAATATCTGTTAATAACATTTCCACTGGATTTCTTACCATCTGTGAAATGCAGCAATGCAGTTACCAACAACACAGCAGGTCTTGAGGAAACCTGGAAAAATGGCAGCACACCTGTGTTCTTTGCTTGATGCATTAAGTATCTGTTGCTGTCATGGCTGAAAGCCATTGGAGGATTGGAAGCAGGGTTGTCAACAGACATTCTGTGGGGCAGGTATTCTAGAAAAAAAAAAAAAACCTTGTAATTATTTAAATATAAAAATAAAGTTACATACTGCAGAACTTTTTATCACTTACATGAATAACCATTGTAGGGCTGTTACCAATTAAATAAAATCAGTATTAACTAAATTCATCTTGGCATTCAGATGCATTTACATAGACGTCTTAATGCTCTTAATCCACTGAAGTGGAATGAATGCATTTACGTTGTAATTAAAATTCTATAAATAATGTTATGAGATTACTGTTTTAAATATATGAAATGTTGATTTGTTTAAAACAGCTGGTTCATCCATGAACAAAGCAAGGGTCACACTTTATTTTAAGGTCTGATTCTCGCCTTTAACAAACCATTAACTGTGACTTTTGCCTCGACAATCTCCTAATTTGCTGCTTAGTAGTTAGTAAAGTAGTTGTTAAGTTTATGTTTTGGGTAGGATTAGGGATGTAGAATATGGTCATGCAGAATATGTGCTTAATAAGTACTATTTAAACAGCCTTTAACTTGTTAATAATAGACATGCTGATAAGCAACTAGTTCATAGTGAGAATTGGTCCCTATACAAAAGTGCTAAAGTGTTGCTGATATTTTGAATATTCACAAGCACTCTTGCTTGTGTGAAAAATAAATTAAATATATGTTGTAATAATAATAATAATAATAATAATAATACAAATACTGTGGACGTGATTAGCTGGATCAGGTGTGTTTGATTAGGGTTGGCCTCCAGGAATTGAGTTTGACACCCTTGGCCTAAGTTATCTTGCTGTACTGAGATGTGTAAAGGTGGTTTAATTTGACAGCAGTGACAAACAATGATGAAGCTTAGGCTAAACACTAGTGCTACCTGGCTGTCACAAATGAAGGCAGTGGATGGACATGGATGTTGCTCCGCAGGGCGATGAACTTAGAAATTAAATAACAATTTTAATATAAAATTAATAAAGAAAAAAGCACAGATGCTAGCAGTAGTTGAGGTATATCTGTGCATGTGCCTGCTTGGAAGAAATATAATAATAATTAAACGCAGAAGATACAGAACCTGCTATGTGGGTTAAATATATTAATCTCAGACACATTTGTTCAATGTTTAAAAATAACACTATGGTAAACAGTGCCACGTGTTGGTTTCCTTTCAGTTCTGTTTTGCCCTTATTTGGTAGTTCCTGTCCTTGTTTAGTTAATGATTCATCCTATTCACCTGTCTTGTGTTAATTATCTCGTTTACTCCTTTGTTCCTGTCCCTTTATAAGTCCTCAGTTCTCCCTTTGTCTTGGATTAATGTTTATTAAAGGTTTAAAGTGTGTTGATGCTACTTCGTTCTCATGACCCTTTATTTTATTTCGACTACAACCACTATACCATAACAAACAACTGTAGTTGTTTAATTCGACTAAATAAATCTAATGTTTTCCATTTCAAACTTTAAATTCTCTGAATTAAGTAGGAATGAAACTAAGCACAACAGCATCTCAGTCACAAATCTTCTGAATTGTAAGATGATAGCATCATGATATCTCTCTTCTCATCTAAACCGGCCTCAATACAGCACTCAGTACAATTCAAATGATATGTTTTGTCAAACACTATTGGCACAGAAACCCCCTGTGGTCAGCACTAATGCGGGCAGTGATGCAATAAAGCCGTAGAAAGTCCTCCGCAGTTCCATCCGGCCGTGTGAAATTGTATTGATCAGAGCTGCAATTAGGGAAGACTATTGAAAAATAATGATTCCCTTCTATACTTATGCATAGATATTGCTCTGAGAGATGCCCGGAGATTGAATGGCTTTTTCGACCGCTTCACAACGCATGCCAGGCAATTAATGGCGTCTTGTATTTCTCATTACAGTGGGTGTCAGCATCATCTGTACCCGGGGCTCAAGGGCAGTGCAGTCTCCTGAAACACAAACACAGAGCTGCGCCGGCTTTATGATGTGTACATGGCAGTGTCTCTGTTATTTTGGAAGAACAAAACGGAGGTATGATTCCAGCCCACTTTAAACGGCTTTGTGAGGATAACTTCACCCAGCTCTGCATTTTCAGTTTGATGCGGTTGGTATCAGTCTGATCATTTAAATACGATACGATTCAATTTCGGTCACGCTGCAGTGGCATGATTGGATTGATCTTGCCAGTGCTTGCACTGGGTATACCAATGATAATTACAACTGATGAGAAGCATTTGTGGTGTGTGTATCTCTTGTAATGAGATTCTCTTCAGCCTTAGATGGTAGTTTTGGGAGACTCCGGCCCTTGCAGCTCAGGTTTGTGCTTGTGTGTTTGGATGTGTTTGCATGTGTCCGAACTTCCAAAGGCTGTTGAGGGAGCTCTTCTATTCTCATTCCCATCACAATCAGCCAGTCAATATCAAGCAGCCTCAAGATACTGTTTTACATCCTAAAGCGGCAAGTTTGATTGGGACGAGTTGCAGCAAGGAGTATCATTCAATGAAATGGTATTTTGCTCCTCAATATATTTATATTTATCACCAGCTTAATTAGCAATTAGTGTTATACCTATATGTATAGGAGAGTATCACGGTCCATTCTGATGATTGATCACACGGTATGTCTGGGATCAATAATCGTATTAGTGTGATTTAAAAACACCATACAAACAGAAATTAGCCCTATTTACTGTCTAATAGATGACCTCGGTTCTATTATGTGCAGTTTAGGAGAAATAATGATATGTCACCAACAAGTTTGGGGTTGGTAAGGTTTTTTAATGTCTTTGAAAGATGTCTTTTGCTATTAAAATTGTGAAATGCTTTTACAATTTAGAAAAACTGTTTTCTGTTTTAATACATTTTTAAATGAAATTTATTTCAAAATCAGTTTCACTTGGAAATACATCAGATTTCATCAGTAAATTTGGTTGTAATCACCATTTCATGTTAACTTGATTTGTCCATGTATTACACCAATATATCTGTACCATAAGCAACATATATTCCACATTAAGGAAGTTCATTCATGGCAGCCTTTTTGGAATTTTGGAAAAAGAAATATACCTTTTCAAAAGTCCATAAACAAGCCTCCCATGTAATCTTCCCTTCCATATTTAGTTCTTACCCCAACAGACCACCTTTGATTGAAGTTTTGCGGTTGACAGCAGAGCCCATATGGCTTTCTGCCACTCTGAGTTCTGAGACGAAGAGCCACAAAGAGACGTCTATGTCCCAGTTAATGGAGGAAATGCTTTTAAACTCAACTTTATGCATGAAATGTATTTAATTGTCCAACAACTCCAGGATTCTACCCTGTGTCAGTATAATTGTGGTGAATGGCTTATCGGGGAGAACAATTCAGTGCAGCGATTCTCATTTACTTCTTCCAATTCTGGAGCTGACCTTTCACCGTTCTAATTTTATTAAAAGGTTATTAATGCTTTCTCACCACACGCTCATGCAGACTGCAGCACATTTCAACTCACTAAATAACTTAGGGAGAGTCTTTTTTGCATTATATCATTCTGTAGTTTGTTATTTATTATACAGTATTTACATATATTACTGTACATATGATTCAGTTTAAAGTGCAACTAACTAGTGAATTCATCAAATTTCAAAATTTTGCTTGTGATGGAATATGTACCCGTAAGTGCACCACTTTTTTTTTTTGTGGAGACTTTTAGAGAAGATCAGTTTGCCACAGAAAAGCGTGCAATATCCAATCATGGATCCACTGCTGAATGCTGAAAGAATAACCCAGGAGGAGGCGATTCAGTCTGAAAGCACAAGGCGAGGATGAGTGGCGGGCATCTCACTAATCCACCTAAAAGCCAACAGAGAGACACATCAGTTGCAATAAGAGGTATCACAGAACAGAGACACTCCACACTTCACAATATACTTCATGTAAATCTCCCTATAGTGATTTAAGCATGATTTTAGTTTGAAATCAGCATGTTATTTATTTTAAAACAATAACATTTGATCTTAGAAATACATCTTTGTCGAATAAAGCAAATAAATAAATAATAACTTGTATGTGTAATTCAGTTGCTGGCTTAGGAATGCAGCAGGCCACCAGTTGTCATAAATAGGCCATTCATAATTCACATGGAGGTTTATGCAATGTCAAGGGCAAACTAAAACCTTCCTGTCTCTGTGGCTTTCACTAGCGGCTGAAGTCTTTTCTTGTCGCTCAGCAGAAAAGGAAAAATTTATTTTATTGCATTTTTAGATAAAAGTGTTAGCACATGCATGTGTTTTCTACTGGCATTGCACCATAATTCCTCCTTGTAGTACTTGTGTGCAAGTAGACCTGTAATTATATAAAAATTTATTTTCATTTAACAGATGTCACGGTGCACACAGCAGGGAGGACACAGGAAACGAGGATGTAACTCAAAAACAGTCATTACTGGACATCAGGACAAGACAAGGCAGGGCAGGGCAGACACTGACAGGAACACCGGGGAGTAACGAGTTGACCAGACAAAATGGCACTACACAGACAGGACTATAAATACACAGGTAAATTAACGAACACGGCTGGACCAGAATAAACTACTAATGACATGACAAGGACAGGAAACAAACCAAATATGGGCACAAGGCAGGAACACATGACACACACACAACAGTTCCCTTACAACAGATTTCAATGTAGTTTTATTATATTTTTGTATATTTGGAATGTAATATAACATTTTATGTTTTGTGTTGAGTTGGGTAGTGATTTTAAATTGAAATTCATTGTTAATTAACAAAACCTCCATGTAACTACATGTAACATTTGTAAATAACTTTATTTTTAAAATAATATTATTTTTATAGGTAGTAAGGGCATTGGGCTACTGTCGTGAATGTGCGTCAATCACTGACAAGGAAGAGAAGAAATTGTTGAATACAAGTCGTTATTTTTGTTTTCTTTGCGCACCAAAAAATATTCTCATAGCTTCATAAAATTCAGGTTGAACTGCTGATGGACTATTTTAATGATGTCCTTACTACCTTTCTGGGCCTTGGATTTTTCAGTTGCATTGCTGTCTATGCAGGGTCAGAAAGCTCTCGGATTTCATCAGAAATTTCGGTAACACTTTATTTTAGGGTATCTTAACTAGTTTGCTTATTATCATGCATATTACCAGAACATTAACCATTTATTAGTAGTAATTAAGCACACATTAATGCCTTATTCTACATGACCTTATTCTACATCCCTAATCCTACCCAATACCTCAACCTAACAACTACCTTACTAATTATTAATAAGCAGCAAATTAGGAATTTATTGAGGGAAAAGTCGTAGTTAATAGTGAATAAGTGTTCCCTATTCTAAAGTGTTACTGAAATTTGTTAATTTGTGTTCCAAAGATGAATGTGGCCCTCATTGGTCACGTATTGGTTCCTGTTTCCCATATTTGGTTTTGCTTCGGTTCTTCTCAGTTCATTATTAGTCTATGATCATTCATTTGTATCACCTGTGTTTATTAATCATCTCGTTTGCTCCTTGTTTCCCGTCCTTTATAAGCCTTCAGTTTTTGTATCGCCTTTGTCTTGGATTGATGTTTATTAAAAGTAAAGTTATGTTTCTGCTGTTTATCCTGTGGTTGAATACGTTTACACCATTAAAGAACCTGATTATTTGCCTTCCTGAATCAGCATCGCGTAACACTCATGACATGAGGATGAATAATTAATAACAGTATTTTCATTTTTGAGTGAACAAACTCTTTAAGATTGAAAATGTTAAATAACAATGAACAAGACTGCATGTACAACATTACCTAATTATTGATAATGCTAATTTGTACGTAATATACTAATGTTTTTCTTAACATTAATAGCTGAATTTCTTAGCATCAATTAATTCATTAGTTAACGTCGAACAATGAACAACTCTACAATAAGACCCAGAAATACCCCTAATAATGCTCTTTTCCTGTTAAATAATGTTAGTAAAGAGCCTGCAAAATGAGTAACACATCATGTAATGTTAAAATATGCCGCAATTATACAAGAAGGTTCACATAGTGCATAATAAATTACGTAATAAAGATAAATCACGTTAGTAGGGACCCCATAATAAGTAGAAACACATTAACTGACGTTGAAATGGTTTTTACAATGAGGTTCACAAAAAACTATTGATTTTAAGTGACTAATAATGTGCTGTTCAATGTTAGTTTATGAAAACTAATGCATTAAGTAATGTTAACACACAGCATGAATGAATGTTAAGTAATGTAAATGTATAAAATAAAATAAACTAAGATTATTAATGTTTTAAAGAGATATAAAAAAAATAAGATAATGTTAAGAAATGCATTAGTTTATGTATAACAGTTAAAAGTTGCTCATTGTGGGTTCAAGTTCAAGCAAATGTATTAAGTATTGTTAATAAATACAACCTCTATTACTATTAATTCATTATTTATATTATTTGTGATGTTTGCTGAGATGTTGCTATTTGCTGAAACTTAGGTTTAGGGGTTTGAATTGAGGAAAGGTGTGTTATTACTTTTCTTTTTGCAACTGGATATGAAACAAAATCCCATAGACTTACATTGGAAGAGGGACCCAAGCCAAAAATAATGACAAGAAAATCACAGAGACTTGAGTCGAGCAGTAAGCAACCAATAAACTTGGTAAAAGCACTTAAAACCCCTTAGCAACTGCATAGCAATGCCCTAGCAACCACTTAGAACACCCTAGTACCAGTTATACTGCGTATACTATATATTTGCATTTGTTTCTTATTTGAAAGTACTGTTCGTGAAGTAATAATTAGTAAACGTAAAGGTTTATAATAAACATCCATGTGAGTAGAGGAAACAGAGTGAATCAATTTTCACCAAAGGAAATATTAATGGAGAAAATGCCAGGATGTCAGGCTAGTAAATGTAATGGCTATCCATAAATTTGACTAATACTTTTGACAACAACAGCTGGCTGAATTAGTTATTTGCTTGCAACTCGCAAATATGCAAACAGAGAAGCACTTTCTCTAATTTCCAGACACATTAATCTAAGTCCATCTCCATATCCTGATAAATATTCTAGGTTTGCTTTCCAGGCTTGAGCATATGAAGAAAAAAAAAAAAAGCATAGTTATAAGAGCATAATAGTTTTTAATTCTGGTATAGGTCAATAATAAATATGCAAAAGCCATTTCCTCTACATGCAATCTCAAAAAGAGACTTTAACAAAGCAGCCCTTGAATGACACTAATTAAACAGATTCAGCAGAGGGTTGGATTGCGCTGCAGTGTGGACGGCTAATTGTTGTTGTCAGGCAGAGTGCAGGTGTGTCTCACGGCTCAGTCTGAACGCATTTGGCTTTGGCAGACAGTGAGATAGGCCTTTATTTTCATGCTTAATGAGAGAGTACAGGTGCTGAAGTGTGTTATCTGGCCACTGGCATTGCCGTCATCCCAAAGTTTTGCTGAACCTCGTTGTCTGAGCCACACGGAGGTTGAATAGGGTGCTAATTGCAAAATCGTATAAGAAATGCTCATCATTTCATTTGAAATTACAGTCGCATTGTGAAAGAGTCCGAGGGAAACAGTTCCTTTGATGCAGTTTAATAATTAATTTAATGACTTGAGATTACTTTTTGATACTTTTTCATTTGATAAATTTTATAAATAACAACAACAATATTAATAATGACTATTATTAGTAGTAGTAGTAGTAGCAGTATTAATATTATTAACATTATTCAAAAACAGCTGTTTTAAGATACATTAGTAGAATAAAATTTTAATGTTTTTTAATTTAAATGTTTTTGTGTTTAGTTATTTTTACATTGTAAATAATATTGTATTATTATTATTAATAATAATAATTGTTATTATTTTTATTCATGTTTATTATTTTTGTTTTGTTTTGTTGTTGCTGTTGTTGTTAGTATTATTAAAATGTAGTTTAATGTGATTTTTATGTGCCTGGAATATAACTAAATGTAACATTTAATGTTTTTATGTTTTTAATTATTTTAAATATATAAATATATATATATATATATTTGGAATCTAACTTGCATGCAACTCGATTAGTCTTTGTAAATAATTATAAATAATATTTGTTAACAAAAAATAATAATAATAATAATAACAAAATAACAATAATAATAACTAAAATTATTTTATTTTATTTATGCACATTTGGAATATTAAATGTAAGTTTTAAATTGTAGCCTGTGTGGTTTCACATTTTTGCTTCAGTTCACAGGTTCATTTAAGGCACTGGGCCATAACCTACAAAGCCTGCCATGCTGTTGTTTTGGCTGAGAAAAAAAAATCATAATTATTCATGATGAAAATAGAACAGGATTAGAAACAACAAACAAAGTCTCAGGGGTCTTGCATATTTAAAGGCAGCCATGCAAAAGACCTCCTCTCTGCATTCAAAACCACACACGTCTGTCCAATAAAGTAAAGAGTCATCAAACATTAATCTTAACAACACTCTGCAATATGAAATGAATACCATGACATGAAAAAGGGGTGCTTTACAAAACCTGAGGTGCAGCTGTCAAAGCAGTGTATATTTTGGCCGTGGCACTCACAAATCTCTTTTATAATCTCCAGACTGGAACTCTCCGTCGTTATAGATTCACAGTGCAAAGCAACACTCATTTTCATGGTGCCGCCATGGTAACCAGACACACAATTTACTCCAAGGATCTCAGCACTGTACTTCCCTCTAGGCTAACGCCAATACACATTTCTTCAGTACAGCCAATAAATAAATAAACAATTAAAACAAGAAGAATGTATTGACCAACTGCCATGCACATTTTAGCTTCAAGCTCTGCAATAAAGTTCCAGCTTGAGTTGTGGATTTGTTTTCATGAATAAATCCACTTTAAATGATCACAAGAGGTTTAGCAATACTCTGTGTACAGATTTAAATGTCAGGCATGTCTACCTGAAACTGCATATAGTATAGTTATAGTATTATTTTAACAGACAATGTAGACATACTGTTCAAAAGACTTGGTCAGCCATTTTTAACTTTTTCTTTCTTTCTTTATGAATTATTATTTTTATTAATTATACATTTTAATTCAACAAGAACAAATTAAATGTTATCAAAAATGACAGTAAAGAGATTTATAATTTTACAAAATGTTTCTGTTTTGTTCTGCAAACTTTCTATTCATCAAGAACCCTGACAAAAATATGTCCACACTTCATTGTGCAGCACAGTCATTTTCAACTAATAATAACAACAATAATATGAAATGCTTCTTGAGCCATAAATTAACCTATTAGAAGGATTTCTGAAGGATCATGTGACACTGAAGACTGGAGTAATGACTGATGAAAATTCAGCTTTGCATCACAGGAATAAATTACATTTTAAAATATATTAATATAGAAAACCTTTTTTATGGTAATAATATTACTATTTTACTGTATTTTTGATCAAATAAAAGACTTAAAAATGAATAACACACACATATTTGTCTGAAGTGTGAAAATCTATTCTTCTTTCACCTCTCTAAAATACAAATGTGAGGGGAAAAAAGGCTTTCCACCGGTTTTTACCTGGATGAGCAACAAAACATCTTCAGCAAGTCCTGAATTCTTAATGAGTTTTACCTCCACTGTGTTACGGATGACTGAAAAACTCCATAAACACCTTGCCACATTATTGTGCAACCACAGTTACAATCCTGCCACTCAAACACTTTTAAATAATACTATTTACAAACAGACAAGCTGCATTAACAGCGATTGTGACATTTTGATTATCAAATAATTTTTTTTTTTTTTTTGGTCTCCTAGTTTGTAAAAATTAGCAAACAATGTAGTGTATGGTACAGTACAATACAAGTGTATAGGGAAAGACATTAAGGAGTGCACATCTGATGAAACATGTTGTTTCTACATTAAATTATTTGACTATATATTGTCATTGTATTAATGTCAAAGAAAATGATTAAAAACTTCACTGTATTAAAAAAATTATATTAAAAATATTTACTGTATCTTACATATACTGGATGTGTCTTACAATATACAGTAAGATAATCCTAGTTAGATCTTCATTTGTATCATTTGTATTGCACTTAAACCTTTTATATATATAATTAATTGCTAATTATAAATGAATTAAATTATTGCATTAAATTGACAGCCCTAACACATAAATTTACAATATATACAATAACCTCATTGGTTCTTGCACGTAAAGCATTCATGCATCCATATTTGATGAGCTTCATATGTGTGCATTGATCAATGTTTATATGATATTATAATGTTTTTATTATAACTGGCCTAGATTAAATCTGTTCACCATATAAAGTGATCGCGTCTCTTCAGAAAATTTTATTTGAGCCGCTCGATTCAAATTGATTACATAATGAACTTATGTCTTTATGAAGCTTGAAATTTGTTAGTTGAATAGACTTTCTACCGATAGACAAAAATAATATGAGAATATTAAAAATATGTTTGTTAGTGTTAGCAAGATGAACGAAATTTGGAAGGATATTCTTGTAAGTAAATGTTAATAGACTTTTCATTTTTGGTTGAACTAACCCTTTAAAAAGGCTCTCCTGTAGCGCCATGCTTTAAAACCTTTTATTTTATTTCAAAGAATGGATGTCCATTTTGTATGTCCATGTTCCTCAAATAATACATCAGTCCTGCATCAAATGGCACACCTGCAGTCTTGCCGACTTGAAATGGCCTTCTGCTACCAAACAGTCTATGCGGCATTACGTCACCAAAGCAAGGACCCAGAGGAGGCTTAGGGCAATGGGGCCATTGTGTGGTTTTTATTATTTATAAAATCCAGCCTCGTTTTGCATTGTCGTTAAGTCACTTGCCACTGGTGTAAACACTCTCTCTAAACAGTACAGCTCTAGTTATGGTGTTTGAACAGATATAATCACATTCGAAATCCTGAATATGAGGCCAGAGATGAAGGGGAAAGAAAGAGGGCCTAAGCGCTTAAATACAAAAAAGACTGTTTGAAGTTAGATTTTAACAGACAAGCCCTTCATAGTCCCGGTAATTGTGGAGCGTAATGAGAGAGATGCTTTGATGGATGGATTAAGTCTGCAGTCCCTGTGTAAACTCTGATTTGAGTCAGTGGCACCACAGAGGCAGACTGCTCTTACTTAGCCACCCGGGCTCTATCATTACTTTTTCTTTTATTCTCTTTTATTTCTCCTCAGACTAATCAATATTCCATAGGGTCAGGTATCATACACTCTGCAATTCCTCCTCACTTTGACTGACATCTTGAGATGTGCACAAGCAGACACATGTGAAATAGAAACATCCCTGAAGGCTGAGATGGAACCGTGGTGAAGCTCTTGGCACTGATGACAATGAACAAAATAACTAGTGGTTAGTCACGTTTCACATTTGTTTTCTCCGAAAAGCTTTTTCATGTCCATAAGAGTGGAATTATGTAGTGCAGGGATGTTCTAACCCACACCGTTCAGGCATTTATGCAACCCAGGCTTACGACATTCTGCAAAATGATTGCGTCGCTTCTTGCACATTTCTTATTGTTGACAACTGTTTATTGAGTTTTATTTTTTGGAACAGTAGTACAAAACAAAAAGCAACTGTACAAATTTAAAACGCTTCTTGCGCATTTTGCTACATTTTCAAAGTGAAATGTGCAGTGAGTGGCACTAAAAGCATGTTTTGTCTCAGATGAATGTGAATCTGGCAACTTTTTATTATGTTTATTGTTGTATGCATCATGGAATTTTTCTAAATAAAATGCCTGAGTTAGTGGCGCTAAAAGTAACTGTTCTATCGCGATGAAAATATCTTACACTAAACCATACCTTGAACCTAATCAATATTATCAACAAAAGCAAATGTGAAATGGATACACATTTGCTGAAGCAACCATGTCATTTTAGCTTTAGCTTCCAAGTTTTTGTGCTATATTATCAAGTGTTGTGACTCTTATTTCACATGACTCGTACCTGAGCTTTCCGCATAGCAAGTGCATTACCAGGTGAGCTACTGAGCCAGTTTACTTTGTCTGAATGAAAGTCCACATATACTATAGTTTAAAGGTTTACGGTTAGTAGGATTTTTTTAAAGCCTTACATATGAATTTTACATACAAGTGATGCATATGTTAAAATGTATCAGTTTACAAATTATGCACTATGGTAAATGCAGTTGGGTATCCGTTTTAGAACCGTTTCCACATTTTCAAGAATCGTGGATTCAATAAGAACAATTCCAATTCCACTAATTAATTCCTGTGTTCGCATTTTAATGTGGCCATTGAAGTGCAAGAAGATGTGAAAGAGAACTCAATTGAGCACTCGTGCACTGTTTTCATGCTGCATAAAAATCCAAAACATGCACACAAAAAGCCGCCTCTCATATAGCACTCAAATACTGAATTGAGTTTTCTTTTGCATCTTCTTGTGCTTAATACACAAAAAATTATTTCAAAAGATCTGCATAAATGCAGTCTTAAAATGACAGCAGCCTAATACATTTGCTGCCGTCTGTGTCATTAATGCTAATTATAAAGAAAAAATCACTCACTGATCTTGAGTGAATGATTCTTTTTCAACTTTAATGAGAATTAATCCATTTTATTTATAAAAAGAAAACCGTTGGCTTGCTTATTTACATTTGATACATTTGATTTAAATTTCTGCATCTGAACTTTGTTCAGTTGTATTCATCCTTTCTTTTAAATGTTCTTATTTTATTACTGACTGTATACTTCTTAATAATAATGTTTGAAATATATGTCAGTCCTGTGTCTTGTTTCCCCTCCTCTCGTGCCCATATTTGGTTTTCCTGTTCCTGTCCTCGTTTGTCATCAATTAGTTCATTAGTCCCCAGCCCTGTGTTGTTAATTATCTAGTTTACTCCTCTGTTTATAAGCCCTGTGTTTCCTTGCCTCTGTGTCCGGTCTCGATCGTCTTCATCTGTGTCTCCTGTTACCTGTTACCACCACCCTATGGACCTCCCAGACACCACAGGATTGGCAAGCATCCGGGCCCAAACCAAAACCAGCTCGCCATCGTCCACAGCTCTCCCAAGCCCTCCGCCGTTTGCGGCTCTCCCGAGCCCGCCGCCGTCCGTGGCCAACGCAAAGCAGCCGCCGTCAGCGGCCAACGCAAGTCAGTCAACCGCGGCTCTCCCGAGCCCGCCGCTATCCGCGGCTCTCCCAAGCCCGCCGTCCACGGGAAAATTCATGTCGCCGTTCGCGGCTCCCCCAAGCCCACCGCCATTTGCCCAACTCAACCGCCCGTGGCCAACGCAAGACAGCCGCCGTCAGCAGCCAACGCTAGTCTACCGCCCATGGCTCTCCCAAGCCCACTCTCCCATGCCAGCCGCCGTACGCGGCCAACGCAAGCCCGCTGTCCACGGGGGAAGTTCACGCCGCCGTCCGCAGCTATCCCATGCCCACCGCCGTTCATGGCTCATGCAAGCCCACCATTCGCAGGGAAGTTCACGCCTCCGTCCGGTGCTCTCCCAAGCCCACCGGCAGAAAGAATGGCAAGCCCGTCTGCAGAGAATGTGGCAAACCCGCCAGTCGTTACCGTCCCCAGCCCAGTGCCTGCTCCTCGCAAGTGTCCTCCGGTGCCTGCTCCTCGACAGTGCCCTCAAGTGCCTGCTCCTCGCAAGTGTCCTCCAGTGACTGCTTCTCGCAAGGGCTCTCCAGTGCCTGCTCCTCGCATGAACCCTCCTTCGTCTCTGCTGGGTCCCGTCCAGCCCTCCTGCATCTCCGCTGGTCCCGTCCAGCTCTGCGGTGCCCGAGCGCCCCAAGTGTCCGCGCTTCCAGAGCGCTCTCCTATGTCTCCGCTGGTCCCATCCAGCTCCGCACTGCCCGAGCGCCCCCAAATGTCCGTGCTTTCTGAGCGCCCTCCTATGTCTCCGCTGGTCTTTTCCAGCTCCGCGCTGCCTGAGCGCCCCCAAATGTGTCTGTGCTTCCTGAGCACCCCCAAGTGTCCGCGCTTCCCGAGCGCCCCCAAGTGTCCGCACTTCCCGAACGCCCCCAAGAGTCCATGCTTACTGGGCGCACCCAAGAGTCCACTCCTCCAGTGTACCAGCTGGATCGAGCTCCCAAGGATTTTTTTTTTTTTTTGGGGGGGGTAGTAGGCGTGGGCCGGGGCCACGGTCTCGGAGGCGGACTCGCCATGGCCGCCCAAGCTCCCTGCTCCGCCATGGCCTCCCGAGTCTCCTGTCTTGCCATGGCCTCCCGAGTCCCCTGTCCCGCCATGGCTCCCGGAATGGGCATCGCTCCGGAGGCCGTTGGCCCTGCCCCCTGATCCCTGGAGGCCTCCAGAGCACCCCCCCCCCCCTCCCCATTGGATGGTGTATGGCGCGTGGACGCACCTTCCGGAGGGGGGTGTAATGTCAGTCCCGTGTCTTGTTTCCCCTCCTCTCGTGCCCATATTTGGTTTTCTTGTTCCTGTCCTCGTTTGTCATCAATTAGTTCATTAGTCCCCAGCCCTGTGTTGTTAATTATCTAGTTTACACCTCTGTTTATAAGCCCTGTGTTTCCCTGCCTCTGTGTCCGGTCTCGATTGTCTTCATCTGTGTCTCCTGTGATCCCTTAGTTTCGTATCAATAAAGTTCTAAGTTTAAGAAGTTCCTCGCCTCCACGTTTCCCTGTTCCTGAGAGGTTGTGACAGTATACTAGTTAGTCTAGTTGATTTTGCTGTGGTAATTTTTGTTCTGTAGTATTCTGTAGGCTGTTGATTTTGTTCATGGTATTTAGCTGCAACAGAAAGTTTTGCAAAAAGACAGAATAAATATGTTTGATATCTGAATGTTTTTTATTTATTATTATTTTTAGCTTGTCGAAATTGAAACTGGGAATTCATAAGAATCGGAATCGATAAGCTGAATTGGTATAGTGTTTTGAGTTTTGTCAGTTTGCAAAAATGTAGGTAGGTGCCGTTCTCAAATTCACTTGAGGCAAATGAAAAAGCCAAACGTCAAAGGGTGTAATTTGAGTTTTCACGAGACGACATGCAATTTCTGATTTGACACATATCATTTCCTAGCAGGATAATGGATTAAGTATGGTTTAAGAACCGTATGTCTTCCTCTGAATTGCACAGGTTTAATAGCGGGCTGCTCGGGACGCAAAGGAGGCTGCACGACCCTGAGCGGGCACTGCCTCTGGGAACAGCCCATTAGTGGTGTAATTACAGCCTGGGTGTGATAACCATGCTACACTTCACTACCCACCACACACAGACTTTATTGCAAGTGTACATTACTTAATGCCTTCATTACCTAAGACAATCACTTAATTATATAGTCTGAGGAAGAACATCAAATGCACGTCAGAATCAATTTGAAGGCTGATAATGGAGGTGGTAGAGCTGTTTATTGTCAACCTGACAAGTGCGTCAGTTAGAGCAAAGCTTTTCAGGGAACCCCTTGAAAGGGCTATCACTCTGATCGCGCATAGCAGGTTATCTTTTTGGATCAATGAGCTAAGGATACTAGAGATAAAATGAATGCCGCCTAAACTTACAAATTTCATTGGAATAGTTTTGCTTTTGGGTGAAACTGGATGAATATGTTACTGTCTCATACAATTTACTTAACTGTTCTTGTCAAATGTTTATAAGAAGGAGAATTTTAAATGAAAATTACATCATAATCCACAGTTTAGTCCTGGTAAGATTTTTTTCGTGGTTTTGGGAAGAAGTCTCTTATGCTCGCCAAAGCTGCATTTATCAAAAATGCAGTAAAAAACTGTAATATTATAACAATTTAAAATAACAATTTTACATTCTAAAATAATTGTAATATATTTTAAAGTGTAATTTATTTCTCTAATGGAAAAGCTGAATTTTCAGCACCATTACTCCAGTCTTCAGCGTCAAATGATCCTTCAGAAATCATTCTAATATGCTGATTTGCTGCTCAAGAAACATTTCATTTTTCTATAAATGTTGTTCACCTTAATATTTTTGTTGGAAACAAGATACATCTTTAAGACTCATTTAGAAATCAGCATTTACAAATATTTACTGTCATAGAAATATTTCAATTGTTTCAGTTATTGTTAATTTAATGAATCTTTGCCAAGAGAAAGTATTAATTGCATTATTAATTAGTTATGCACACACCCTTGTGTCACTGAAAACCTGAAAAGATATTTTGAATCCAAACTATAGTGGATACCATTGACTACATTTACATTTATACAATTTGCTGATGTTTACATCCAAAGTAACTTATATTTGCATTAAAGGTATACATTGTATCACTCCATGCATTTCCTAGAAATTGGGTCCATGGCCTTGGTGTTGCTAACACCGTGCTCTAATGTAACATAATGTAGTCCAGTTGAGGCAGACATAGTAATGTGTTTTGGTAGGATTTGCCCATCTGTCCATTTAATGGCAAATGGGAAGACCATTACATAAAGAGCATTTATCAAGAGCCATCACCACCATCGCATTATTGTAATACATGTTATTGTAAAAGAGTGCTCTATTTTGTTAGAATAACATGTTTAATTAACAAACAGACATTTAATTCCACAGTCTGAGGTCCTCAAACAAGCACAAACTCCAGTGTAGCCACACTGCCCTCCCTTAAAAGTCTACAATACTGTTAAAAATAGACCTTTTAAAGAACTTTTTTTTTTTTTAAACATTACTTGAAACTAGATTTTAGTGGCTAGACTGAGTTTAGGCGGGTAGCGCTCACATCACATGTGGAGTAGAAATGTATTAAGATCCCTCTCTCACTATAAATGCTGAAGAATACACAAGAGATGGATCAATATCTAATTTGCCATCCTCTGTATTTCTCCACATGACAAATGTAAGTACTTATGTTATGCTATTATCACACAATATGTCATGCTCATCTTCTCCAAATATATAAAAATCAAAACCAATGGAGATGCAGACATACTTCAAAGTAAAACACATATTAGACCTATTATATATGTGGTTTTCAAGTAGCATACAGCATTGATGAGAAGTTTGCATTAAAAGGTCACATTAGTTACCTTTTAGTTACATTTTGCTTGTAAAATCGTAATCTCGAAGCAAAACTAGTAAAAAAACATTGGGAAGTACTACTAAAGCATAGAGAACCATAATGGCCCATCTTAATCACAAGGTCCGGGACAATGTTTCACATGCTTCCCCTCATTTGGTATGAAGTATATTTTTGAAAGGCAATACGGTTTATGTGAGTATCTTATTAACCAGCTATTAAAATAAACATTAGTTTTAAACCATGACTGCACTTGGTATTACCTCAAAATGAATATTTAATGCAATTATCCCAGACACTAAGCAAGCAATTAACATTAAAATTGGACAATAATTGTGACCTCATTTGACCAAAAGAGTTGCCATGCCAACAATCACACTGTATATCTGAAGTATTGTGAATTGTGGAAGAGAAAAATAGGAGAACACTGATCATGACATTTAATTGAAAAACACATTACCCAATAATGAATATAATTATTATTAAAATCATGTACCTAATTACATCTGTTCAAATTAAAACATATTTATGTATGCTTCTAAATTTGTGAGAAGGAGAGCTTCTCCAACTGTGTCTTGGTTCCTCCCAAATTTTCTTCCTCATCTATTTAAATATCTTAGGGAGTTTTTGCTTGCCAATGTCGAGTTGGCTTGCTCACTGGGGGTTTAAGGCACTATTCTTTGTAAAGCTGCTTTTTGAACAATAAGTATTGTGAAAAGCTCTATACAAATAAATTGAATAGAGGTGTTCAGTTTGTAGCCCTAATACCCAGAAGAGAATTAGCATTTTTGAGCTATGGGTTCTCACAGGAATCTCTAATGGGCTTTTAGAGCAGCAGTCTGTGGATAACATTACCTGAAGAGTCCTGTTTTGTTCTGCAACATAAATTACACATAGTCACACCTCAGATAATATTCTGCAACTGTAGTGTTTACAATGATTTCATGCTAGATATTGCAACAGCCACGACTCGTTAACTTCAAGAATAGTTAGCAAGTTGGATGCAGAATGACTGTGCAATTAGGTTTATTTGACTTTTTCCCTTTTTTGCCAGAACTACTGTGCACTTAGAAAAAAAATGTAAAGCACACAGATTATAAATTTACATTAAAGTATGACTGTGTGTAATTTATGTTGTAGAACAAAACATTAAAGTCTCTTAAAGTAATAATCACATATCTTATTTTAGAAAACTTTAGAAATTCCCTAAGGATTTTTTTGGGGAGACTGGCAACAAGCACATTAAACATTTTTAGTACAAAGTCTGGGGTGAGTAAGAATTTGTTTTTATGTTCTAATTAATTTCTGTTCATCAAAGGATCCTAAAAAAGTATCATGAAAAAAAAAAAGGAATCAATCAGCACAACCCTTTTCAACATTTATAATAGTGAGAAATGCCACTGAATACAGGAATAATTGATTCTGAAAATCCATAACAGGAATAAATTACAAAAGAAAGAAAGAAAGAAAGAAAGAAAGAAAGAAAGAATTTCACAATATTATAATATATTGTACTTCCTGTAGTCTCCATATAAAAGAAAGATTCACTTACTGCAAGAGAATGAGCACGATGAGCATGAAGACTGCCATGATAATGAAAGGCATCCCGGGGAAGGTAGGCAGGGTCAGGGGGTACAGCCCGTTAAAGATCGTAGCAGCAATAAGGATGCAGGTCGCTTCCACTGAGGCCGCGAAGGAGAACATGGCACCTGAGGACATCAACATTCAAGTCAATAAAGACGTGAAACAGACATCCAGAGAAATTCAGCTGAACCAGGCTTAGTTTGCTAGTGAGAAATAAATTTTAGTGAATTACATTTCTATGTGAATAAGACATTATTATTTGTATTTTATTTATTTACTTGTTTATTTTTTGCAACCGTAAAATGTTACAATTATCTTGCTGCTTCAACATATAAAGGAGGAGAAAATTACTATTTATAACTTTTATAACATGAATGGGAAATCACAACGCGTACAAAAATAGCTGTAAATTAATGATTTAAAAAAAAAAAATCTTACATTTTTTTCAGGGGAAAAAAACTGTTTGTGCTGTAGTCCTTTGAACTCATTCATTTAGTTTATATTACAGAGAAAGCATTCTTTACACTAAAACAAACACTACAACAACCTTCTGTTAAATGTTGTCCATATTTAAAATTGATACATTTGACAGCCAGTTTTATCCAAATTAATTAAATTAACTACACTTTGTCTATATCAGAGGTCCCATTGGACAATGGACTGTGAAAACACATTTCCACAGTTATTAACATCATAAATCTAATAAGGTTTTTACATTTCATAATAATAATAATAACAATGTACATTTATAACTCCTTGTGTTTTTACAGTGATGGTAAATTAAAGAAACACTGCGTGAATGTGACCTTTTTCTCTCTTCTGTCCAAAATAATCTATTTTTCAATATTTTTTCCCCCTTTTGTAAAGTCGTAACACTATTGCGCTAATGTTTTTTCCCCCTTTTGATATATTGATAGATTTTCTGTCATTAGAAGTTGCCCATCTTTGCTGACTTCTGCTTCTGAAAACCTGAGAAATATGTAAACAGTCCATGGAAAATTTGTTGGAGGTATTTTTTTATTTATTTATATTAGTACATTTATTTTATTTGAAATAAACTAACAAACACATACCACCAAACCTGTCCCTAACCTTACCCGTATCCCATTTATTTTTTATTTAAGTGCATAGTAGTTAAGGCCACTTAATATAATGTGGGACCAATAAATAATTACATAGTGGAGCCCAGCAATTAAACCTAAATTAAAAAACATGTTTCTAATAAAGTTATCTGAAACGTTGTGGATAAAGCTAGCGCCGTTTCATTAATATGCCGTGGACTCACCTGAAATTCATAACCTATGATTTTATCTGAATGAAAGAATAATAGCTGTGGAAACTGAGGTCTGTGCATTAGATCGTTGGCATGAATAATGGTTTGATCCACTTTGATAAAATATCTCCCTGAGCTGCGCTGAACTTCGTGACTGCTCTGACTAACTGGAGCAGAATGAGTCGCGGAGCATCAGGGCAGCACGTAAGTGCCTGGAACATGCAATACTTATTGATCTTCCCCAGAGCTGGAAGTCGTGTGAGTGCCCCGGAATGACTGGAAACTGCAATAGAGTCAGTGACACATGCAATCTGAGACACAAAAATGGAGAGAGGCGGCTTGCATGGTGAAAACAGTGCATTTATGGATGGAAATGGCCTGTCATCACTGTGTCCAGTGAAGTTGTATCACTCTTGCATCAACAGGAAAATAAATAAAAGTAATGGGAAGAAAGATGTTTGTGTCTACAAACTAAATGGATATTTCTTTTCAGTTTGGCTTACAGCTACGTGAGTAGTAGAAACAAGCCGGGGTGGATATATGAATATGAAAGTGTACTTAAGATGTTGTTTGTTGTTGCTCTGTTCCTCCTGCATTGTTTTCCACTTAGACGAGTTTGATAATTTTATGATTTTGTAGGTGTTCAGTTCCCCGGTTAATTATGCATACTGCAACGCCTCTCATTAAGGATTTGTGAAAGGACAATGGAGATTAAATCTTGGGCTTTTAGCTACATTATCAGGCAGAAACAAATGTCAAAGAAAGTAAAGATTTAAAAGAAAGGCATGACTCAAATCTATTTGTGATCTGAAGGTCAAAACACTTTGCAGTTTCCTCAGGATATTTCAGCTCATTTGTGGGCTTGTAGATCAAACTGGGAGAAGAAAGGAGTGCTGTGATGTACACATTACACAATGCACTCTAATAAAAACAACACTCTAATAAAAAAAAAAACACACACAAAGATGGTTTCAGATGATAATACCATGGTACTGAATGATTACTAATGTATATTCACTATTGTATATTTATATTCATATATTGTATATTTCATATTATATACACATCCCTTCATACTGGAGTTTTTCCTTCAGCATTTAAACAGGCTCATATAACCCCACTTCTTAAGAAACCCACTCTTAACCCAACCCTTTTAGGGAACTATAAACCGGTTTCCCTTCTACCTTGAACGAGTTGTGTTCAACCAAGTTTCTGCCATTCTCACACGGAACAACCTCCTGGACAACAACCAGTCTGGCTTCAGAAGTGGACATTTGACTGAAACTGCCTTGCTCTCAGTTGTTGAAGCCCTAAGACTTGCAAGAGTAGCTTCCTAGTCTTCATTACTTATCTTGCTGAATCTGTCCGCTGCTTTTGATATGGTCAACCACCAGATCCTCCTGTCAGCCCTATTGAGTAAGGGCATCTCAGGAACCGCACTCCAGTGGTTTGAGTCTTACCCTCTCAGACATGTCCTTCAAGGTATCTTGGAGAGGTGAGGTATCCAAGTCGCAACATCTAGCTACTGGGGTACCTCAGGGCTCAGTTCTTGGACCACTTCTCTTCTCTGTCAACATGGCATCACTAGGTTCTGTCATTCAGAAACATAGCTTTTCATATCACTGCTATGCTGATGACACTCAACTTTACCTCTCATTCCATCCTGATGATCCAACGAGAGCTGTTCGCATCTCAGCATGTCTAACTGACATTTCTTGCTGGATGAAGGACCATCACCTTCAACTCAACCAAGCTAAGACAGAACTGCTTGTAGTTTCAGCAAACCCATCACTTCATCACAAGTTCACCTTCCAGTTAGGCTCATCAACCATAAGTCCTTCAAAAACAGCCAGAAACCTTGGAGTTGTGATTGATGATAAGCTGAATTTCTCAGACCACATTGCTAAAACTGCCCAGTCCTGCAGATTTTATTTATAAAATATTAGGAAGATCAGGCCCTTTCTTTCGGAACATGCAACACAACTCCTTTGTTCAAGCTCTTTTTCTGTCCAGACTTGACTATCGCAATGCTCTCTTGGCAGGTCTTCCAGCTAATTCCATCAAACCTCTACAATTAATCCAAAATGCTGCTGCAAGATTAATCTTTAATGAGCCGAAAAGAATGCATGTCACACCTCTGTTCATCAATTTGCACTGGCTACCAATAGCTGCTCGCATAAAATTCAAGGCATTAATGTTTGCCTACAAAACCACCTCCTGCTCTGCTCCCCTTTACCTAAATTCAGTTCTTCAGACCTATGTTCCCTCTAGAAGCTTGCGTTCTGCAAATGAATGATGCATTATTGTGCCAACCCAAAGAGGCACAAAAGCACTTTCACAGACTTTTTCCATTAACTGTTCCCATCTGGTGGAATGACTTGCCCAACTCAATCTGAGCAGCTGAATCCTTAGCCATCTTCAAGAAATGGCTAAAAACTCATCTCTTACATCTTTATTTGATGCTCTAACTCTAGCACTCTCTATTCTAATTATATTTTATCTTTCTGTCTTCTTTTTATTTATATAAAACACACACACACACACACACACACACACACTTGACCCTCTATCAATTGCACATTTATTCTCTAAATGCTAGCTTTTCTTGAAAAACTAACACTAGCTTTCTTTTTTCTATTCTATCTACTTGTTTCTTTAAAAAAAAAAACACTAGGTTTTTTGTCTATATTCTATCTACACGGTTTTGTTTTTGTTTTTTTGTTTTTGCTTTTTTGTAAACCTTGCTATGTGTATCATACTAGGCTAACTGAGACTTGTCATAACACTTGCATGCTGTTGCTCTTTTGTTGGTTTTGACTGCTTCCATTGTCTTCATTTGTAAGTCGCTTTGGATAAAAGCATCTGCTAAATGACTAAATGCAAATGTAAATGTAAATATTCATGGAATTCCCTCTAAGATTCAGAACAATTGGATTTATTTATATCTCTTTTTTAATAACATATAGTTTCACAGCAACTTTACAAACAATAGATGCTTTTACTTATTATGGTAAATGTACAAGAACATGTTTCCATGGTGTCTATACAGAAACCACATTTGTACACATTTGTATGTATCTGCAAATACATACATACATACAAACATACATATTTAACCATGATACCATAATAAAATAAAATAAAAGTGTTACCATGCCATCTCCCTTATGAAAATTAACCTAATATATTTTTGTTTTTAACTTTTTTGGAGCTTTATTGTGATTTTTATTACCATAGTCTTAATACAAATGTCACAATTTAAAGGAACAATCCACTTTTTTGGGAAATAGGCTCATTTTACAACTCCCCTAGAGATAAACAGTTGAGTTCCCTTCCAGGAACTTCGAGCTGCGTCGAAACGCATATGGGAACGCCTTCAGCGTGACCAGGCTCTGAATATGATGTGTAATCAGTCAAACAAGGGCGAGGCGTCACGGGCGGGGTGACGTCACGACCAGGAAGCATATAAGCACGTGCGGCGGAGCCGGCTTCAGCTTTTTGTCATTCAGCGAAGCGCTCTGTGTGTGTCAGTCTTATTTACTGTTGTTTGTCCTAGTTTTAAGTGGAAAGCATTCAGTATCATGCCAAAGCCAAGGGCAAGCTCAGGGGTGAAGCTTTCAGACCACGTTTTGAGTCGTGTGTGCATCCTTGCCCTCGCTATATCACGAGCGAGGACACACACGATTTGTGCGTGGTCTGCCTGGGTGCGGAGCACGCAGAATCGGTCTCTGCACCCGGAGGGCTCTCTTCGAGAAGGGAGCCTTCGCGAGCTCCCCACGCGGTGCCGGTCCCGCTGCTGCCGAGGCAGAGCGGCGGCTGCACTCGTGGGGCTCGCAGGCTGATCTGGCTGGCGAGTGTGAGACGGGCATGTCCTTATCTCCTCTCGTATCCGCCAGATCTGGCGCCCCGTCTCTCGGTGTGGAAGCTGTCTCTTCCCCCGAGACGAGGGCTCAATGCTTCGTCTCTCTTCCTCTGAGGAGGTTGATGTGACGAGCGTTCACGAGGTTTCGCCGCCTCTGTCCCCCCAATATGATATAACTATGAGCTTTGTAAGCTGCAGTGTTTGCACAAGCATAAAATGAATAAAGCTTCTGCCTTTAAACCAGAGAGAAAAAAGGCAGAGCGGCGGCTGCGCTCGCGGGGCTTGCAGAGAGAAAAAAAAAAGAGAAAAAGGCTGATCTGGCTGGCGAGAGTCAGACGGGCATGTCCCTATATCCTCCCGCGCCTGATCTGGCGCCCCGTCTCGGTTTGGAAGCGGTCTCTTCCCCCCGAGACGAGGGCTCAACGCTTCGTCTCTCTTCCTCCGAGGAGGTTGATGTGACGAGCGTTGACGAGGTTTCGCCGCCTCTCTTGCCCCAGAGAGCTAATTCTACACAGGAGCCTTCCGTTTTCCCCGATCTCCTCACCGAGGTGTCGAGATCACGGGTGAAATCTTTTCGTCCCGGCCATTCGTTCCCGCGGGAACTGAATGAGCGCGGGTATGTGGCGATGCCGCGGGTTGAACAGACGCTTGCGAGCTATCTGTCTCCCTCCACGGCATCGCCTTTGAAGGCTCCTGCTCTGCTTACAACATCTTTGGTGGGCAGAGGGTATGCGCGCTCTCTAAACTCAGGTGGCTGCTGGGCGGGCGCAGCCTCCTCCTCATACCAGCTCCTCGCGCAAAAGGTCCTGACGGGCGAGCCCCAGGACCGCGGAGGGCGACCCGTGCTGGGGTGGAGTGGCTTGCACTGTGGCACTCGGTGACCACTTCACCTCGGTGCCCTCCAGGGACTTGTCTGCTTACCCTGCCGCTGTTCCAGGGCACAGCCGGTCCCAGCGAGTATATTTCTCAGGTTTGTCTGCCCGGCAGCGCGGAGCCGAGAAACTCGCCTCAGCCGCCAGATTACACGTCTCATTCCGGTGCGCCGCATCGAGACAGCGGTCTGGCCGCTTCTCTGAACCCAGAGGTCAGTCTCGAGAGACTGATTCCCTTAGAAGATCATTGGGCAGCGAGCTGCCGAATGTGTCTCTTTGGGTCCTGCCTTGCAGGGTCTGGTTCGTTCAGAGGTCCTGACAGGTGAGCCCCAGGACTACGGAGGACGACCCCTACTGGGGTGGAGCGGCTTACACCGCGGCACACGGTGACCGTCTCCCCTCGGTGCCCTCCGGGGATTTGTCTGTCAACCCTGCAGTTCCAGGGCACAGCAGGTCCCAGCGAGTATTACTCTCAGGTTCTTCCGCCTGTGATTTCAGCAGGCCTGAGAAACTCGCCTCGGCCGCCAGATTACGCGTCTCCTGCCGGTGCGCCTCAGCGAGGCAGCGGTCTGGCCGCTTCTCTAACACCAGAGGTCAGTCTCGAGAGACTGATTCCCTTAGTAGATCGTTTGGCAGCCTGGCAGCGACTGCCAAATGTGTCTCTTTGGGTCCTGCGGACGGTAGAGGCTGGCTATTCCATCCAGTTCGATGGGCCACCTCCGCTGTTCAAAGGGGTCTGTGTGACTCCGTTCCCCCCCGAGCAGGCTCTGGTCTTGGAACAGGAAGTCGATACTTTGCTGAGGAAGGAAGCCATCGAGTTGGTTCCTCCTCACGAAGTCCACGCCGGCTGCTACAGCCTGTACTTCATTGTTCCAAAGAAGGATGGGGGACTGAGGCCCATACTGGATTTGAGTCTTCTGAACCGCTCAGCCAGAAAGCTGAAGTTCAAGATGCTCACTGTCAGGCAGATCGTGTCTCAAATCAGGTCCGAGGACTGATTTGTCACGACAGACCTCAAAGATGTCTATTTCCATGAACCCATCCTTCCCTCTCACAGGGAGTTCCTGAGGTTCGCTTTCGGGGGCAAAGCGTATCAGTATCGGGTTCTTCCCCTCGGCCTAGCACTCTCACCCCGCACTTTCACCAAGTGTGTGGATGCGGCACTGGTCCCGTTACGACTGCAGGGCATCCGCATACTCAATTATATCGACGATTGGTCGATCCTTGCTCAATTAGAGCGGGCGGCGGTTCGGCATCGAGGTGTCGTTCTCGCCCACATGAAAGATTTGGGGGGTTAAGACTAAACGCCAAGGAAAGTGTGCTTTCTCCAGCTCAGAGAACCACTTATCCAGGTGTAGTGTGGGATTCGACCACGATGCAGGCTCGTTTGACCCCTGCTCGGATCGAGTCGATCCTCACGGCAGTCGAGAGAGTGTGAGAAGGCCAGCCATTCACTGTCAAGCAGTTTCAGAGACTGCTTGGGCTCATGGCAGCTGCGTCCAGCGTGATTCCTTCTGGCCTGCTGTACATGAGGCCCCTACAGTGGTGGCTCAAGACCAAGGGGGTCTCCCTGAGGGGAGACTCGCTCCGCGCTGTCAAAGTGTCACGCCGCTGTCCGTGCCTTAGACATGGGGAGGAATCCTTGGCTCTTGTCCCGGGGCCCGGTGCTGGGAGCTCCTTGTTGCCGCGTCTCGCTAGCGACGGACGCTTCCCTCACCGGTTGGGGTGTGGTCATGAGTGGCCACCCTGCCCGCGGTCTGTGGAGTGGTCGCCACCTGACGTGGCATATCAACCAGCTAGAGATCCTAGCTGTGTTCCGTGCGCTCAAGCACTTCCTCCCAGACCCGAGGGGTGAAGCAGATGTGGAAGGTTTTGGCCAGGCACAGGTGGACCTCTTCGCCACTCGAGAGTCAGCGCAATGTCCCCTCTGGTTCCTCCAGCTCCTCCGGGACTGGACGTTATGGTGTAGACGTGGCCGAGGCTCCGTCTGTACGCCTTCCCCCCGATCGCTCTGCTCCCTGGAGTTCTGGCGAGAGTGCGCCGGGACGAGGTCAGTCTACTGTTAGTAGCACCGTTCTGGCCGGGCCGAGTATGGTTCTCGGACCTGATATCTCTCCTCGACGGCACTCCGTGGGAAGTGCCCGTCAGGAGGGACCTCCTCTCACAGGCCGGGGGCACCGAGGTGCACCCTCGCCCGGAGTTATGGAAGCGGTGGGTGTGGCCCCTGAGGGGGCACAGCTCATAGCTTCCGGTCTGTCAACCGAGGTTGTCGAGACCATCCTCCAATCCAGAGCTCCCTCTACGAGGAAACTGTACGCCTTGAAGTGGAGGCTCTTCACTTCTTGGTGCGGGGACCGCCATGCTCGACCCAGTCAACTGCCCCGTTGGTGCAGTACTGGAGTTCCTGCAGGCCCGTTTCTCCACAGGGGTAACCCATTCCACTGTTAAGGTCTACGTGGCAGCTATTTCGTCATACCATGCCCTTATTGGTGGCCAGTCAGTGGGTAGACACCCCCTAGTTACACGTTTCCTCCGCGGTGCGCTGAGGCTGAGGCCTCCGGTACGATCTCGCGTCCCTACGTGGGATCTGGCTGTGGTTCTGGAGGCTCTGTGCATTGCACCTTTCGAGCCCATTCAGGAGATAACTGAGAGACTCCTCACTATCAAGACCGTCTTCCTATTGGCTATCACCTCTCTTCCTGCTACGAAGCCCTCTCTTAGTAGGTGGATTGTGGGTGCCATGGCTTTGGCATACGAGGCCTCTGAGCTCCCCCCGCCGGTGGGAGTCAGAGCGCACTCAACCCAAGGTGTGGCGGCCTCCAAGGCCTTCTGGGCAGGTGTTCCATGCAGGACATCTGCAACGCAGCTGGGTGGTCCACGCCCCTGACTTTCGTTAGCTTCTATGACCTCGACATCCGAGCCACTCCCGGCTCCCCTGTCCTTTCGTCCTGACACCAGGCAGGGACTTGTCAGTCTGGCGGCGTTGGTATCTCATTCCCATATGCGTTTCGACGCAGCTCGAAGTTCCTGGAAGGGAACGTCTCAGGTTACGTATGTAACCATGGTTCCCTGAAGGGAACGAGACGCTGCGTCGCGTTGCCACACTTCCGGCATCCCTGCCAGCGCTTGCTTCATGACTTGAGCACGTGCTTATATGCTTCCTGGTCGTGACGTCACCCCGCCTGTGACGCCTCGCCCTTGTTTGACTGATTACACATCATATTCAGAGCCTGGTCACGCTGAAGGCGTTCCCATATGCGTTTCGACGCAGCGTCTCGTTCCCTTCAGGGAACCATGGTTACATACGTAACCTGAGACGTTTTACCGTTTTTGAATCCATTCAGCCGATATCCGGATCTGGCGGTAGCACTTTTAGCTTATTTTAGCATAGATAATTGAATCGGATTAGACCATTAGCATTTGGTCATCAAAAATGACTAAAGAGTTTCGATCATTTTCCTGTTGAAAAGTTGCGATTTTCTAGGCTAATGTGGCTAGGCTAACTATTAGCATCTCGCTCAAAAATGATTTTTTCCTATTTAAAACTTGACTCTTCTGTAGTTACATCGTGCACTAAGACCGACGGAAAATTAAAAGTTGCGATTTTCTAGGCTAATGTGGCTAGGAACTATACTCTAATTCCGGCGTAATAATCAAGGAAATTTGCTGCCGTACCATGGGTACCTGAAAGTAGTCCCCGGCTATATCATAATTAGTTACCTAGCTGGGGACTACTTTCAGGCACTGCGTAATATCACTGCGCCTGCTGCACTCATGGTACAGCAGAAAATTTCCTTGATTATTATGCCGGAACGAGAGTATAGTTCCTAGCCATATCAGCCTAGAAAATCGCAACTTTTCATTTTCCGTCGGTCTTGGTGCACAATGTAACTACAGAAGAGTCAAGTTTTAAATAGGAAAAAATCTAAACTCTTTGGTAATTTTTGAGCGAGATGCTAATGGTCTAATCTGATTCAATGATCTATGCTAAGCTAAGCTAAAAGTGCTACCGCCAGACCCGGAGATCGGCTGAATTGATTCAAAAATGGTAAAACTTAACTGTTTAACTCTTGGGGAGTTGTAAAATGAGCCTATTTCCAAAAAAGTGGAGTGTTCCTTTAAATGAAGTTATTGTGGTAAAACAATAGTAGATATTTGGTCTTACTAAAAATACAATTGGTTCATTCTAAAAGGGCTATAATAAATAAATACATAAATATGTATATTTTACTATGCTATACATTCATGAACATGTGCTATTGCCATGGTATCATATCCTAAATCCATGTTTGTTTATTTGTTGTTGCTTTTTTTCAGGTTTATTATCATTTTTATTACTATAGTTTTACTACAAATATCACGGTTAAAATATAGTCAATGTAGTAAAACAATTGTAAATTTGTGGTTGTTTTGGTTTTACTATAAATACCATAGGTATTTTCCCCAAAATATTTTCCAAAAGGACCATCCAAAAACCATGATTACCATTCATTTTACTATTATATCTATCCAAAAATCATGATTTTACCTTCCTGCCATGTTCAGAAATTGTATTACCATGGTATATATCTGAAAGCTACAATTTTACCACAGTATTTCTACGAAAAAAAAAAAAAAGATTTTACCAAGTTTGATTTTACCAAACACATTTCTCTTTTGAAAATTAACCATGGTGTTACTATTGTAAAATTGCAGTAATCAAGTTTATTGTCAGATTTATTATCATGTTTATTACAAAAGTTTAATTGTAAGTATCATAGTTGAATATGGTAGTAAAAGGTTAAAGTATGGTAGTGCAGTACATTACAGTAAGACAATAGTACATATGTGGTTATTGTGGTCTTACTACAAACACCATTGGTTGATTTCCAAAAGGAATATAAAAAAAACATGATTTTATCATACTGTTTTACCTACTGTGTCCAAAACCATGGATGTCATAATCTTAGTACTTTATTTTTGTGGTGTCTCTCTCTTTCTCTCATTGAATTGAGAATTTATAACATAATACCTTGTTCATCAGCTCCTACGATGGAAGAAGACAAAGAACGAATCACTGCTTGGCTGATACCAGATGGAGCGCCAACCACAGCAACTACAAAACCACAAGACAAATCACACAAACTTAAATACCAGTTCATAAAAGTGCTAACAGTAAACAACATAATATATTAATAGGCCTGCATTAAGAAACATTACTTAAAATTAAACATAAAGACACAATTAACTAATCTCTCTGGTGAGACCAGAGGAATGCTAACCAGTTCTGAAATATAAGTGAATTTAAATGGAAAATTCAATAATTCATGAGCTTAATCTATATGTATGAAATTCTGCGAGGTAATTGTGATTACAAAGCATGGGCTTCTCCTAATAGCTCAGATTGTAAAGTCACTCGCTCGTTGCAGCAGCCTGATCATGCGTGATCAAGAAAAGCATATCCTCAAGGGAACAAAAGATTTTCTGTATTTGCGTTGATGCATCTGCGGTGGGGTGTATCTGTGTATGTACGTGTCCCTGTGTGTGTGTGTGTGTCGGTTCTGCACACACCACACCTGCGCTGTACTTTCAGAATGGAGGTTATGACTCCCGTGTGCTGCCACTGTGCCCATCATTATCACAGCCAACAGAAAAGACCAGCATGCAAATTCCACCCTCCTTGGCACTGATTATTCATCAGAGCCGCCACTCATCTCTCTTTAAAAGGCTTTCGTCTGCCACATCGATTAGAATAACAATTTCCACAACCATTTATTTAATTAACAGTATTAACGCCGATCCGGCTGTCTCTCCCTGAGAGTGGCCGTCTATGAAGCCCGGCACAATGTTATCATTACTTACCACTCTGAGAACTCATCTTTGGAGGTGGAGCTCCCCTGGAACAAGGCAATGAGTTCAGACAGCAGTGAGGAATGAATATGAACCATAAAAAGTCTGGTCAGGTAGACTGTTTTTCCAAAACATTTAGCCATTTGACTTGTTAAAACAGGCGGCTCAAGTGAAGACCGTCGGCCTCGAGTGGGAAATATTTGCTTTGTGCATGTCACATGCTGACAAAAGAAATCTACATTGTTTTAGGGAAGAGAGATGTGCTTCGATATGCTCGCTGACAGATTTGAAATAGGGTCAGTTGTGCTGTTACTAACCATCTTGAAATGTAAAACCTTCCCACGTTACCATGTGACAATATGACACATATCACTACCACAACAGTACTACTAAGTCAGTGACAAATTAAATTAAATAAAAATATAAAAATAAATACAAATATTTTAAAAGACTGATATAGTGGAATATATATGGAATATATTGTATATATATATATATATATATATATATATATATATATATATATATATATATATATATGTTTTTTTTTATTTTATGCCACCAAGAAAAGATCAAAATGAATTCTAATTCAGAAATCAACAATAGCTTATCATAGAATATGTGCATTCAAGCCTCTGTATGTATGAATTGCATATTTAATGCATTTTTGAATAAATGAATAGGTCTGGACAAAATAAATCACATCATTGACCCCACCGCACCATTAACTTGACATAATGGTTTTCTCGATCATTCTTCATGCACAATAACTTTACAAGGAGCTTCATTATGTCAATATATCATTTATATAAATCATTTGAGTGATGGGAGCTTACCGAGGAAGACCAACCATGTGTTGCTTGAGAGGGCGAGTAGGACATAAGAGGCGATTCTGGACAAAGCGCTGAGTTTTGCTAATGTCATCTCCTTCATACACCTCATCAGCACAGGAAATAGACCCAGCAGACCAAAGCCCTGCCAGAGAGCAGCACAGCAAGTTAGAGCTGAAAAATCTTGCCAAGATGAAAAAAAAAACTGCCAGCATTTGGTTGAAGTTCAGTCCATGAAAACTTTTGAAAAAGAGCAAAGAGTGTAATGGAAGCTAAATAGGGATCCATTACTATGTAATCTGCTATAGATCCACTGTTGGTTACCACATTTCAGTTCACTTTAAGATCAATGTATAATTAAAAAATTGTTAAAATAAGGCTAAAAATTTTGAAAATATCTAAAACACACTGCATAAACCAAAATTTCATCCATTTGGCGGCCATCTTGATAACACTATCCACTTAAGAAAAAGACAGTTATAATAAATAAGATGTTTAATAAATTGAGCTTCTTTAGCTCAACAATATTTTTTTAGTCTGGCCAAGATAATGCATATTCAAGAGTAGACAAACAGATGATGCTCAAATGAAAAATGAAAAAGACCACTGACTCTTTTAATCTATAAAAGTACAGGCACATTAGTGTCATTTTCGCAGGCAAAATGGATCCATTGTCAAAAGTGTAGCAATGTAAACCCATTTCAAACCAAACATGACCAACTTGAACTAGATGTGAAATACGTGCAGGAAAATCCGCCCTCATGTGAAATTCCCAGTCATGTGGATTACTGTAGACCAATTCGGGGTAGTCTTCACAGTTACCTCAGTTGCAGCTGCTCGCACAAAAACACTGGTAACAAGTGGAGGCAAACGGGTAAAATCCATGGAATAAGAGAAAAAATATTTGTGTACATTTGGCCTTAGTATGTCAGGATTTTTATAGAATACTGTCGTCAAAGATGCCATTTGAAAACGCAGATATTTAGACAGACTATGGATGAAAACTGCTATGATTACTCTACTTTTAAACTAAGCATAACTTTGATTTAACGTCACCGTCCCGTATACGGGACACCTAACTTTACTTCACCATATTACAATTAAATCCTAATCTAATCATGACAAACGATATATCATTGGAAAGGTCTAAGTCTCCTAAATAGATATTGCACCATTTTTTGTTGTTACAAATTATGTAGGAACAGTAATAGATTCATTAGTGCACCAAGAGTCTGTGATAAATCTACATAATTTATCTTATCGGTCTTTTAGAATCAAAACTTTTTATAATCTTGACAAAATACATATCATTGGAAAGGTCTGAGGTTATTTTGTTATAGATGTAATACTGAGAGAGAAATTGATAGATTTGTGACAGAAATGCATAAACAAAAAATTCAATGGAGTTTGAAGGGCACCCGGTGGCGGTTTTTGGTATAACGCCTAAACAAAATTGCATATGAACCTCAATTTTTTTATATCAACTTCAAATTTGGAACACAACTTATGTACACATATGGCTTTAATTTTATAGCAATTTTAGATTTTTAAATATTATTTTAAATATTTATTTTATATAAAATACAAGTAATATAATACATTTGTTTAACAGTAAATTTAAACTTCTATAACTTTTTAATACTTTAATTTTATTAAATGACTTCACTTCTGTAATAATCTGCTAATTGTCTTCTTTAAAAAGAGACCAACCTTAGGTCTGTATTCAAAAGCGTTCGTGAATTATATAATTTAAGTTTGCATAGTGCACTTTTTCATAAATTTTCAAAAATGGGGATGACAGTTAAGGGGTTAAAGGTGGGACTTTCGTTCATCCTTCAAAAATATAGTTGGCTAATAAAGCTGTAAGGTGGGACTAGAGTCACCAACTAAACACGGAACAATTTTTATGCGTTTATGTCCTGTCATTTACAGAACAATGGTGTTTTGTTTTGTTTTGTTTTTTGGGGGGGGGGGGGCGTTTTTGATTGTCTCTTTACAAAACTGACATACGCTTGGCGTAAATAATACAGCATTTTAGTTGTTTTTACATTTTAAAATATAGTGGTGTGATGAATAGTGCGAAACTTGCTGCTACAATGCTATAACATTGCAATGCATTTGCTATAGTGTTTGGAGAGTTTTTAGTATTGCTAGGTGGTTACTAAGGCATTCTTATTATTTGCATTGTAGTTGCCCAAGAGAGATGTGCCTATGCTCCCTCCTAAAGTGTAAATTTATGGGATTTTTCACCCATTGTATAGTCCATAAATCCGATCATTTGGTGAGTACTAAGATCTATGTATAAATCAAAATGCTTAAAATGATGCTGATGTTGAATAATGCAATATAACAGCTGTGTAATCTCGGAAATACATAAGAACCGCACTAGAATGCATAAGCACAGTCCTGTGGTTCAGCTTGTATGAAAACAAAGCCCATAAATATTTAGATTCTCTCAGATGCGTTTAAACCTAACCAGTGAATTAATTAACCTTCAGGGTTTGTGCCTGTTGAAACAGTGTCAAAAACAGTTAGGCTGCCTCACTCAGAACGTCTGAGAGCACTTGAAAGCGAACTCACCTGCGTCCACATTTGCGTGCAAACACGCGTGAGAGGTGTGCGCCGTGACTCATTTGCCCTGACTGCTCAAGCAAACAGTTCTGATTTAATTACCCCCCCTGCCCAGCGAGGGCCCGGTGTCAACAGACTTTGCCACCGCTTCTGATTCGCAGCAGAAAACATAATGGGAATGCATAAACATTCCACGGAAAAGGTCAACGCTCCGTGTTTTTACTTTCATCAACTCATTAGAGCCTGGAGTGTTTAATAATTCCTCACCAACTCTACGCCACCCTAATTACAAGTCAATTCCAGCCCCGCAGCCATTTATAAAAACCGCGAGCGTGGAGCCGTGCGCTCACTGCAGCCAGGCCTGCCAAGATTTTGATTCTTCAGATCTTTAGACGCACAAGATCGGCTTCCCTCCACAATGCCTTTGTATGTGCTCCTTAACTGGCAGGCTTTGTTTAAGTGTCACTCTAAGACACTGCATCGACCTGCTCGGAAGAAGGGTTCCTCATGACAGACGGCGAAAACAAAGCAGACTTCAACCTGTTTCCCATCACGCTGCAAAGCTACTCTGCTAATGCCACGGTGAAGGAACAAAACAATGATATTTTGAAAGGGTAATCAATGTTAAAAGTCATAAATTAGTTTTAAAAGTGGACTTTCTTCCCAAAAAAGCAACACCATACTTTATTGCTTAATAATATATACTTTACTACATGTTGTCTATTAGAAATGAACACTGCCGTTGTTTTTAAAGTCTTTGTGCTTACCAGGACTGCATTTATTTGATTAAAAATGCAAATATTAGTACTGTTTAAAATAACAGTTTTTATTTTACTATATTTTAAAATGTAATTTATTCCTGTTATGCAAAACTGAATTTTCAGCAGCTTCTACACCAGTCTTCAATGTTACATGATCCTTCAGAAAGTATTATAATATGCTGATTTGCTGCTCAAAAAATATATATATATATATATATATATTTCTTATTATTATCAATGTTGAAAATGTATATATTTTTGTGGAAACCATGATACTTTTTTAAATAGAATTCTTCTGAAGCCATATAAAAGTCTTTACTGCATTTTTGATCAATTTAATGTATTTTTTTTTCAGAATAGAAGTGTATTTTTTCAAACAATCAAACAAATAAATCAATGAATAAATAGATAATTTATTGGACCCAAACTTATACCCAAAACAGTATAGAGAGAGCAAATTGCTTACTGTAACTAATAATATCAGCAATTAAATAATTAAAATGCCATTAAAGACTTCAACACTTGGACCATGACAAGGGTAACAGTTGATTGGATTATCTTAACATCACAAGAAATATAATTACAATCTACATTGGGAGATATAAATTTGAGACATTTAATAAATTATAATATAATAATAATAATACACCATAAATAATAATTATATAATTATTTCAACTTACCTCATAATTTACCTCACCTCAATGTATGGCAATAGAAAGCTTAATTTAAAAAATAAAAAGTAAATAAAAAAGTAAATAATAATAATAAATATAAATAGACATGTAAATACATGTAAATACATTTTCAAAATATATACTGTAATGTGTGTGTGTATATAATAAATATACACAGAGCACACGCATATATTATGCAAACAAAAACTTTTATTTTGTATGCGATTAATCACGATTAATCGTTTGACAGCACTAATAGAAATATTAATATATTTCTATATATATATGAATGTGTGTGTGTGTGTGTGTGTGTGTGTTATTTTCCCAGCACTATTTATCTAAGAAACATATTTTAAACTGACATAATGTCACAATCATTTGGTAATTTGACACCTTTAGCAGACTTTATATTTACAGTCATAAAGACTAAACATTGCTGACAGTGTCTACAATAACCTATACATATTCTTGGTTTTACACCATGTGAATGTATACGTCCCTCTGTGCCAAATTACTGCACCTCGTATGGAGCAGAACCGGCCGTGTGATGGAAAAAAGCTGAATGGACTGATTTGAATGGACTCTGAATGTTCAGAGTTGTGTCAGTCCCCTGTCTTTACCATTTCGTTCTTTCTCTGACTACAGGCAAAAATCCCATAAATAATCATAAAGAACATACGTTTGGATATCAAAGGGGTGTGTGTGCAAGGGCTCAGCTGTGTGTGTGCTAGACAAGAGACTCAAATGAAGAGAAGGCAAAGACTCAGCTGTATCCAGTCAATGGCCGTACTTCAGTACTGCTGTTTGAGGCTGAAATCGAAAGATTTAGTGGTATTTCAAGGACATCCACTGATCTCCACTCTGGGATAGCTGAGAGACATGAGTCATCAGAGAAAGCATTACTGCATTAAACAAGACCACTTACCAACAACAGCACCCTCACAGAGTTAAATACCCCAAACAGGGCAGTTGTGAACTCTCTAGGCTCATACATCAAATACAACAGCAAGATCGATTGATCCCCTGGAGACACAAATGCACATAAAAGCATTATTATTAATGTCCCCTCTTTCCAGCTCTTTATTGCCACGACGTTCAAAGATCAATGTTTTTCAAAGCAATACAGAGTATAATTCAAAAGAGACGATTGAACAATTATTAACCTATAAAAATAACAACAATTATATTTGGTAAAATTAAAGGCGTCATTAGGAACACTAATATCAAATTGTAAAAATGTATGGAAATTGATAGAGACATACAGATATCACTGCCCGCCCCCCCTCTCTCTCTGTCTCTCTCTCTCTCTCTCTCTCTCTCTCTCTCTGTCTCTCTCTCTGTCTCTCTCTCTCTCTCTGGCCTCAGGAGAGTGACAGTACTCAGATTGAGTGTTCTGAAACCTCCCTGCAGTGTCTCAGCAGTATCATCATCATAAGCAGTTGACTTGACCACGAGGCACATATTAGCTGCACTGATAATTCATTTCAGCAATCTCAAAGTGTATCCTGTATTATTTCATTATTTCACATGTATTTCATTTTAAACTCCTCTTTCTAAAAGTTAATGTGTTAAGTTCTGAATGGCTTAAAGCATGAAATAAAAAAGGACTGTTGTATGTACTTTAATAATTCAATGTATTAATACTGTTTATATTATAATGCATGATTTAAAATATTATTTAAAATGATTTATTTATTTTTATTGTATTTTAAAATAACATTATAAACTATTCTAAACATAAAAATGATAAAGAATAAAATACAATTTAATAATATAAAAATAATTAATATAAAATATAAAAAATATATTTAAAAAATAATACAATGTTTTTGAATAATAAATAAAAATGTAAATGACAATAAAAAAATTATGATTTTCCAGTAGATCAGTAACTTTAATGAAAACATGTTATTATAATATAATTACTTGCTAGAAAGAAAAAAAAATCAAAAGTTAAAAAATTTAAAAAGTATAGATTATGGTAATATTTGTATGTATGACATACTGTATTAAAACATTTATTATTAAAAATATTTATAATATAGTGTATGCTGAATTCAAATGTTTATTAATATTTTAAATAATAAATTATGCAATTATTTAAATAAATGTTTTAATTTAAAATGATTTAATAATTAAAAAATATTACAATTACTATAAATCACAGGAACTTTGCAGCGTTTTACATGTGATTTCATGAAAACCGTGTCATAACGTGAGCATTTAAATAAATAAATAAATTCCATTCTTGAAAGATTTCTTGAGATTTACCTACATAATGTTGACACACTGAATATAAACTCTGTAAAAAATTATATTTTTTTTAAAGTTGCGAATAAAAGAAAGATTACTGGAGTTAATTTTATGAGAAAATACTATTTCAGACCTTCTACTTAAACACTTCACATTTAATTCAATGTGTTACTTGCCATTTTTTGTAATTAATTGTTAAAATTACCAGTTTTGTGTGCAAGTTTTCTACACCTTTTTTTCCCACTGGCCTATAGTGTATATATCTCTGTTAGTGTATGTGTGAGTTTGCACTGACCAACAGCCACCAGGTTATTTATGAAGGAGCAGAGAACGAGCAAGTGCAATTTCAGTCTGTCCTGCCCTGACCTCCTCTTGAACACTGTTTTGAAAGACAGCTTGGCGTACTTTAGGATAAACAGACGGGACTTGTCTGCTTGAGACCCTTGCTCAGCCGTATCCTCTTTATAGGGAGCTATACATGTATTTTCTGTCATCGTAGGGTCTCTCAGCCAAAGCACAATGTAAAGCACCGACAGGACGTGGCAGCCAATGTAGGCCCCAAATGCTGCCTGGAGTCCAAATTCTTGCTCCAAGAATCCACCCAGTAGGAAGCCCACTGTGCCTCCAACGAATATCATGGACTCGGCTACTGCCATGCGTAAAGTGCGACTGGAGCTGGAGCCCATGGTCAGGTCGGCCAGGTAGCTGAATGAGCTGAGGAAAATGGAGACATGGCCACCTGCCAGGCCTGTTAGGGCAGCAGCGAACAGGGTCCAGTAAACGCTGATGTTTTCCAACAAGTCTACAGCCAAGAGCAACCCCCCGCTCAACAGGGACAACACAGATGGGAGCGCCATGACCCAGCGACGGCCAGCGCGGTCAGACCAGGAGCCTAGCATTATGGCGGGAGGGATGGAGACCAGGCTGAGGGTGGCGTTGAACAAAAGCAGGATGTAGGAAGCTGTCGTCTGAACCGCCTCGTCCCCTTTGTGGTGCTCAGGGTTACTGCAGACAGTATTATTCTTCAGCAATTCTTGACACACCTACAAAAGATATTCAAAATAAGTTTAAATATAAATTTCTATATAGAGCACCACAGCACTGCCGAGTAAACATAACAAAAAAAGCTAAAGGTCTCGAGCTTGAGTAGGTCTATCTAAAACAAGTAATACAGTTTATTCTATAATATTTATTATATATCACTTTATTTATATTATATACAGTGCTCTCAACTAATATTGGCACCCTTGGTAAATATGAGCAAAGGCGGCTGTGAAAATAAATCTGCATTGTTTATCCTTTTTTTCTTTCATTCAAAACATTCACAAGATTCCAACCTATCATTGAAGTAAAACAATTGAAAGTGGGGGGGGGGGGGTCTCATTGTGAAATAAATGCTTTCTCTAGTTCATGTTGGCCACAATTATTGGCACCCAATTACTGCAACGTCCTTTTCTCAGAGTAACAGCTCTGAGTTTTCTCCTATAATGCCTGAAGAGTTTGGAGAACACCTAAGAGATCAGAGACCATTCCTTCATCCAGAATCTCTCCAGATCCTTTAGATTCACAGCTCCATGTTAGTACTTCTTCATGTTGGTGCTTCTTCTCTTCAGTTCACCTCACTCATTTTCTGTAGGGTTCAGGTCAGAGGACAGGGACAGCCATGATAAAAGATTAATTTTGTGCTCAGTGACCCATTTTTGTGTTTATTTTGATATTTGTTTTGGATTGTTGTCCTGGTGGAAGATCCAAACATGGTCCATTATAAGATTTCTATTAGAGGCAGTCGGGTTTAGATTTTTTATCTGTTGGTATTTGATAGAATCCATGAAGCCATGCATCTGAACAAGATGTTCAGGACCTCCGGCAGAAAAATAGGCCCTCAACATTATAGATCCAGCAGTATATTTAACCGTGGACATGGGGCACTTTTTTATCCCTGTTTGTACTAAACCCATCTGGTGGGTTTGCTGCCAAAAAGCTCTTTTTTTCAGTTTCTTCTGACCATAGAAGCCAGTGACATTTGAAGTTCCAGTCGTATAACTGAATTTGCTGGAGTTTGTTTTTGGACGAGTGAGGAGAATTTTCCTTGAAACCGTCCCGAACAACATGTGGAGATGTAGGGGATGTTCGATATATATTTTGTTTAGGTTTCTGACCCCAAGGCTCAACTAATCTCTACAATTCTCCAGCTGTGATCCTCGGAGAATCTTTGGCCGCTCAAACTGTCCTCCTCACCGTGCATTAGGACAATATAGACACGTCCTCTTCCAGGCAGATTTGTAACATTCTTACAGCCACTTTCTATTTTGTGATGCTCAACAATCTTGTTCTGCACATCAGAACTATATTCTTAGGTTTTACTCCTCGTGATGGATGATTAAGGGCCTTTGTGTTCCTCATATTTATAATCCTGTGGAACAGGAAGTCATGGCTGGACAATTTCATGCTCCTAGCCACCCTGGTGTGCTAAAAATATAAATGGGAATGTACTTAAGAGATATTTTACTCATAAGAATTTCATGGGGTGGCAATAATTGTTGCCAACTTTCATTGCAGAAAAGCATTTATTTCATCGTGAGATTTTACCCCCAATTTCACTTGTTTTACTTCAATGATAGGTTCGGATTTTGTGAATTTTTGGAGGGAAAGATCAAAAAGATGAAAAATGCAGATTTATGCAGAGTTATTTATTTTCATATTGAAGTTAAAACATTGGTATTGTGTTGTATTTTCAGAATTTTGATCAATTGTTAGAAAATGTTCTAAATTACATTTGATTTACAATTCAGAAGACATGTCATCAGTAGTTCACAGAATTAAACAAAAAATACATTTTACACAAATCCAGAGACACTGAGAATGTTCAAGTGGTCTCTTAATTCTTCTTTTCCATAGCTGTATAGCTACACGTCACTCTGAATGTATTTTTCAGTGTTATTATTATTATTTTCTAGTACAAAAATAACTGTTGAATGTGCTAATGATATAATCCTTCTTTTCAAGAAGGAATTTTCTTCTCAAGACAGTAATATTTGCAGTTCAGTAAGAGGTCAGATTGAGTTAATTCAGTGAATGATTCATCAGAGTTATTCAAACCCTGATCTTGAGTATGTGAGTCATTTTGAACAAGTCGTTAAACAAACTGGCTAGTAGTTTGTGTTTCTGCCTGCACAGGGAAAACATTCCTAATGCTAACAATTGCATTTTTTAGCATTGGGATGCTAAGTGCTGGGGGCCTACAGTAAATTGTGATTTCTGCTAAATTTTATGGCTTTATTATGGAGGTCCACTGACCGTTACTGGGGTGTAAGCAGATCGTACAAAAATGTTCACATGCAGTCTTACGAATTCATTAGCTTTCAGTTTGCCAAAATGTAAAATAGTTACGAATAGCCATAATTGCATGATTGATTGATGATTTAAATTTCTATGGCAGTAGTGACTGTCATTCACTGAGTGAATCATCCATTCATACACTAAACCGATTTGTCAAAAAGAATACTGATTTGTTCAGGAACAGACACTTTACGAGTGAATCATTGAATCATTCACTCAACCGACTGGTTCAATTTGAACGAAACACCACTATTATGTTGCTTGGAGACACTGCTTATTGAATAATATTGTATGAACTGAACCAAACTGAAGCTGCATATCACACTTGCGCCCTGATCACAGACTGATGACATATTTCAACAGTTATTAACATCATATATTTTTCAGATTTTCATCAAAAAAAGAATGGACATTTATAGCACTGTACGTGGTGTCTTATTACCTTGGCATTAAATTCATGCTAAAATAAAATAAAAGGGTTCATGCTCAACAGCACTCCTGCTCATATATTTCCATAGATAAGTGAACAAAAGTGTTCATAACATGTTTATATGAGATAACAAGCTGGTCTGATAAAATGTTAGATGGAAACAGTTACTGTAGGTCAGTAGTATTTTTAGGTGAGGCTTAGCACTTTGCACAAAACTAGCCACATTGACATCTTGACATTTAACAGTCCTTTTCTAGTTAGAGCAAATGTTATCAAACGAAATTCGGGTATTGCGTCTTTGGTTATCTTTGAGGTTTTTCTACTTCCCTAATTTTTTTTTTTATTCAGTGTCAGTAATGATGCTCTAAGGCATTATGGGAATGATGCACAACCCGAGCAGTAAGTCATCGCACCGGGGGACGCCCTCAGTTATTGTAAGAACAAGCCTCGGGGAAGCTCACGAACTGCAACCTCACAAATATGATGATATCAAGGAGTAAATGGCAAGAATCGAGGCCATTAAGAGTGGCATAAATGAGCACTTCGCAATAAATGATTGGACCCTCTTTAATCTTCGAACAGTTTTCACTGCATGGAGTTGTGCTCATTCATATGATATATTCATCCACATTTTTCTGAGAGCTGTTATGTGTGGAGCTGCAGAGTTCATTGGAAGGGTAAGAGAATTTAAAGGATAGAGGAAAGGAAGGACACTCGCTCAGGAAAAGGAAAAAAAAATGCAGTATGACAAGAGCAGGAACTAAAAACAGCTGCATGTTTTGGAAAGCGTCACCCTTAAGCAAATGCATGTATTCACTGCATTATTTATATTCATAGAAATGTCTTTACAGTCCACACATATTATTTTTCCTGCATTTTCTGTTTTACTTGACTTTTTAGACAAAAGTTAAAGTTATTATTAATGTTTAAAAAAATCAAACAAGCAACAAAAAAGGCCCACAGGTTCTCTCAGAATTCATCAGGATGCAAATATATTTAAACAGTAAAAACAAATTACTAATTTTAATGTAAAAGAATGTTAAAATGCTACAGTAAAAAAAATCAGCATTACCTATATATATATATATATATATATATATATATATGACCCTGGATCACAAAACCAGTAATTTTTTTTTAATTGAGATTTATACATCATCTGAAAGCTGAATAATAAGGTTAAATATTTGAAAATCTGGAATCTGAGGGTGGAAAAAAATCTAAATATTGAGAAAATTGCCTTAAAGATGTCCAAATAAAGTTCTTAGCAATATATATATTAAGTTTGACCATATTTACGGTAGGAAATATACAAAATTTCTTCATGGAACATGATCTTTACTTACAGTTTTTCTTGATTGCTAACACACTATAACTGATTCATTTGGCCCGGTTTTCCAAACCATTCATACAGTTCTCAAAACTTTTAACACATTTCACCTGTTTTTACACACGTTCCAATTTGCTCAGTGTTTTCTGCAAAACTTTACACAAAAACACCATCATTTTGCACAGGTTTAACCATGTTCTCATTCAGAAAACACAAATACTCAAGAATCAAAAAATGAACTCAAACAGCGCACATTTATCCATGGGTGAACATTCAGTAGCAAAACTGATGACACACAGGTCAGGATCTCAGGATGATATGAACAAGAGCACAAGTGATTATGTGTTTTGGAAAATTAATTCTGGTAGTGGGAGACAAAGAGAAATCGGAGGAGAAAAGAAAAATGAAGGGGATGAGGTCAAAGGTCATTTGTTCCTGATGAAATACAAAGCACTATGGTTGACCATGTTCTTCTGCATGGACTGACCATGAGGGAAGTTGACCTACAGACTCAGCTACAAGGTTTCAATACTACTGACACATACAATATAATTACAGTACATAGCAGTACTTCAGATGAGAGAACTTTCATTATTCTGTGTACAGTAAATACTGCAGTACATGTTGTACACCCTCAAACTCATTACTGCTGAATTGATTTGTAGCCAAGTAGTCCTTACATGTACTGTATTTGTGCAGAACTGAGAGATGACTGTCTAGGCGAGGCAGAGAAGTCTTTTTTCAGAAGACTAAGAAACTGCTATAACAAATAAGGATACTGCCAATACTGTAATGCAATTTGGCAGAGGATGCTGAATTCATTCATTTATTTATTCTTTTATCCATTATTTATTTATTTCTGTAAAATAACTGACAGTCTATTCCAATGTGTATTTACTGTATATTCAGTTGTTTGGTCTTTGAACTTCTCTTGTAGTGCTTTTCATCTACTGTAAGATCTCTTTACAGTAGTGTAATGAAAGTAAACTTTTCTTAAAGTTTATTGCTGAATTTTACTGTATCTGCACCCCTCCGTTTATGTCGTATACTGTAACAGACATTGACTATCAAAAGAATTCCTATTTCCCAAAAGGAGGTTTTGGTAAAAGTGTTTTGGATTGATCTCACTGGTGTTTTCTAGGTAGTGAAGCAGTCTGTGTTTTTGGCAGGTCATCTGAGGCCAAAGTTTGATTTTGACTGAAGATATGTTTTTGATTAGAATATTTGGTTTTGAACTAGAAGTTTGAGGTTTGTGCAAAAGTGTGTGTATAGTTTTGAGATTGTGTTTATAGTTGTGAGAAAATGGTGAATTGTTTCATGAATTGTGTGTTAGCGATCGAGAAAAACTGTAATATCCTAATGATTTCAAATCATAGATCAAATATACCTGTGCTACTCATGACTGGTTTTGTGCTCCAAAACATACATATATTACAGTAAACAGTAAAAAATACACATATATATATATAAATATACTTATATATTATAATATATTAAAATGATTAAAGCAAAATTATAACACCGTATTTTGTGTTTATTACTTTTGCATTATTTTCACAGATTTACAGAAATTACAGGTTTTGTTTGTTTGTTTGTTTGTTTTTTGCTATTGGAGCAAATGGGAAAGCAAAAATGTTTTAATATATAAATTTTCCATGTAGTCTTCCCATCTTTTTAAATTAAACTTCAATTCCATTATTATATTTAATATGATATTCAATGGTTATATTTAAATAGCAAAAGCTGTTTAAAAACATTTCAATGTTGTATGTCACATGGCAGGACATGTCAGCTCATGAAAAAAAAGTATCATTGCACAAGGTTAAAACAAAGATACTGCAATTTCTCAAATATAGCCAATGTTTAAGTTCAACAACAGAATACAGACTAATGACTGTCAGCGATTGTTTAATCTGGTGCATGAGTGATCACAGCGCCTGTTGTTTTGCTCTGGGACTGTCATGGCCGGTTCGGCTTGATTAATGCCTGCTGTAGTTTTGGGTTTTGAGTACATCTCGAGCTCCAATGCTATTCTCCAAGCGCTCCGTGGTTCTGCTTTGGGCATTTTCGTTTTGTGTACTAGAACTGGACACTGCTGACCTGTTTTTCAGTTCAAAGAACAAAACACAGACTCGCCGGACGCACTTCATTAATGTCTCTCCCTTTCACTCTCTCTCTTTACTCTTTTCCTGCTTTAAATCGCAACAGTAGCAGGTCTCTTACCTTTGTGATAATCATCTGTTGATATGCAGGTGTTACGATGAAAGTGCTGGTCATGTAGAAGAAAATCACCGGCTCCACTGTAACAACTCTCCTTAGTTTCTCTTTCCATGCCGACATATTCAACTCTGCAGTGACAGAACAAGGAAGGACGAAGGAAACAGTCTCTTAAAATGTTAAAGTCGTATTAGGTAGAGTAAACCCATGTCAAGCGTTCATACTGTCCAAAGGGAATAGTGGATGAAGGAACTCTGTTTTCTTGTTTAAAAAGCTCTGTAAGGTTAGTCACATGCGTGTCAGCTGGAACAGGAGGAAATTGTCTCTCTCGACATTCTCTTATCAGGAATTGTTCTACTTTGTGGTTGTAAAAGCGGTTGGCCTTTATTTGCCCTATGAACACATCCCCAACAGATTCACACTTCCCCAGAAAAAGCAAAGAGTTGTGAGAATACTGTTCTTTTTTTCTGCAGTATGCGTTTTCAGAATGTTAAACGTGCAAAGTTAAATTTCCTTTGAATGGCGCAACCATTTATTCCAAAGGGTTTTACTGCAGCAAATATTGGTGCACATTGACGATATTCATTTTCAGTGCTTCAGTTATAGCCTGTCAAAGGTTTCTTTTTTGTAAATTTCTGCAAAGTGTAGTTTAGCATGAACCAGTAACATAAAAAATTTAGTTTAGTCCAGTGGTTCTCAAACTTTTTGATGTCAAGATAATTTTCAAAATACTTGCCGGCTGAGAAAGCTCAACGTGTTGCAACAAAAAGCTTTCTTGCAACTTATTTGCGAATAAAAAAGCACCAGCAGCACATTAAAAAACATCTTCATCTGCAAATACTCGCAACACAACCAAATACAGAAACACTCTGCAAATGCTCACAACACACCCAAAAAAGGAAATGTGCTGCAAATACTCGCAAATCATAATAATATTCCTTTAAACATTTCCGATTAGGTCTGTGCGTTTCTGGTTGTTGTGTAAGTATTTGCTGTGCTTTTTTGTATGTAAAGTGTGTTTCTGTATTTGGTCGCGTTGTGAGTATTTGCAGCACTTGTGTTGTGAAACTGATGAAGATGTTTTCTTAATTTGTTGTGGCTCTCTTGGCCACCATAGTTTTAGTATACTAATTCTGATTGCTATGTCTGATTACTACATTTAAATCATTTTAAGAATTATTGGGGCCCACGCTGAAGTTTGCGAGGTCAGATGGTTTAGTAGAATGCATAATCTCGGTGTCATAACATTACATGACTCCATGTAAATATCACTAATATCAATAAGTTATTCATAATTTTTTCTACCTCGAATTGCTGCTATATGAATTCCATGTACAACTTTTTTGCACATTCTTTTGCACATTCCTGCTTATATTATTATTTAAGTCAACAACATACTGACCTGCACATTTATATTTATATTTATATTTTTTATCTTTTATTTTATTTTACTTTTTTTTCTACTTTTCTTTTTCTTAATATGTATGTACATTTTGTGTTTTGTATTCTATATAATTGCACTGTCCTTGGAGCGGACCTGACTTATATTTCACTGCTGGTTATACTTTGTATAACTGTGTATGTGACAAATAAAAATCTTGAATGTTGAATCTTGAATGCCATAAAATGTAGGAGGCATTTACACGTCACTGTTTTCAATTAAAAACTAAAAACTTTGTTTTGTCCATTTATTTATGTCATTCGGGGGCCTGAAACCGCAAACTTTTGAAAACAGGTTGATGCCATGCATGCATGTTTTGCAATGCTTGTATTCACCACACTTTAAAAGAATGTGTATGTGCGCAGGCGCATAGTGTTTCTTTACAAATGAATATGATGTGTTGCTGCTATTGGTTTAACACATTAAGCCCCTCCCTTTCTGCTATGTAGAGAAGGTTAACTATAAACTGATAAAATGCATATTCTTTACACTAGCTACAATTTACTTTATCATGTTATGCTATATCCAAATATGTTATGTAAGATCCAAACAACAACAATCAGCATTCCTTAAGGCGCAGTATCATGTTATGCAATAAGTGACAAATTAACAGAAGTGCTAGTATGTGTTATAGCGTACATTAGATTGTATTCACTTGTCATTATTGTTGAGATACATTATACCAAGTATTAGTCATCTTACTCTTTAAATACTGGTGTCAACCAATAGTGTACACTATTGGTTGTGTACACTATATTATGCAGAACAAATTAGCCCAAGAAAAAAAAACTGCATAATAAGAAAATTTGTTGAATAATGTATTTTGTATTGATCCATTGGCAGATTTTTAGCAGAAACCTTTATTATGAACACTAAAATGTATTATTTATTATTATTATTATTATTTAACATCTGTTTTGCAGTGCAGAAAGAGACCTAATTTGAATTAAAACAGGTGCAAAAAGAAGAAAACTAGGCAAACTAAAATGCTGGGGTTTTAATTAAAAAATGGCATACGGTAAAAACAAAATTACCCCTTAGCAGTAACTCTTTATTTAAAACAGTCATATGTGTGATTCAATAACAGACATTTTGCACAGCACCCCTGATGGTTTATTCTGTTTATGCACTTATTGTACCTCCAATCTGTATGCAGGGAGATAATACACGAGAGATCACAGGCAGCAAGCATGCAGTATGGGAATGAACCCTTTCTCTCCTGAACTAGTGTCTTTCTCTCTAGAGGCCCTGATATCTGCTGGGTAGAGTTCAAATATTTACACAGGCACGCAGGCTGAGGAGTCTCATTTGTGTCTGCGCACTGGACTGGTCTATCATATGGGGCTCTCATAGACCTGTCTTCTTCAATACTGCCTCAATTCCTGGTCAGATGTTTAATGATGTTTATCGTTCAACATTATTCAGCTTGAAAAACACAATACTTGTCAGATGTGAGTGTGCTGTGTCATGTTGTCTGCATAATATATGCTTATCCTGTGCATGTGCACATGTGTGCATATACACTCAGATATATATATTATCTCTATTCTGCATTCCACATGTATAACCGTAATATCTTAATCAGTGCTTTCTAATGGGCTATAAGCATGGTATATGGGGATAGGTAGCATTATTATGTTGCTTTCTGCAAATCTAAGCTGGTCTTCACACAGAAAGGAAAGCAGAAAGTTAGATGCAATTGTAAAATATGAATTCACATTGTGAGATATAAAGTCACAGATATTGAGATATACTGTAAATGAGTATTCATGAGAAATAGTTTCAATTACGGGAAATAATGTATGAAGTCAAATACACTGTTATCCCTGAATTTTTTTAACCCAAATTAATTACGTACACTGAACATAAAAATTTCCATTTTTTATGTAGTACTGAATTTTTTGAGTTAGGTGTACGATTTACATGAGTTTCCTCACTCTATTGAATGTTTTACGTAGAATCAACTCAACTAAGCTTATTTATGGCAACGAAATGAGGAACGCGACACGAAGAAGCTGATTGGTTTGAACTGACTCCTCAGTGTTTGCTAGTGAGTTTAAACTCTTGCTTCATTTACCTTTTGCTCTGAAACCATTATTAATAATCAGAATCAGAATCAGAATCAGAATGAGCTTTATTGGCCAAGTATGTTTACACATACAAGGAATTTGTTGTAGTGACAGAAGCTCCACAGTGCAACAGAAGGACAGTAACAGGACAGGACACAGGTAATGAAACAAAATAACAGGAAATAGCCAATGACCAATGTACAAAGCAGCAAAAAAAAAAAAAAAATACACAATATATAATATATAATATAGGCGACTATGTATGTACAGGTCAAGTATGTGCAAATTAGAAATGAGAAAATAAAATAAGTGAGTGTGGTGAATGGATAATGTATTAGTTGTGTGTTCTACGTTTATTTATTGAGTGTTCATGAGATGTATTGACTGAAGGAAGAAACTGATAAATGAAATAAATGAAAGGTATAACAGTTAGCTAATTTAAAAATATATATAATTTAAGACTGCATTTTTATTTATTTTTTTACTTTTGCAAGTAATGTTTTACACAAACAATCTTATATTGAAAAACTTTGTGCATGTGCTGGAAATTAGCCCAAGAAATGCAATCTCTCGTCCACATAGTGTTAGTTAGTTAGTTAGCTACATTTCATTTAATACCAAGTCTTTTATACCCTGTAATGCCGGATAGCTTTACTGCAATTTTTAGAAGCAGTTTATGGATAACAGGTCACATCTTAATGACATTTGCTTTATCAGCTTGTTAAAAGAAAAAGTCTAATGTAATGTGCATTTTTGTCACTCCACAGATTCCAAGAAGTGCAGTGCTGAGCTAAAAAAAAAAAAAAAAAAAATCTGTAAGTGCGGTCAATATTAAGTCACATACTGTAATCCACAATTGTGAGTAGTCACAACTACAAGAAATAAAGTATGAAATTTCAATTATGTCAAAATTGTGAGAAACAATGTCACAATTGTGAGATATGAAGTCACATAGTGAGATAAATAATCAATCACGAGAATCATGAGAATTAGTCGCCATTACAAGAAATAACGTATGAGGTCAAAATTGTGAGATATGAAATTAAATTAAATCACAATTGTCAAATATGAAGTCAAATTGACCGTTCACATAGAGTTTGATTGATAGACAATCTGACCAATCATAATGCTGAATCTGCCATCTTGCCTGACAAACAAATCAGTCAGGAGAGTAGATTAACCTTCGGTGGACTTAAACTTAAAAATGTTGTGGTACAGGAAATAAAGTATAAATTAGCAATTTTGAGTCAAAACTGTGAGATATAAAATCACATTTGTGAAATATATCACATAGTGAAAGATAAATCTGCAAGGATGCAAAATAGAATCACAGTTAGAAGAAACGAAACCGCAATTATATGATACAAAATTTGTGATAAATGAATTTGCAGTTGCATTAAATCACAATTACGAAAAATAAAGTTGGAATTGTGATATGTGCGGTTGCAAATATGAGAAATAAAATCACATTTTTTTTATATATATTTTTACTCTGAGCCACACTCAAGACAGCTTACTAGGATTTAAAATCCAGTGCTTTACAAATTTCTTTCGCTGTCCCCACTTTTTGGGCGATAATCAATGCCCCTGTCTAAATGTGTCCACCCCCACTTTTAAATTATTTCTACACCGACGCATAGGATGCATACAGTGGCGAGGATCTGACTAGCCGTGAATAATGAATGCATATTCTACTTGGTGAAAACTGTAATTGTTGTCAATTATCTCATAAAATAGCAAACATATAAGCTCTGTAAAGGGAAACAGTTTTTTTTTTCTTGGACCTCGGCCACGCTATACATTAGAACCGTGTGCTCACGTGCGAAACGAACTACACTGTAGCTCTCCTGAAGGGTGAGATTAATGGTCTGACCTTCACTGAACGGCCGACGTATTTAGCACAAAGTTTGTAATAGTGCTAGTGCTGCTCTTCTGATGAAAATGTCGCAAAGCTGTTAGGCATGATAAACCAGGCACACACTCGCACTCATCAGCTCTTAAAGATAAAAGTGCATAAGAGCCACACACAAAATGAAAGAAACAGGAATACCCTCCCTGTAAACAGACCATTAGAAACAGTGATGTACACTTTATTTATTGGAGAAAATGATTTTTGTTTTAAAACCTCGTTCACTCGTTTTCTTCTTTTTGGATGGGCAGTGAATTATGCGTCATCTCGTGGTCTTAGTTTGCACGTTTTGATAAGAATTTATTACGTTCTCCTTTTCACTGAGAAAATGGTGTTCTCAGAAAAGCAGGTTTCCTGTCACGCTACAGCACGTTTTGCATGGGTTTCTATTCTATCTATTCAGTTAAAAAACCTGAAACCATCTTGAGCTATATTGCTTTCAATTTATGCGGTTTAAAATGATAAAAATATTTCTAGTTGGCTTTAAATGTGGTAATTGCATTATATTATATGTGAATTAGATGAGTCCATCAGAGTCAGAGTCTCTGATCTGGCAATGAACTTTTCTGCATAAATGCTTTCATAAATGATCTCTATTTCTTTTTGCTGTGTTAATTCAGACAGGGTGTTGGGGAGGAAACTGCTTTTGAAGTGTTGATGCAGTAAGCATTGTACTAGGTCTTTCTCTTTCTCTCTTTCTCATCATAATTCCCTCTGATCTGTCTCTTGGGATTCTGCTTCACCTCTACATAAAACAGTTCTTGGTCTCTCACCTAACCGCATTGACTCTGAGGCTGATAAATCAGGAATTCATGCATGTACGTGTACTCTTTTGTTAGTGTGTTTTAGGTGATGAATCCTGTGAGATGAGTCTCTGATGGAGCTTAAAACCGTTCATTAGATCTGAAATGCAACACTGAATAAATCCCATTGTTTGAAATGCAGGTGCCAATTCTGATTTTCTTTCTCATAGGAAAGTAAAACCACGATTGATATCTCCTTTTTGAGGTGCTTCTTGTAACATAATTTATGCCAAAAGGAAATCTCAGAAATGTCTCTAACTGAGCTCAGATTTACCAAGACATCAGTCTGTTATCACAGGTCAAAGATTTTGGTATGAACACAAATATTTTTTTTTATCAAATTCTCTGAAGACCAAATTATGACCTTGCTTGATTTGGCATTGAGCCTCTGCTGGTTAATGATGCACTTGCTGTAAAAAAAAGATTTGTTCTTCATTGACAAGCATTAAAAAGCAGCCAGTGCATTCTGACGAAATACATATTGATTTTCTATATCCATATCTATCTATCTATCTATCTATCTATCTATCTATCTATCTATCTATCTATCTATCTATCTATCTATCTATCTATCTATCTATCTATCTATCTATCTATCTATCTATCTAGTGGTCTATCCATTCATTCATGTTCTCTAACATTATAATTACAGTTTTTCTCAGTCGCTTTGGTACATTTCTCGAATCATCCTTGACCTTTGCAAAACAGTAAGTGCATTTCTCAAAACAACTCATACAAATAGCAAAACACCATGGATTACCTGCAGTCTCTTGCTCAAAATACTTAGTTCATCTCTCAAAAATAAATATCTGTGTCAATGAACATGTCAGTGCCATCAGAATGACAAGTCTTTGTGTCATTGTGTACGGATAAGACAGTCAAATTGCTTAGTCATGTTGTCAATATAACAGTATACTCTGGAGGGATGTTCTGATGTAAACTATGGCTACAGTTTGGATGACAGTTACTGTACTGAAATGCAGAAGGCTGCACTTCTTATGTACGCCATATTTCCTTTCAAAGGTACAAATTTACACATTACTGTATGTGGGATATTGTTTGAAAGAGACTGTTACAAAATGTTTGAATTATTGAGGATATGGTCGATCTCCCAATTTTTATCTGCACCCTTCAGCCATTGTAAGGCCATGACTGACAACATTATTTAATCTGATATGCACCTCTGTCCTTGGCCTCATCTTCCTCTTCCTCTGTACACTTCCATGCATCCTTACTCCTCTCCTTCCTCTCGACTGTTGTCCCTGATCGTTTTCTGGATGTTCATCCATCGTCAGAATTTGTAAATTTTGTGTTATCCTCTGTCTATATATGCTTTCCAATTGAAGAGTCATGAAATGCCCCTTTGAGTTATTTCAGAGAATTGGTTTATAATTGGTTGATCTATATTCTCTTCATTAGTGAGAGTCAAGATTCACTTGCACAATTCATGGCAAATTTACAAAAAGTCTAATAGAGATAAAATGCTTGACAGTTTATGACAACTAGATCAACCATTTTGCATTTAATGACTTATACCATGAACTAATGATTAGATGTTTTGAGGGGTAAGACAATAGCACAGAGATCTATATAATACATTTGGAGCAACATGACATAAGCAATTGATAATGTAGGAAACAGCAGATAATTGTACATAATCATTTGCATGGATGTACCAAAGCATTTGCAACTTGTTCAAAGAAATGAGAAATTGCTTTTTTGATGTGCACAAGTGACACAATGATGTGAAGATTGAACAGGTAGTTTTGAGAATTTCAATTCTGTTCTGAGAAATGTACCAAAGCAACTGAGAAAAACGGTAAAGTTACAGAGTTTATACGACCTCTGAAACAGTAAAAAAACCAAAAAAAAAAACGCCCAGATCAAATGTTTACAGCGACGAATGGATAATGATGAGCTTCAGCAGATGCATTTTGGATCAAGAAGACTTTGCACTTCGTCTTGTTTTTATTACCCCCATTTCCAAGTACTTAGTGTTAAACTAAGTAGAAATGTGCCTTAATACCACCAAATTGATGTCTTATGGTTTGGCCTCATCTTCAAAGGCTTTTAACATTTTTATTACCGCCATTAGCTTCCACCAGCACATATCACCAGCTGTAATTATTTCTACAGATGAATTTTGGTATATTTCCTGCTACCGGCTATTGTTTTCACTTCATACACATTTTCAATTTATGTCACTTTCTTGGCACGCAAGACATTTTCACAGTCCTGGAATACCTAAAGACCATAGCAGTGCTTGTACACATTGTTTTCAGTTCAAATAAAGATAAATCCGGCAGCAGACAATCACAGTGCAATGGTGTGAAGGAATTGTGGGATGTGTTTTTATGAGGTGTACATTCTCAGTAATATTTGGATGCATTTGATTAAGCTTTATGTTGTTCAAATGAAGAATAATACCGCAAATGAGCGCTATGATGAAAACAACACAGGATATGAAACAGATCAGCTTAATGCGCTCTAGCTTATTCCCAGCCACACCGACAGTGTTGATGTGTAATCTATCAGAGTAACATCCAACAAATAATATCTGTCTAGTAGGTGTATCGTTTGATAATGATGTCCAAAAGGACTGTAAGAGGCTGCATTTATGCATGAGCACAGCCCAAATGCACTGCAAGGTCAGAGACGCAGCAAACAGCTCACAGTAGCGGCTCTTATTACATGTGCATCACGTTCCAACAGGGTTCGAAACCTGCTCAACACACACACACCCCTGAGTCTCATGACATCATACTCAAAAGATATCAAAACACATTAGGGACCTACCTGGAATAGAGAGAAAATGTGCAAAAAAATTGCACAGAAAATTGAGGCTCAAATTATATCATTGAATGTATGAATGCCCTAACATTACAGACAATTATCACAGAACTAATGGACACACAGTCCAAGGTTGCTCATTTCTTGCTCTTAAACAATAATTAGTGTATGTACGGTATGTCAGGGGACCTTTTTGCAGCATGCGGCGAAGCCATCACGAACCCTGCTGCGCACACATGAAGGTCGGATGACCCGTTCTTCTGGGAGCCACAGTCAGCAGCATGACGTCCTCTTGCTTTACCAAGTGTGCTACACACAAAGAACATGAGGAGCACTGGTGTCAGGCACCTATTTTGTTTAAGGCCACAGAATAAAAAAGAGTTTCTGAGGGTGGGTAAACGATGACTAAAGTTTTAGTTATAAAGCAAAGGAATTCTGGAAGTTGCGATTCAAATTTAGATATGTTCTTGTGAATGTGACACTTTTAAACTATAATAATCATGCAGTGCTATTCCCAAAGGTACTAGAAGGATTTTTGGAGGGACATGAAGAGTTCTATGCAGATTTTCACTAGCTGACTAAGCCACTTATGATTTCTTAAAAATCGCTGTAGAAATGTTTTGGCAGGTAACCTAAAATGTGCTTCATGTGGTCATTTAAATTAACCAGTGTTATTCAATTTTTTTTTTTTAATAATATTATGTAATACCAACTGCATTTAAGATAAAAGTGAATTTATGGGTCATTTTTTGCAATGTGATTTTTAAGACTACTCCATCTCACTGCTGAAAGAGACAGAGGTAGGCTATGCAAGTACATGATGCTTAATTTAAAAAATAAATATCATTTTATAGAGGCTTTGAGAAGAACTGACTACAGGGACAATGATGCAGTTATATTTAATTATATTATAAGAATTATACAAAATCGAGTTTAGAGTTATGGACATTACAAAGGTCTAAAATAGCCCTTAGTGTTCATCAGAGCCCATCAAAACCAAGGAGTTCTACAGTAGTTGCGCCCCAAGAAGTATGCAACCTGCATACTGTCATCGTTACACACTTTAAAGAGCCCTCTCCCTTAAAAGCATATGAGTTATCTCGTCTTACACTGATTACTTTTGAATGGTAGTCTGATGGTGTAGTAATGACATCTGCCAGCAGGGGCTAACTACAAATTAATGAATTCAGCACATACATTTTGCTTTATGTGTATGTGTTTCCTGAGGCTTGACCTTGGTTGCTAGTTCCATACTTCGGTCTTTTACGTACTAACTAACAGTCAGATGACAGAAGGCACATAGTAGATTGTGTGCAACTGATTTTTCAGAAAAGATTTGATCATGTTGATAATATAGAAGCCTTAGAAATCCATGTATTACATATGCTACAGTAGGCTTTATGGGATTAAAGACTAACAACTTCACAGCCTTTGATTGTTGATAGAAAGAGCCCAAATACTTGAATAGAGACTCAAGAAAGTCTGTTTTTAAACAGCAATAGCAAATTCAGAGAAGACAAATGAGGTTGATGAAATCTAAATCCTGTTTAGAAAGACGGGCTAAAGAAATTGAAGGGGTACAGAGCTGCCTCTGGCGGTTTGTTAAAGAGAACATATCTAATTAGATCACTTTGGCAATACACCATCCACTAAACAGGGAATTCTGTCCGTTCTGAAATGTGACAAGCAACATGACGCTATAAATAGCAAAGGATGCATATTACATCAATATACGAGCTGAATCAAAATGCACTGCGAATGTTATTGCCACAACAATTCAGCGTGTTTATGAAGGTTTGTGAAGTTATGGACTGCATTAAAAGACCTGAGATATATTGACTCTCTATTTTAAAAGTACATTAGGGTGTAACATAGCAACAAAAATGTGTGAAGAACAAATAGCTTTTATTATAGTTCTTTTTTTTTTGTAATGGGTATTATGAGGTTATACTATCAGTAAAACAACTAAATAAATTCAACAGACTTTCTGGTCTCTGTGATGTGAAAACTAAAAACCAATCTTTTACTGAAGGCACATTTGAATGTATTTTAGAGGGATGGGTGAAGTGAATCAGACTTGATGAGATGAAATGATCCTCTCTTTGACTTTACCAGGCCAGAAACAAACATCATCTATGTCCATATTGTTTCGATGTTGTGAAGCTTCACGTCTCCATGCACACGGAAAAGAGAGGGCAAGAGCGTCATTACGGCATAGCTGCCCAGTGAAGCTTGCTATGAGGGCCCAACACATTAGCAGATTATGTGTTTGTGTCTGGCTACTGTTGTTCATTATGTGTCAAGAGAAGAATGAACCCGAGTGACTTCTCTAATGGCATCTCAGAAACTCCAGCGGAATGAGCACTTTGACTTGTTTTGATTCTATCGGCTCTCAGCGCTGTTTCAGGAAGAATCCAACCTCATGCTTTGAGTAAAGGTGGAGCAGCACTCTGGTGTAACAAAGAAAGAAGTGCTGAGTGCTGTGGCTGTATCTCTTTTTCACTGTCATTTAGGCTTTCTTGCTGTGCCGAGAGGTTCGGAGAGGGTTAACACAGCAGGACTAGAGAAAAGAAAAGAGGGGGCATTAGTTCAATATTTTTTTTTTCTGATGTGCTTTTTAGAAGGCACAAAATTTTATTTTACATTAAAACTGCAAATATAAGAGGAAAATAAGGCATTTACAACATACTACATAACGCATATGTGTATAACATATGTTCATACATACTACATAACGCATATGTGTATCGCATATGTTTTTTCTGTTGGGTTTGGTGAGTTGGTGCAACTGTAATTTATTATATAGTTAGTTTACAGGGTCTCACTTTACATGACGTGGTCTTAACTACTATGTACTTACATCAAAAATAAGTACAATGTACTTATTGTGTTCATATTGTATTGCAAAACACTTTTGCTGCTATTGAGGTGGGATACGGGTAAGGTTAGGGACAGGTTTGGTGGTATGGGTAGGTTTAAAGGTGGGTTGAGATGTAAGGGATGGGTCAACAATGTAATTATAAACAGATGTAATTACATGCAGGTATTTTTTCTATATAAGTACACTGTAAAAACAGTAAGTGCATTGTATCAAATTATTAATTTAAATGTAAGTACCAATGAAGGCCACCTAACAAAAAGTGGGACCGTTTACAGTATAAGGTGGAAGCATAAATAACACAGTGTTTCAGATTAAAGACTTTCGTTGGCATTTTCTTTCAGTGTCTGCTGAAGGTCTTTCACAAAAATGTTCTTATTTAATAAACTTTTTACAAGTTAGTGCAACAAGTTGGGGGGAGGGGAGGAGGGGGGTCCCAAAAGAGTATAAAATATTATACCCTGTGTGAACAAGGACAGAAAGTTTTAGTCCAATGCAATAACATTAACTAGCATTTTCGAGAAAGTAAGCAAAATGACCAGAACACAACATGACGGTTAGTAATTTGATAGACACTATACATCAAGGCAGCAGCATATTCAGTCTATATTAAGGCAAATGGCTTATTTAAAAAAAAATAAGTTTTAAATGCAAGCCTGTCTGAGTTGAAGCATGTGGGAAGTATATCATTTACTTAAAAAAAAAAAAAAAAACTGAAATGCTGCATTAGATTGAACCTTATGACTACCGAGGCAACAGTGTAAAATTACCTTTTTTCAAGAAAACACATTTTCCCCCGGTGAATTTGAAAAGATCAAATAATGGCAATATGCTATTTGAATTTTATCTGCACAGAGCATAAAATTCAATTTAATCTTCTTTTAGAGAATCTGAATGAACTGCTATCTATGACCAAGTCTGAGTGGCATGCATTACCAGAGGGGGAACTTTGGATTTATCACCCTGAATTTCACATAGGATAATGGCTGACCTATCCTAGAGCTGTTTATGAAATGAAGACCTTTGTAAATGTTCCATTTGATATCAGACTCATTTTCACCCTGCAACATCTATTGTTTTGGGTTTTAACAGATCATTAGCTAACAGACAAATTGACTAAGAATACTGCAATGCTGTTTCTTTCCATAAAATCAACTTAAAAATCACTCATTATAAAATATATTTAGTGTGCTGGGCAATTAATGTAGTCACATAAGTGTATATATCAGGTACATAAATCAACATAAAATTGAATTCATAGTCCATTTTGGCAGTAAAGCGACACAACTGATGCTGGTAAGTCACATGACAATGACAACATGACGAATTTAGCATGTTACATTGATACTTTAAAGAACATACTTTTTCGTTATTGCTTGTTCAAAAAAAAAGTACCTACTCAGAGAGTATGCAGTTTTGGATACAGCTATTGTCTTTATGAATGAGTCATTGAATTATTGACTCAACCGATTCATTCAGAAACAAATCAAGTGAGTGTCTTCATTTGTAAGTCATTAAATCATTCACCTTAATGGTTCAGTCAATAATATTTTGTGTGATTTATTCATTGACCTCTGAATGCACTCTGTCTATGCCGGGTCAGAGAGCTCTCAGATTCCATCAAAAATATCTTAATCTGTGTTCCGAAGATGAATGAAGGTCTTACAGGTTTGAAACGACATGGGGGTGAGTAATTAATGACATCATTTTAATTTTTGGATGTACTAACCTTTTAAGGAAGTGATGTCATACGCTGAATACATTTACTGGTCTGATTCAGAGTCTTTTTCCTGTAACTGTACATTTCTTTCAAGTGCTGTATATGTCCAGGATTTAGGAATGTGTTTCCCTCCTCAGTTTTTATGTCTCTTTCCTTATGTCTCTGATTCTGTCCTTTTACGAAGCGAGAGGAGGTTTCGTTTGCCAGTCAGCCAGTGGAATGCACTACTTTATATGGAAAAAAGCAGTCATTTCCCCAAACACAGTAAAGAAAGCCCAGTCTCCAGACTCGACCCCACCTCCACCCTCCCAGTTCTCATCGGCCAGTGCTACTGGAAACGCTGCTGGCGCCACGCTCACTGGCATTCCATGCATTCTTTTATCATGTGCTCACAAAAAGACGAGGGAAAAAAAGGTATGAGACACAAGGGAAAAATTACAGTTAGAGTTAACCCTTTCTGCGTTACAGTGTGTCAGAGAGTTAGTATGTGGCTGGTGTTTCAAAGGAGAACCACATCTGAAAAATAATCGAGGATGTGATCATGTTTTTTAAAAAACCTTGAAATAAATATGATTATGTTGATTATTCCTTGTTTCTGTTGTCGGGAACATTTTTATTTTCTTTTATACGTGTGTCTGTATTTTATCATGGGCTGTGAGTAAAGAACAATGTGTTCAACTGCACAGTCTAAAATCATCAGATCCAAAGTTATGCTGATAATTATCAGGCCCATTTTACTTGCATTCCAGTGTATAAACATTGGACCGTTGGGGAATGGTTGAGATGTTTGGAATGCTCTGATGAGTGCAGATGAATGCTGGCTGTCATTTGAATGAAAGCCATTAGCCCAAGCTTTCTGTGCCTCACGGACAATGAGCCTTAAAGTCAATTATGAAGTAATTGTTCTGTCATCACAAAACGTTTATTCAGTGTAGATGTTTTCAACATGAGACAGTTCCTACAGGGGTTATTCTTAGTGTACTGCCTCGTGGTTAACATGCTTATAAAAGTGAGTCTAGATAAGAGGAGTCTCTGCCATGTTTTGAATTAGTACAATGGGGGCACAAGTTACATATGCTTCAAACATTACAATGCACATGATAACTTTTGTTAACTCTACAATAAGTAAATCCACTTCACCGGGTAATTACTCTTCTACACTGATGCTAGTTCTAAAGTTCTAAATCTCAATTCTAAAGATGACTGCGCACTTTTTTGCCTGAAGAATAAAACAAACACAATGGTAACCCAAATAACTCCAACTGAGGAATTAATGTTTTATAAAGCGAAGCGATGTGTGGTGTGTGTGAGAAAAATACTATTTTAAACTATAAACCATCGCTTCAGAACAACTGCCATAAGCACATTAATGATTTCACCTGTTACGTAAGTGTCAGCACATTGTGAAGCGGATGTGCTTCTGTGACTTCTGGCACAAGCTTCACAACATGCTTACGTCAAGTCAAGTCACTATTATTTGTATAGCGCTTTGCAAATTGTGTCAAAGCAGCTTTGCATCAGCTTGATATAAAGCTGGTTGGCTTTACATCAGCTTTACAGTATTTAGACAGGGAAATAGTGTGTCGAAATAGTGTCATTCTCCTCTGGCCAGAGAAAATCAGCAGTTTAAATCTTGGCTGCTGCATAGTCAGATTGTGCAAAGGACTCATCTGGTTCCTGTGGTCTTGTCCCGATGGCCGTCTAGGAGACAGGGTCTTCACTGGGGATCAGTTTCTGGGGTTCAACTAGTTGTCCTGGTCTCCGCTGACGTTCAGGGCTGTAGAGGTCATCTCTAGGTGCTGATCTATCATTTGATCTGGATACGGACTGGATCCGGGTGGCTGCAGTGACCATCTGATCTGGATACAGTCTGGATCTGGGTGGCTACGGTGACCTCAGAATAAGAAAGAAACAGACTAATATTAGCGAAGATGCCATTCTTCTAATGATGTTATAAGTACATCAGGTGTAAATGGGGTGGTGATGGCGCAGTGGATAAGACACATGCCTTTGGTGTGAGAGACCCGGGTTCGAATCCACTGTGAGACACCAATGTGTCCCTGAGCAAGACACTTAACTCCTAGTTGCTCCAGAGGCGTGCGACCTCTGACATATATAGCAATTGTAAGTCGCTTTGGATAAAAGCGTCAGATAAATGTAAATGTGTTTTGGGAAGCGTTCCGGTTCACCTAATTAATGCAGCCTAACAATCCTTTAACGGATTTGAATTATAGAAATGCGATAGTGTATTATGTGTAAACCATGTTAAAAAGATGAGTTTTTAATCTAGATTTAAGTCCCAACTCTTTACTTGCATCACACATTACTTCACTGTGTGTTCACCAGTGTTGGGTAAGTTACTTGTAATTCATTACTAGCTACTAATTAAAAATTATTGTATTGCTTATTACTAATTACTTTCTAAATCCCATATTGACCTCAACAAAACAAGGGTAGACATGAAACTGCTCTTTTTATTCTTTCAAATAAATAATATGAAATTATATAAAATATTCTTGAACAGATGAAAGTATTTAAAGGGAGAATGTTACATACATTTTGACATTAGATTACATTTCATTAGTTACATTTCAACATTGGGTACATTTGATGTGCAGGCCTGTGTGGATGATTAATGGAGTAGTTAGCCCAGCGGCTGCAGAGCCAATGCTCCAGTCACAATGAGTCTACTGGCTGTCATCAGCGTTCCTCTGCACCCTCATGCTGCTCCCTGGCCCAACGTTTACAGCTTCTGCATGTCTCAGCGGCCAGGGAATAAAATTGCTTCATGAATTGGAGCCATCACTCCTTGTGCGACATTAATTATTTGTTTTCTCTGTTTTTTTTTCCTCTGTCCCTTATTTTGCCCTATCCTGAGCAGATTGCATTTGGCTTTTGTTATTTAATTTAAGATATGCCATTAATCTAAGCCATTGCTGTGGTGCATGAGGAGAAAAAGTGAAGAAGTAAATGCCAAAGTAAACACTTGCTGTGCAGAAAGGCCATGGGAGGGACAATGAGAATAACAACTATTAATGTAGTACTCGTCTAATCAACCTAAACATTGTTTGTGCGTGTCAAACACGCATTTGCGCAAATGATACAGAAGGCAGCTATGCGAGAAAGAACGAGGCGGTTAAACATTTGGAAACAGCCCTGATGGTAATAGTAGGATCAGCCACCGATTACACACACACGGCTGCAAAGCTCCATAAAACATCAGACACTTCACTGCTTTATCCAACACTCCATCTCTCTTCCCCCATTGACCTCTATGAATTTGATATAGGCTCACAAGTGCCGCCGCTGGGAGACAATATCAAATCATCTGCGTTAAATACAGAAGCTCCAGCAAAGGAGATGCCACAGAGATTATAATTTACATATAACACAATACAGCCACAGACTGTCCTCCGAGCTACAAAAAAAAAGTGCTGTCTAGGACATTGTCTGGCGTACAATGGCCAACCGTCATTCAGTACCTGGAAACCACAATGAGGCTGAGAGGTGAAAGAAAAAGGACTTAATGATTATTGAAAGAGGGCTGGCGAGTGCTGAGCCAATGTGTTGTTGATGATTTGAGGAAGGTGGCATTAATGGCGTTAGACGTTGACAGACGTCTGTATCACCGCAGGTAGACGCTCAATGGTCATTCAGAGTTCGAATTTGACACGACAGCCTAGACAGGAAAACATGTCAAGAAAGTGAGTTGAGTCTTGAGTTACGAAAGACAAAGTCTTAGTCGTTTTAATGTAAAATCGAATTGTGTTCCTCAGCAGGAATGCCACCTACATATTTGAGCAGTTGATGGCTACAGCTGTTAAAAGCCTGCTAAATGGGATTGGGGTGGTTTGACTAAATATGAGCTGTTTCCCAAGACGTTTGAGAGATTCTACCCTCATTTGAACATGATATGTGGGGGCTGATGACGAAGATTATGCTGAGTGCACGAGGGACCTATCGTTGGGAAGCATTCCTCACTGTCCTTGGCATACATAATGTTGTCGGTTTCGAGAGAGGACTTCTGAGGGTCATATTGTGACTGAAAGGAGATGGCTGATAAGACCAAACTCATCAGGGCTAATTCAATGGGGTGCAGGAACACCGGTGGCTGTTTCCCCAGGAACTTTCACAACAAACAGTGGTACTGGAACAGTGGGTGTTCAATTAGCCAGCACCTAACATCATTAAACAATTAGACACATACAAATGAAAACAACCTGAAGCATCGTGCCAGTTAACTCCACCTCGCAATGTCAGTGTCGTTTCCCAAAGAAAATTGTGCACGAAGAAACCCTGTACAAACAACAACAAAAAATAACTCCTAATAGTTAAAAAGTTATATTATGTTTTGTAGGCAGAAATCAGATTAAATTGGAGGAAATTTCCTGTTAATTTCAATTAAATTGAAATCTCCTGTTTCTTGGATTGTTCTCTTTTAGAAAATACCACAGTAATGTTGCATGTCTCCTCAGAAGGGAACAATGCGTCAAACTGTGCTGCTTGAGACTTGCCAAGAAAGCAAAGTCTGTAGTCAAAAGAGATTTCAATATGAACTCAAAATAAATTTAGAGTCATCAGGATTTCCTTTTTAAGGACCCTGGATGTTTCTGAGGAGAAAATTAATTAATATGAATTAATTAATTAATTAATAGTATCTTAAAATTGGCAAATTTCAATAAAATTAAAAAACAAAATTAGACATTTTTTTCATTAAAAAGCCTGGATGTCTCTCTTTTGATACAAAACATAATTACTGTAGTTTCAGAAGGGATTACAACAATGTTTCAAACTATGCCGATACTTGCCAAAAAACAAAAAACAAATTATGCCATCAAAATTGATTTCAATATCAACTCAAACTAAACAAAGCTAAATAAAATAATTAAAAAAAAATATTTTTATATGGACTGAACAAAATGGGTTTAAATTTAGACCCAACATTTTTCCTCTCTAAGGAGCCTGGATGTCTCTTTCTGACATAACAAAATATACAATCTTTAGGAATAACAAAACCACAGGTAGCTATAAAAAGGAATTAATTTGAAGCTCTATAAAAAATGTATTTGTCTTGTTTAAGTGGTCTGGTTTAAAGGGAATTTTTTATAAGATATCTCACTTTATATACACTCTCGCAGTTCTGTGTCCATTGGCTCTTAGAACTGCTACCAGTTTTACTGCCTTTTGGGAAATAATGTCAAAGCCTAGGCCTACATGAGAACGAACAGTATGTTTTTGCTCTGAGCAGCACCCCTCCTTTAAAAAATAAATAAATAAAATCTCCTATTGGGTATTGCTGCATTCAAATACTCTCTGAAATAACTAACACCAGTGAGGATAGGCAAAAAAAATTCTTAAATCCCACAGACAAGTTCAAATTTGATGTGAAAAGAGGAAGGAAAGAAAAGAAATAGAATTTGAAGGTGGCCAAGACAGTGGTTTATCGATCGATAAAAACAGCATCTCCGCATCAAAAGGGCTTCATGTCTTAAGTTTGAGCCCCTCTGGGGATCGGCATGTCCTGCATTGAGAACAGAATTAACGGAGGCAATGTGCCTGCAATCATATCCATTTAGCAGCACCCAAACGGCCTAAAACTATATCTAGACCCCAACTCCCTGATCTTGTGTTTGGCAATGATATTCAAAGCTAACTTATATAGAGGCTATTGCTAATTGGCTACCGCCCAAAGCCAGGACACCATTGCAGTAAAAAGAGAGGAGATGAAAGAACAGCAAACATAATCCAAAGATATCTGATTTCTTCAGAGATTGCTGTACAAATGGTTTCTCAAGGCAAAAAGAGAGGCCCTGTTCTTGGCTTTTACCACATTTATCAGTCATCATCTACAGGATTATGACATCTGATAGCACTAATATAACTCTGCAGAGAAAAGCTTCAGTATGGGGCGTCAAATGTAAGATGAAGCATGCTGCAGATAGCTGCTCACTTGTACAATTGTGATTTAGAGTCAACACCAAATCAAAATGGACAATTCTTGTTTTTTATGGAATATTGCAGCGTTTATTAAAAATGATTTATCCATGCACATCATTATTTCTAAAAAATTCATGAGCCCTCGTAATCTTTAATCAAAAACATTAATGTTCGCTCCCTCTCACAATGGCACATCTTCTCTGATGTTGTGTACACCGGGCGATAATCCAACCCCTCCAGCAACCTGTCACTCACATGAGATCAGCAGATGATCCAATAAGTTCCCAATGGACAAATTCAAGTCCCACCCAACAATTCTTTGTTTGAGAAGCCGTACTTGGACATACAGCATTATAGAAAAGATGACTGCAATTTCTGTTTGAGGCTGAATTTAAAAATACACTCATTAATCGTTCACAATATGACCAAGAACATGTAATATTAATTAAAGTAAATAATGCTTTAAATGTTTATTTAACCAAAACCAACCCTTTAGGGTTAAAAGGGGTACTTTGAGGGTACTGCCCCATTGACAAGCAGTTATATCCCTTAAAAAAAAAGTTAATTTTTTTGCACCTTTTTTTTTTTTTTTGAGAAACTGTAGCAATGGGTTTGTCCAAGACTCACAATGAGACCAATAAGAATTGCTTAAATCTAGACTCCAGATTATGACCTCTATTAATATTTTATGACAAAACCTATTTATGTTTATTTTATATATACTGAATTGCACCATTTGGATGACTAGTTATGAGAAGATTTGTTTTAACATGGTTGTCTCACTGATATCGTGTGTAAACACTCCTACTGTATAAATAAAACATTGTTTGGATGTTAGGAAACAATGTATGGGCAAAGCAAGACATAACAATCCTTTTTACAAAATCGTACAAAAGGCGCGCAGCCACACAAACTCGAGATTCTTTCAAAGTTATGCGGGCCCCACATTCCACACGTGCACCTTCACCAGCGGGAACTATATCACGGACTCCTGCGTTTGAGCGTGTCGTGTTACCAGCATTTCCTGTGTTTCATATCTGGAACGAACGAACTCTCCAATGGAGCAAAGTAATGCGAGATGGGAGTGGTTCCGTTATGAGGTCACGGTGAGGGACTGAGTTGAACGCTCAGCAGCGAGCGCAAGCGGTAGACATGAGACGGACGCGATAGCTGGAAACATTTATCCGCACAGCTGAATGAATCTCTGCTGGCAACAACAATATATATATATATATATATATATACATATATAACAGGACTGCGTTTCCTTCGACAGGGAACTACTGAAAAACATCGCGCGTTGGCTTTATAGGCGCAGGACAGGCTTGCATACGAAAGACTCCAAGGAAGAGGCGCGTGAGGAAAGTTTTCCTACTGGACGGAACAGTGCAGAAATCGTGACGCATAAGCCATGCACTGGTTGTACAGCGTGGGATAGTTCTTCTGGTGCCGCTCGTTTGAAGGGGATGCCTTTTTGGTGGCTTTCTTCAACAAAAGTTTGACACCAGGAACGCCGTATTATTCTGTTCGACAAGAAAACGCGTCTTTGTGCACGGAACATTTCTCGCGCTCGTTCAGAGTCGCTGTTTTCTTCTGTTATTTGTTGGTTTGGCTGGAGGAACCGTTCCTCATCGTGTAGTTTGGGGGACAGGGGGTGGGTTGGATATCTATCTTTTTCACTTTTCCTTCATGGCCTCCTCCAGGATGTATCTTCTTATGAAATGCATGCTGATTTTCCAACTTGTGGTGTTGATCGCGAAGAACAGTCGGGCGCTCATTTGTTTGCCCTGTGATAAGTCCAAATGCGAGGAGCCCAAGCACTGCACGGGCTCCGTGGTGTTGGGGATCTGCGGCTGCTGCTCGGTTTGTGCCAAGCAGAAGAACGAGAGCTGCGGCGGCGTTTACGGTCTGTACGGGACCTGCGACCGCGGACTCCGGTGCGTGATCAGACCCCCGTTAAACGGCGGCTCCATCACGCAGTACGAGGTTGGAGTTTGTGAAGGTCTGTATACACATTTGATTTACTCTTTGAGAAGTTGTCATCCATGTTCATTGCTTCAGTCGCGCCTAATGATGGTGAAAGGAATTAAATAAATCACATCACTTCTGCCTCCGTCTGTATTTATTGGGGTAACTAAACCAAAGTGGATGAGTTCTGGCAAGCCATTTTAACACTTTATTTCATAAAGCTGACTAATCATTTAGCTGTTTTTACTTATTTTTAAATAGATGTCAGAATATATAGGCTATTTAAATAGTATCAAGTCAGTTGAATGGACCTAGTAATCATTTCATATTAGTGATAATCATATCCCAATAGTGACAAGTATTCTATTTTTATTGCTAACAAATTGCAAATATTTCTCTGAATTTTGGAAATCTGTGGTTGAAGTATTCACTTCTATTCACTTCTATTGGTGGGTGCTAGTAGTAGTAGAATCTATTATAGTTACTAGCATACATTCAAGCTTTAGGTCTCATTTATTGGATACTAGTATATATTTGTTGGATACTAGTATATATTTGTGTGACACCAGAATATATACCAGGTTCTTAACATTTATCCCAGTAGTTACAAATCTTACTCGTTAGATTACAATTTAATTCCAACTGTGTATTCCATTTGTAACTATTTACAATGAACGTTCTATCATGTAATTCATATAATGATACATACCCTAATAATAAAGTTGATAGCCATCAACAGTGGAATAGCCAACATACTAGTATACATATCTGAACCATAAATTAATCCATATAAACAGAGAAATAATTACCAGTAACAACGAAAATGCTATTTGCCTCAATTGCTATTATCTTTCATACTAGTGAACCTGAAAAAGTTTATTTGTCACTATTGGAGTATTTAATTAATATGTAGGGCTACTTGTAACATAAAATAGATACCTGTTAGCTTTGAAAAAAGTGATAAATGTTTAAGCAGCTTGCCACAGTATCTGTCCATATGGAAAGGAAGTCTAAAGTATGCTAAATCTGCAATACAATGAGTTGTTCATTAAGATGTTAACCTGCTTAACACTACGGTAGCTCAGCTTCGAGAAATTAAAAACTCCTGAACATTATGTGTCATGATTACAGCTAATTTGAGTGGAAACGAACCATTATCAGCTCTCATTAGATATTGTAATGTGATTGTAAAGCCATTATGGAGAGGATATTGTCGGCATGAGCATGAATGTCAGCGTTGGTCCTGTCTAGTAGGCTATAACACATTTCCCATGCCTGCATACATGATGGTCGTTTGGAGTAGCATGAAAGAGAGGCAAAGCTGGTTAATGTGTTTGCAGCATGTTGGTTTTCCGTTTCTTTGGGGTATGGCTGACGGATTCCGTGCTGTTTTTGGACGTGGTGCCAGCCTCGCTCTTTCCACCAAGGCTTGTTGGTTTTTCATCGGAATGTCTGCTATGCAACTTCACTTGCGCCTCAGCCAGTATTTGACATCGGACTGTAGAGGGACATGCACTTCTAACACCCTCAGCCATGAGGCTTTGCTTCTCAGGATGTGTTTTACTCACCTCACCTTGATTCACTTAATTGTGCTGTCAAGCGTTTGTCTTAGCTCAGGGTCTTCTCTGTGGGGGTATTTCTCTCTGTACTTCACATTCCTTTTAATCCTGGCTTAGTACATTTCAGTTTGAAAGGGTGTTTTCAAGTCCTGGGTTATGAAGCCCTACTCAAGTGCGTGTTTACAGTGTGAAACCATACGGTGATAGAAGCACGTCATTGCCTACCTGATTAAATATTCATGAGCTTTGTACTGTTAAATAAACTTTCACTCACTGTTTAGTTTCTGCATCTGAGATAAATGAATTGGAAAACACGTTAACTACACAGCGAAGAAAAGATATTAAGTAGGCTAGTAGTTTTTGGAGAGTTTGAATAGCCAGAGCCGATTTACGTGACATTTCACAGATGGAAAATCCTGTTTAAATCAGCATTTGTCCAGTCAATGTTATTGACTTCATAAATAAACAATTAAAACAGATATTCTTCGCAGTCAAAATGCAATTAAAATGTTTATCTATGTTCAATGCTGTCAGTGTCAAGCATCAGCCAATTTATCAGCTTGTCATTATTTTTTATGTTGTGTTTCTGCTGCTGAAGAAAGAATCAAAACCATAAATCTTTGCAGGCTTTGTAAACTAATGAAGCAATTATACCAGAATGTGGTGTCATCTCAAGAAAATAACCTTAGAGTTTTAAAACTGGCGCAGCAATGATCAAACCTGTCATATTTGCTATTTAGACAGATTTCGAACAGACTGTAACATTTTCTGCATGCTTGCACGATGTATCAGTCTACTTTTTCTCCGAAGAGTCCCATCGCTTGTTAGGCCTAGTTCAAGTTGGAACGCCGCTTTGGTCAGAGGACATGCATTGCAATGTCACGGGTCAGGTTTCAGCATGGCTGGCTATGAAAATTGAAGGCGTCTCGACCGTTTGACATGTAACTGCCGGGGTGACATCTGTTGAAATTCAGCCAAGAAAACACTGCGGCACTGAGTGCCACGGCTACGGCTGTCAGATAAATGAGTCAGATGAGAGAGCGCAGCGAATGCCAGTATAGGCCATGTCCTGCAAACCTCCACCCTCACCGCCTAACAAACTAAGACCTCAGAGGGTCTTAACAGTGAATTAGTCTCTAAAGTACATCTGCTGTAGACCGTGCCTGCTGTGAGTCACCATGAATTATGAATATCTCAAAGTTCTCTTTGCTATGCAACATCAAAGATTTGTACTGGCCTTAAAGGAAAAGTTCACCCAAAAATGAAAATTCTGTCATGATTTATACAAAAGATGAATTTCTGAAGAATAATCTGGCCGTGTTTTTAATTAAATGAAAGTGATTGACAGCTGGGCCTGTTAGGCTTCAAAGAGCACCAGTAAAGTGGCTCATATCTGAAGCTGAGTAGACAAAAATTGAAGTCATTATATACATAAACGAATAACTTTTGTGTTTCACAGAAGAAATAAATACATTGAGGTTTGTTGCGACAGAAACGGTGAGTAAATAATGAGAGAATTTTCATTTTTAGGTGAACTGTTCCTTTAAATCGAGTACCACAATCCACAGGGGTGGAGGAGAAAAGAACAAAAGCATTTTTCTGTTTGAACTGACCCTACGTTTCGTGTCCAAGTCCATAAATTCCTGTGCATTCCAAAGCATGAGATTACTTTGGACAGGCTGTTTACAGTGAACACATACATTCGAGATGATGGTCTTGAAATGCCCCGCGGGCTTCTCTGGAGATGGGCTTACCAAGCACATCACATGGAACACCCAGGGGGTTTAGTGTCAGGACCCTCCAGGTGAGCTTTCCCTGGGAAGTGATGTATGATGTCTCGCTTCTCTATTCAGAGAAAGCAGTCAGGGGTCCCTGTGTGAAGCCGGCTGTATTTGGGAGTTACTTTAGGCCTTATCTTAACAAGAAAAGACCTTTATACAACATTTGCTCAAACTGTGTCAATTTCATCAGTTCAGATGCAGTCATAGTGTTTTAAATTCACTACTTATCACTACTTATTTTTCAAGAGACATTCCAAATCACAATTGTTTGAAATCTGTGATTATTAATCTATCGATTATTTTTGCTTTATTGTGGTTTTCTTGTAGAACTGCTTTATAGGTTTTGTTGACATTCATATGTTTTCTGATGATTATAACAGATTTTACAAGTGTCAGAAACAAATGTGCCTTGTAAAGCACAGATTGCTCTATTTTTATGAAGCCAGTCAGTGGAAGACCTAGTATGGAGCCAGAAAGGAACATCTAAGCTGAACTTGAGGCATCTGGAAATTTAAAGACTTTGCATGCTGCTTTTTATGGGTGCTTAATATATTGACAGCTGCCCGCTGATATTGGAGATTTGATGAATCCTTAAATGGATAGAGGAAAATGGACATACTGTCGTCATTTACTCACCCCCATATCAAAACTACCTTTTTTGTGCACAATTGTTGTCTTTAAAATGCCGCCTTTTATGTTCAGCGAATAAATAAATAATAAGAAGAGGAAGTTCATACAGGTTTTGGAACAAGTACATTTTTACAGAATTTTCATTATTGGGTGAAAATATCCTTTTAAGAGTGGTTTTGATTTCTTGAGAAAACATGAAATTTAAAGCCAGAAACAAAATATTTAATCTGGAAAACAATTCATTATTATAAGCACATATTTTCTTAGTTATTCAGATAGCATAGTTGGTTCTATAGCAGTTTTGAACAGCAATATTTATCCATCTTTCATATTGTATGCTATATGTTTATATAATATTATTATTATTATGTTTATTCAAAATGTGTAAAATTTGTTTGTAGAATTTCTACATAACTTTGTGCCTTAAAAAAACAACACATATTTACTTTGTTTTTTTTAAATCGGAAATTACATTTACCTTGTTCTAGTTCTGTTGCGCTGCAAGAAAATAATTTATTAATTTGTGCAGCTGACATCCTTCTCCATGACAACACACATGGTTGAAATATCTGACATACTCGCGCTGACCATTTATACGTCAATATATTTACTGAAGCTTCACCTTGTCCAACCATCTGGAATTGGAGCCCTGAGCTTGACAGTTCGTATCCCCAACTGACTGCACCACATTACTGTTAATACAGCACTGGGCTCAAATCATAATCTTCCTGACTAGGAGAAAAGCAGTGGTCTTTATCATTTGAATGGCGTCAGACTGGGAAGAATGGAACGTGATTATACACAATCTGTTTGCAGAGAACACCTGGAGAATGAAGCGTGCCTGCCCTTATTAATGTCATCCATACAAACCCTAGACTCTGTCTACTAACAAAGCAGCTCCACATTGGCCATAATCACTGTCAGACGGAGTGCTTTTTGTCTAAGGCATTCCTTTGCCAAAAATGCTAAATCATCCATCTAAATAAAGGTTATGCGATGATGTTAATGTAATGCAATTACTAAGAAAGTAGTCCAAGTTAGAGAGATATGGGCAGTTCCACTCATTTTTCCTCCCTAGCAGGCAGTGCTGGGAGTAATGCGTTAAAACTAATGCGAGTTACCTAATAAAATTACTTTTTTCAAGTAACTAGTAAAGTAATACATTACCTATAAATTTATAAGACAATGTCTGAGTTACTTTTTTTTAAAGCAAGTTACTCTGTTTTACCATCTATTCACTCGTACCTCTCCTGTCCCCATGTTGAGAGAAATTGGGAGTGAGGCGCAGAGGCACTTCCTTCAGACTAAGACTAATTAATTTCACTTTTGATGTGGAAAAAAAAGCCTACCTCAGGAGACAAAAATAACAGAAATGTAACAATGCATTAGTTTCAATAAAAAGTAACTAAATAATGCAATTAGTTACTTTTTTGTGGAATAAGGCAATATTGTAATATTTTACTTTTAAAAGTAACTTCCCCAACCCTGCTACCAGGTGTGCTCAGAATTCGCAGATTGAATTAGATTTTTTAGTATTAGGGTGGTGATGACATGCAAATGTCAAATTAATTATGTTATGATGGTTGTCAGAGTGTTACTGTTATATTGCTAGGATTTTCTAAGTAGTTGCTACTTCATGTTGTTCCAAACCTTCTCCAGAAATCCTGTTTTATCTGCTAAGCCCAAAAGGAAATATTTTAAAAAAATGAACCAGTTGTTTTTGCAATTATTGGAGCTTCCAAACCTCAAAAAGGATGAAAAAGCACTCTAAATATGTCCTGCTAATGTTTCACATGAAATGTGTGTTGTATTCCAAGTCTTCTGAAAAACAGATTGAATTAAAGTCTTTATTTATTGATATTCTTCCCCTCCAGTGAGCCATTAACTGACGGATCGTTGAGTCAGTGAGTTGAACTAACTCAAGATCGGGATCAGGTGACCATTTTGAAGCTCTAGTCCTCATTCTTTGTAATTACTGTATATGGAATAAAAGATAAGAACAGTAATACAGGTTTGGAGTAACATGGTGAGGATGAGTAAATTGTGACAGATTTTTTGGGTGAACTACTCGAGATCTAGATCAGGTGGCTATTTTCAAGTCCCTATAAGTGTTTTATTGGGCTCTTTATGATGAATCACATGTTGTGTTGCTCATTTGTAAGCTGCTTTGGATAAATGAAAAATGTAAATGTAACAGAACAGTAATACATGTCTAAACTAACATGGTGACGGTGAGTAACTGGCGACAGAATCAAATATTGAAATATTTCTTGAAAGCAGAGCATCACTGCCAGCCAAAGGGCATGTCTTTGCCTATGTTTTTCTTCTTTTTCACAAAAAGGGACAGAGCGGGAAGGCTGAAATTTGTTGAGAGAAACTGGTTGTCTGGTGTAGTCAGTGAAGACAAGCGGAAAAGTGTACCCCCTTACGGCAGCCTCCCTGTCACGCACTTCCCTGAAGTCTCTCTTCTGCTCCTCAGAGTACTAAGTGTTCTCAGGGGGTGCTGCGTAGGGGCCAGCGGGACTTTTTGGGGTTATAATTCAGAGACTGGAGAGTTGGTGTCACAAGGGGTCCGTGTTTGAACAATGAACAGAGGACACAGACTGTAGACACTTTTGCAAAAAAGAGTCCTCTATTGCTGAAGTCAACTCTGATTTGGCTTTGCAGCCCATTTGCTTTGTTATTGGAACATATTTATTAGTGAATCGGGATATTAATTGAGGAAAAAATACATATTAGCCACCAATTCGCCAAAATGTAAAATAATTACAAACTGCCATGAGTTTTTTTGGGTGTTTTTACTTGCAGTGGGGAAAAAAATTATTTGATCCCTGCTGATTTTGTACGTTTGCCCACTGACTAAGAAATTATCAGTCTATACTTTTAATGGTAGGTTTATTTGAACAGTGAGAGACAGAATAACAACAAAAAAATCCAGAAAAACGCATTTCAAAAAAGTTATAAATTGATTTGCATTTTAATGAGCGAAATAACCCTCATTAAAATGCAGACACCTTCACAAAACCTGACTTAGTACTTGGTGGCAAAACCCTTGTCGTCACTCACAGAGGTCAGATGTTTCTTGCAGTTGGCCACCAGGTTTGCACACATCTCAGGAGGGATCTTCTTGTCCCACTCCTCTTCGCAGATCCTCTCCAAGTCATTAAAGTTTCGAGGCTGATGTTTGGCAACTCAAACCTTCAGCTCCCTCCACAGATTTTCTTTGGGATTAAGGTCTGGAGACTGACTAGGCCACTCCAGGACCTTAATGTGCTTCTTATTGAGTGTGTTTTGGGTCATTGTCATGCTGGAATACCCATCCATGACCCATTTTCAATGCCCTGGCCCTGATGGTACATGGCCCTGTCCATCGTCCCTTTGATACGGTGCAGTTATCCTGTCCCCTTAGCAGAAAAACACCCCCAAAGCATAATGTTTCCACCTCCATGTTTGACGGTGGGGATGGTGTTCTTGGGGTCATAGGCAGCATTCCTCCTCCTCCAAACACGGCAAGTTGAGTTGATGCCAAAGAGCTCGATTTTGGTCTCATCTGACCACAACTTTCACCCAGTTCTCCTCTGAATCGTTGGCAAACTTCAGATGGGCCTGTACTGCATATGCTTTCTTGAGCAGGGGGACCTTGCAGGCACTGCAGGATTTCAATCCTTCACGGCGTGGTGTGCTACCAATTGTTTTCTTGGTGACTATGGTCCCAGCTGCCATGAGATCATTGACAAGATCCTCCCGTGTAGTTCTGGGCTGATTCCTCACCGGTCTCATGATCTTTGAAACTCTACGAGGTGAGATCTTGTATGGAGCCCTAGTCCGAGGGAGATTGACAGTTATTTTGTGTTTCTTCCATTTGTGAATAATCACACCAACTGTTGTCACCTTCTCACCAAGCTACTTGGCGATGGTCTTGTAGCCCATTCCAGCTTTCTGTAGGTCTAGAATATTGTCCCTGACATCCTTGGACAGCTCTTTGGTTTTTTGAAATGCATTTTGTTGTTATTCTGTCTCCCACTGTTCAAATAACTAGCTTGAATAGCTTGAATGGCCTACATTTTAATGTTATTATTTATATATTTATTAAAAATTATGAAATAATATATTATTACTTATTACTCTAATGTCTTCTATTTCAGTAATTTTTGACACTTTTTTTATGTGCTGATGAGTCGTTCACAGTAACACCAGGAATATGAATAAATAAAAGCTTATTTCTGATGTCATATTAAATTTATTGCCAGATTTAGAGTATTAATAGCTTTTGTGATTTATTATGAGTATATTTGTCTTCCTGTCTTCGGTTTCTTGTGTTAGTTGCAGAGTAGCATTTAACGACTTGCGTGTTAAAAATGCTGTATTTGTCCGACAGAGTAATTAATTGGTTTGGTTTCAAATTAGCAAGCTTCTCTTGCTTCAGGAAGGACTCCTACCTTGATAACAACCAGGTGCCACTGCAAAGTACAGCAGGAAGGCCATGTATCAGCTAGCAGAGTACGAGCAGTGATTTGATATCATGCCTTGGTATCAGCAAAACAACACGTTTCACTGTGTTTGTTTATGAAGAACCGCTGTGTTGAATGTGGGCTGATTTTATTCCTCCAGTTTTTGTGATTTCACAAGCTTTTTTTTCACAGCTCCTTCGTCTACCAGAAAATCTATATTGGGTAATGTGACAGGATAGTGTTTTCTTACAAGTTGAATGGAATTCCTAAGAGAATGTAACAAGAGCAGTCACACTTTCTAAAAGTGTTATTGTTATAACTCTGACCACATTAATCTGTGAAAAATTCAAACACAGACTGTGATAATATGTTAAAGTTGGCATCAAGTGGAAATTCAGCCCATCTATTTTCTTAATGTTTGATTCTAATAACACTTTAGATTAGGGAACGCATATCCACTATCAACTAAGAGTTAATATAGTATATAATTAAAGGAATTCTTTTGTCTGGTTTACGCGAATGTAAAGTCTCTAAGTTGGTTCTTACAGTTTTTGGGCTACAAAACAGTAATCTTGCTGTAAAGTTGTGTCCGATTGATTGTCTTTTCAGAACACACATGGAAGCTTCCGCAATGTTGTAATTTCCAGTGGGAAATTATATTTTATTGAGCTCAGATTTTCTTTGTTGGGTTTTAGGGGCACGTCAATTAAAGACTCATGATATGAGCAAATTAGTCATGATTGAAGTTGTAATTGTCAATGTTTGCTCTACAATTACATTGTACTAGGGTTATCAACTAGCATAACAATTGACTGCGATTAATTATATTGAAATCATTAAATATGGAAAAACTTCAGACCCCATCTTTGGTCAAACAGTGTTTTTAAAAAGCTCAACCTGCTTTTAACTGAAAACACCAGGGATAGGCTTACATTTAGCATGGAAATACAACAAACAATATTGTTGTAATGTCTATTTAATGACTTAGTAATGTTTATTTAATGATTTTCTCATCTGGCACAATAGTATCTTTGATTTATCTTCATTTGTGGGCTTTTCTTAGCAAATATTGTGATTGAATTTGATTAATTAATGAGCATATCATGTAATTTATTTGGTTAATGTTTTAATTGATTGACATCTCTAGTATGCATTTTGTGTAGTGAATAATTCTAGTAAATACTGCTAATGTAGCTGGTTTATGGGCTGACTTGGCTTGGTATTTCTCATCATTTATTGTGCATGGCAGCATTACATAGTTACATATATTATGCATATTTGCATTTAATTTTGTTGCATTAGCACTGAAAACATAGAGAGAGGAAGGAAATATGAGAGTGTGTCAGTTTTTCTCTGTCTGAAATCACTTGAATGCACATCACGTCGTAATTATGATTTCTGAACTCATAAGTAGGAACTTCCCAGGAGGTCTTCAAGGCAATGCTGTCTGTGAACACGAAAGGCCGAGTGCCGGTGTGTGGTTCAGACCGCTGCGGTGTGTTTATCATGTGAACCCTATGCCAGGCTACAGACAACCCTTGTTTGGCAGGAGACCCAACCCTCCACACCCAGCTAAATGACCCAGAGCTGGTCTGGAGAGCCATGCTTAGTTACTGAAGAATCAGCTGTTGACAGCAGCTATTTGGGGACTTCACCCCTGTGGCTTTGGTGAAAACAAGAAGTGCTGGGGCTTTGGAACATCAGCTTCCAGTCCTTGATTGTTAGGAGATCACAAGCTCACACATACTCACAGTCCCCTATAGACAGGGATAGTGATAAGCTTGTGTTCTTTCGGCCCATGGTGTGGGTGTTGTGGCGTACAACTGTAATCACACCCTTCATATCCAGATGACGAAACAGTGGGCCGCAAGTGTGCAGCTGTGCACCAGTAGCTGAACAGATGACTGACCTTACAACAAACAGACACGGGGCGAGTGAGAGGAGTGTTTTTCCATAACTTGTTTATCGTCTGAGTATTTAAAGTGACCCACACATGGGTTGAGAAGTTATGAATACAAAGCAAAGTCGTTTTGTAGTTCATGTAGTCTCATTTTTGCTAAATCAAATTGTAGGTTCCTCTGCAGTATGAGGCAGGTTTCTGCAGAAACGGTTCTGACTCAACAGCCGAATTGCTCATAGATGCGCAAGGCCTGTTATTTATTGGCAAGCGGGCTGCATTCCTCAGAGACCAACAGACACAAATTACAGATGCATCTGCATGCATGCGCTGGTACTTAGTATGCACTAGGGCTGGTTGATGTATATGCAAGTAAATCTGTGTTTTTGACTGATTCATTGAAACTTGACTCAGTTTTCATTTATGTTGCATAGAAAATTAGTGGCCTTAAGAAATTTATTAAAATAAATATCACAGTGTTTTTTTATTTGCTTATTTTATGTATAACTATTAAGTATTAATTTAAATTATTTATAAATATTTAAATATTTTAAAATGTTTGTAAAGAAATAAAAAAAAATAATTTAAATATTACTTTAACTGCTGTCCTTTTTCACTTTTTATTTATCAAAGAAAGTATCACAGGTTCCAAAAAAAAGAAAGAAAGAAAAGACTGGAGTAATGGCTGATGAAAATTCAGCATTGCATCACAGGAATAAATTAAATTTTATAGTATATTAAAATAGAAAACCAAAATATTAGGTCACACTTTATTTTAAGATCCGATTCTCGCTATTAACAAACCATTAACTATGACTTTTGCCTCAATAAACTCCCAGTTTGCTGTTTTTGATAGTTAGAAAGTTAGTTAATAATAGGCATGCTAATAAGCAATTAGTTAATAGTGAGAATTGGTCCCTATAATAAAGTATTACCAAAAATTGTAAATTGTAATATTTTACAATATTACCGTTTTTTCTGTATTTTTGCAGATAAATGCAGCCTTGATGAGCATAAAAGACTTAAAACATAAAAAATGTTACTGATCCCAAACATTTGATATGCATGTATTATTTTTTTTAAATGTCTTTTTTTATGTAAATATTCAGTATATCAGCGAACCCCCATATTGAGTGTATTCATCCATCCTAAGCACACAAACGTGCATGCGCACCGATAAGGTGAACACGCAGTGGGCTGAAATACCAGCGCTTGTATCAGCAATGTGTATTTGCACTGCAAATAAGACTTCATAATGTTGCTGGCAGATAGAAGCGTCTTCAGGGTCAGGGTCATTCTTATTTTCAAAATGCGCTGCTCTCTGCCACCATTTATCTATCGTGTAAGTCGTGAGAGGCTAGGAATGTAGGAACTGCATAATCCTTTATAACAAGTCTACGTTTCTCTCTTATTTCCAAGTTGTACGATACCCCTTGAACCTCAAATACACATGTAATTGGCCATGTGCTCCTCTCTAGCATTCAGTAGCCTCATTACTTAAGCATCGTTGGCAGACCTGTTGGCTTTGGGGAACCCACAATTTTAATGATACTGTAAAAATATATCGGGATGATTCTGAATTTTAAAATCTGGTTGCTCTGTTTGATCTGGTAATTTATTACTACGAATTTCTGTTTCTGTGGCATCCTCATTGATATGTGTCTCTTTCATTTTCGCTCAGATGAAAACTGGGATGATGACCAGCTCTTGGGCTTTGAGCCATGCAATGAAAACCTGGTTACGGGCTGTAACATCATTGATGGGAAGTGTGAATGTGACAGTGTACGAACATGCAACAACCCATTTGAGTTCGCTAGCCAGGAAGCCTGTCAGACAGCCCTGCAGAAGATTGAAGGTACCTCTTATTTCTCCATTCTCATTATCTTTTCTCTCAGTCTACTTCTAGCGTAAAACTTGTACCTGCATGCTCATATCTTTCTGGAGTAGTCATAATGTCATAATGCTGTTTAATGTGTCCTTGATGGGTTTCATCTTTAAAATATGTGTTTGAACTCTCGATTGCTTGATTTTGTGAGCATACTCAAAAACAGGCTTTATAATGAGTCCCTGTACAATTGTTGCAAGGTACAACTCGCATATTAATAAAAATATAATGAATTTGATGTATTCTTCTGCCATACATTCTTCTTAATTATTTATAATTAGCTTTGCTAATTTGAATAAGCTTTCTTATTAGTTTTGAGAGAATACAAAAATAATCTAAATGTTAATTTTTGGCATTACTGAAGGGATGATTTCACCTGTGAACTAATTTAAATTAATGCATATTAATAAAACTGAGAATGTCAGTGACAGTCAATGTAGTTTTTTTGTGTTTGTGTGTGTGCAAATGTGCAGTAGGTCATTTCCCAAGCTATTTTTGTGTCTTGTTCAAATTTCCCCTAAATAAAAACCCCAAACAAGTACTTGTTTCGCAAAAAGTTTGGCCTTTCCTAAGCAACGGCATATCCATCTGCATAACCAATGTGTTCGAAATCCCTGGAACCGTGTTTTTTTTTTAATATGGTTGGTTGTTCTAATTCCTATTCTTTTCTAAAGGCTGGAGTTGAAAAAGAGGCATCTTGCTTATATGACAGGTTTTTTTAGAAGCCTGTGATTAAACAAACAAACAAGCTGATTTACTAGAGGCTGATAAGGCTCCTTTAAGAGTTATCAGAATGCAAATGTTGCGTTGAAAAATGCGGTCCCTGATGGATACTTGCTCGCATTCTCTGAGCGTGCCTGTGCGTTGAGTCTGAGCTGGTGGCACACTGGCAATTAAACATAAAAATACATGCTTGTTATCACTTGTTACAGGGCTTGTTGTTTTATTGCAGCAGGTGTGCTTTCCGTCATCCCTGAAGCAGGCGGTGGCTATTGTTGAAGGTTTACCCCCTGTTTTGTTTTATTAATAGGTGCTTGTCATGTTGTTTTGACTAATGCTTCAGAGTTGTTGCAGTTGTCACTTGTTTATTGTGATGTTGTTTCTAGTCTGAAATGTTGTTTTGCTTGTCTGTTTGTAGAGTTGTCAATTTACTAGAAATATTTTGTCTAATAGTTACTTAATTCTCTTGATGAGTAGCTTGTTGTTGTTGTCTATCATTTTGATATATTTGTCCCTTTAAAGTGATTTATTAGTTGTGTCAAGCTGACAAAACAGGCAAAAAAATCTCAGACTTACACTAAGCAATACCCTGCTGAAAAAAATATCATAGGGAGTTGGTGGTGGGCTTGACTTGGACCACCCTGGTAACAGACAGACAACCCTGGAAATACAACCCCTTGCTCAATGGAAAAACGTGCCTGTGGCAAAATTTCTGAAAAAATGATATTATATGGCACGTTGCAAGTTTCTAAGTGAAATGTCCAGAGAGTAACACAAAAAATGTGTTCAGTTTTTCTTGAAAGAGATGAATGTGAATGTGGCAACATTTTATTACGTTGGTTCTTGTATGTATTTTGGCAGTTTTGTAATAAAATGTCTGATGAGTGGCAAAATAGCATACCACTTTCATAAAACCCTACCCTAAACCTAACTGATAATGTTAACTGTCACGGTCTTCAGCTGGTGTGCCCAGGATGGCCACCAGAGGACACTGTATCGTTATAAGCACATGGCTTCTGTCGTGTTTGTGTTGTGCCATGTGCTTTCTCCTGTCTATTGTCTGTCCCCTCCCATCTTGTCACCTCATTATTGTTTCAGTTGCTCCACCTGTGTCTCCTTCGTTACCCTCCTCGTTTGTCTCCCTATTTATTCTCCAGGTGTCTGCAGTCCTGTGCTGATCCGTTGTTTTACGTTGTGTGTGTGTTATGTCTGCCTGTACTGCAGTTCTCTGCCTGCCTGCCTGTTTTCCCCCTCGGGGTGGTTTTTTATTCATTTTTGTTTCATTTTATTATGAAAAGAAAGACCATTCTGCCAGCATTTGAGTCTTCGTCTCTCCCTACCCATGACAGAACAGATCAGCCTCTTAAGGACTCAGCAGCGATGGGAATCTTTTTATTCCCGGACGACAGAGGAACCAGACCCCAGCCAGTGGGCCGCATCCCTGCCCACAAGACAATCGCTGAAGACCTCTTCTAAGCAGCACAGGGGTTAGGGATTGGAGAGCGCACCCTCATCCACCTGTTTCTAGCGGGCCTGGACGAGCCTGTCAACTGGGAGGAGCTGGGGGAGCTAGATACATGGTCGTATTGGGAGATGGTTGACCACATCATCTATTTGAAGGAGGTGGAACTGCTGGAGGGTGCCCCCCTCCCCAGTCTGGGCTGTCGTTCCAGAACCTCCTCGGGTCGTGCCGACCGCTTCCAGATTCTCGGGTTCGTTCTTTGGGCATCCCGGGCGGAGACGCAGTGTGGAGGATCCTCTGCTGATGTCGGTGAGGGAGGCGGTGGCCGCTCACAATCCTCCAGAGGCGGCAGTGCCCGATCACAAAGCTCCCAAGGCTGTGCCTGCTCACGATCCTCCCGAGGTGGCGGTGCCTGCTGACAATCCTCCCAAGGCGGCGGTGCCTGCTCACGATCCTCCCGAGGCGGCGGTGTCCGCTCACGATCCTCCCGAGGCGGCGGTGTCCGCTCACGATCCTCCCGAGGCGGCGGTGTCCGCTCACGATCCTCCCGAGGCGGCAGTGTCCGCTCACGATCCTCCCGAGGCGGCGGTGTCCGCTCACGATCCTCCCGAGGCGGCGGTGCCCACTCATGATGTTCTCGAAGCGGCGGTGCCCGTACACGATCCTCCCAAGGTGGCGGTGCCCACTCACAATCCTCCCGAAGTGGCGGTGCCCACTCATGATGTTCTCGAAGCGGCGGTGCCTGTACACGATCCTCCCAAGGCGGTGGTGCCCGCTCACTGTGTTCCCGAGGAGATCCTCCTCTCAGAGCTTTGTGAGCGGTGGAACGGAGCTTTGTGAGCGGTGGAACAACGTTCCCGAGGCAGCGGTGCCCACTCACAATGCTCCCGACGCGGCGGTGCCCGCTCAAAAGACTCCCAAGGCGGAGGTGTCTGCTCACAAAGCTCCCGAGGTGGCGATGTCCGCTCACAAAGCTCCCGAGGTGGCAATGTCCTCTTACAAGGCCCCTGAGGCAGCGGTGCCCGCTCACTATTTCCCAGAGTCGGCAGCACCAACTCTTGAACTTTGCCCTGTCCCTCCCTGGTCATCTGCCAGGGTCACGAAGCCTCCCGATCCTCCCTGGCTTAACCCACCCTATCCGCCCTGGCCTCCTGCACTGCCGGCACCACCCTGGCACCCTTGTCTACCTCTGTCTCCAGGCCTTCTTCCGCTACACGGGCCTGGCCCGCCATCCCTTCCCCTGGTCCACCTCCTTTCCACCTCCCTCCTGGACTTTTTGTTTTCTGTTTTTGACTGGGGAGCATCTAGAATCCACTCCTTAAAGTTGGGGTTCTGTCACGGTCTTCAGCTGGTGTGCCCAGGATGACCACCAGATGACACTGTAGCGTTTTAGGCACATGGCTTCTGTCGGGTTTTTGTTGTGCCATGTGCTTTCTCCTGTCTATTGTCTGTCCCCTCCCATTTTGTCACCTCTTTATTGTTTCAGTTGCTCCACCTGTGTCTCCCTCGTTACCCTCCTCGTTTGTCTCCCTATTTATTCTCCAGGTGTCTGCAGTCCTGTGCTGATCCGTTGTTTTACGTTGTGTGTGTGTTATGTCTGCCTATACGAATATTTGAAAAGATACAAATATGAAGCATGCACTGTGGTAAAAGTGTTTTAGGTCATAATAGTATTGCGCAAGGAGCCATGCAAAAAAAGTGTTTATTAATCAACAGTCTCCCCATAATCATATGTGAAAAGGAATAAAAGTTATTTTACTGCAACTATAATGTTAATTAACTTAACTGTAGCTAGAAACTTTAGCAAATGTTATATATAGGTATGTTTTTGCTAAAAAGTAGATAGAGACATTTTTCACAATGAGCATGAAATTACAAAAAGAAAGAAAAAAAAAACTACATGGAACACCTTAGCAACCGCTAAAGGCAAACACTCACTTTTATAGTATTATATTTGTTTAGTGTTTTTAGTGCTTAATATCTGAAGATTTGTTTTGCTCATGCAATTGTTTTGCTCATGCTAATCCAAAGCAAGTTCAATAATAAAAGTTTTTACCAGAGCGTATAGAGACACTACCCACCTAGCTGGCGTACATAATACACTTTTTGTTGCTTGAACGTGAACGATTTTCTGGCTGTTGCGTGAAGTTGTTTTTCCTCCAATCTCCTCATATATCTGTTTGCGTTCAGTGCCGTGAGGAGCGTGGGCCAAAGTACATGTTTTGCAGTGTTGTAATTGTAATAGCTCAGCAGTTATCATTTGCATAAGAAAAACATTACTGTCGTGATTCATCAACCTGGCCATCTTTTGTGTCTAGAGTCATCAGACATTGTGAGATTTTATTGATTTTACATTAAACAATTGCTTCTGTTAAACAGAAGTGGAGCCGTCACCGTAATATGATTAAATTCTATATCGCACTTCAGTTCCGTTGGTCTCTTTGTGCTGCTGCTGAAGGGAAGAGGAAGAAGTGTATTTAAGCAACTGCACATGCAACCAAATCAGAATTACGTGAAATATTCAGCCCGATGGAAAAACGTCCTTCCTCACAAGGAAATGTTTTGTGTTTACGGGAAGCTGGCAGACACAAGGGCAAATGCTGAATAGATAAGTGCTATTGATATTATCAGTAGCACATCAGAATGGGCTCTATTTTGAAGCATGCTGTGACCTCTTGGATTTCTTCAGCCAGCACTGTGAGGAGTGGGGTCTTTTGAAAGGACGGTAAAGATTGATAATGCCGTCACAGTGCCCTCTTCAAGGTTCTCTAATGACATCCATATGCTCTGCTACCGTTGGTACTACAGGAAATCAATCCCCAATAAAACCGTAATAATATGTTGACCTTTGGTGTCTAAGCAGATTTTCTCTCAGGGTAAAAAAAATATTCCAGTGCAGTAAATCATCACCAGACCTGATGGAAAGATGTTAGTTTTCACATCCTGCTTCATCTGTTGTAGCTTGATCTGTTTTAAATAAACCCAATAGCACGTGAAATGAAAAAAAAAACGGTGGCCAGTTGCTTTAAAAGTTAGTCACTAAGTGGGTGGTTCTTAGCAAGAATAGTTTGTCTAAGTGAGACTAGAAGGATGGTAAAAAGATTGATCTTTAAGGTACTGAGACACTGTTCAAGGTTCTCAGAATTAATTAGTCACGTCCATTTGCTTGAGAAGTTAATACTTAAACTATGACACATTGAGGAATTAAATCTTTGGCCAACCAAGGTTAGCCCCACACAGAATCTGTTCTCCTTGGTACATTTTCACGCATATTGAGGGAGAAAATATGTGTTCTACAATGGGAATGGATTTAAATATGGTTATGTGTGTTAAAATGAGTCTGAGACAGTAGATAGAGGCATTGTCTGTTTCTAGAATGGCTACAAAAATGGCTATGGAAATGTTTGATACTGTTGCTGTTAGATTGGTTTGCTAATTTAAGATGTCATTGACAAATAGATTTTCCCCCATTCAAGTAGACAGCAGCTGAGCTTGTATGCCTGTTGCCAAGATGGCCGTCGACTGAAATTACTTTGAAGGGACTTCAGTGTGTAAGACAGTATGTCATTCATGTGTATTTGCAGCAGATAAATATTTCTTCAAAATTTTGAGGAAATACAGATGGGGAAAGGGTCTAAGTGCTTTTTTCAGGGTGTCAATCACTTGTTTTAACGGTGGAGTGCTTTCAAATTTACAGGTTTTTTGGATCAACTGAGACTTCTGAGGACGTGGTCCAGGTTATTCAAGGCAGTTTTACAGTCAACGTGAAACGACTGGAATAAATGGTGGTAAGGGAATGTACTGGACCTCTTTTAGAGAGAGCCTGTGTTTGAAATTAACATGGAGGTGAATGGTAGTCTTCCACTGAGCCAGTTTAGACCCCTGACCTAGAGGTTGCAGTAATTTGGTAAGTGGATGAATGCACTACTTTTAGAAACTGTCGCTTGAAAGATATAACTGGATATTTTGCCAGAGGTTTCTATGGAAATAGAAAGCTTATTTAGCATATACACGTATGTAAGCCACGTGTGTTATGACATGAGAGCAGGTAAAAAGAGTGATGGGATGGAAATATGTTTTTCTTTCTATAGGAAAAGCGTGCGTGTTTGAGAGAGAAAGTGAGCGTGAACAGGAAGTTTTGTTGTGTGGGACTCTGTTCTGCTATTACTGTTGGTTTTCTCTGACCCAGCTCAGCCAAAGCACATTAAAGGAAATGCCAAGCATTCTTGCAGTGGAGCTGTGTCTCTGCTGCCTTGGCAGGATTACAGTGGAGAATATTTGTTCTGGGGAGCCGGCCATGCTAATTGCAGGCCCCGTTGTATGCAGGGAGAGAGCAGCCTCTCATGCCAAAAGCAACATGTTTCTGTTTTAACAATGTCCTGTTTTCAAAGAGAGCGTGGGGGGTCGGCCAAACCCAAGAACGGAATGCCTGAAAGTACTGTACTTTGACTTTCCCTGTTGTCCTGTAGAGGCCAACGCAAAGGCATTCAGCCGTTTGATGTGGAACATGGGCAGAGCTCCATGTGTGAGGGTGTGTGCACCATGAACAAACTGATACTAGTTTCAAAATTGTATTCAGTTCTGAAGATGACTAGGGCTGGGTAATACTGCTGAAAAATTATTAAAATGTTTTTATCCTTTTGGACCGTATTCAATATACAAATTACATGTACACAATATTGATGTATTTGCTCTGAAATGGTTCAGAGCAACCATCATTTTGATCGAACAGTCATTGCTGACAAGTAAATGCAAGAATTACAGTTTCAATAAAGTTAAAAGTAATCATTCATTTTAATAAAAATTTTAATAAATTTTTTTTAATTTCTATGCACAAATATAACAGTGCATCAAAACAGCATTTCCAACTTATTCTATTTTGAAAGTAATAATAACAATGCAATAGCAAAATGTAATAGCAAGGACTTTTGTGACTATTTAATAATGCAAATACATTAGAATTTTAAATGAATCAATTGAAAATTGATATTTAACTAACTCTAACACCATCAAAGAGATGGTAATTTTTATCGGTCCTATGCTGCCACACTCAATGGTAAAATAAAAAGTGCATTAAAATCAAAATGTGCCAAAACTATAATTTCTAAACTTTAAAAAATGTAATAATCAACACATAATCACTTTTAAAGAAGCCCTGTAAATTTAGACTGGTTTCAGGTTCACACCAAGTAGATGTTTTACATCCGACAGCATCTTTAATAGCAGCTGTATGGAGAAACCGAAAGCATGGGTTTCTCAAGACATATTCTTAGACTGAAAAACACAGTTTTTAACTTGGCTTGACATCTTAAAAGTGCAGCTTGTGGCTACATGTTAAAAAAGGGCAAGAACGTTGAAGCTGCGAAACACAGCTCTCTGAATGTGTCTGTGGTGCTTTAAAGGGACTGAATTTAATATTTTATTAAAATAAACTTTTTTTATAGTATTTTTCTCGTGCCAGCTGTCTAAAAGCACAGCAAGCTGTCAGCATGGTAATTAATTCACGGCTGCTAAAATTGCCAAGAAGTATAAAAAAAAAAAAATTAAATCAAAAATAATAAATAAATACATTTCGATTTATTTACATATGAATATACAACCTCATTTTTAGTGCTGTATGCATTAATTATTTATAGGGGCAGAGTGTAATTAATCTCTGTGGTTTTTCAAAGGTCTGTAAAAATATCCACAGCATTCTTGCTGTGTGTTATTTTATCCTCCCTGACTTTGGCAGTCGTAAATGTTTGAGGACAACTGTCTGTTCAGCACGAATGTGTTCTTCCCCTTCTCAGGAGCCAAGATTTAGAGGCGATGCAGCTTTCGAAACTCGCTCACATCAATCTGTACTGGCATCTAGACATGCTAGACGTTGTGAGAACCAGAGTGCCGCCACATCGCAAACAGGCGTTAATAGGATGCGGCCCTGTCACATCTGCAGGGTCAGCTCTACTGCACGACATGAGTAGTTTCCCTTCTTTCTCCTGAGGCGGAAAATTAGCGTTGTTAATACCATTGATTCCGTCACCTTTGCCATGTGCAGTTTCCTGCCAGAGACCTGTCAGTAGAACTTCTCTAAGAGCTTATCGCCTTTAAAATCAAAGCTTTTTCATTTACCTTGTAAATAAATCTTGTTTGGGAGTTTAGTGGCATGTGAGCTGCCATGGCCTCGCTGGTGACCGTGACATCTTATCCTCCGGGTGCAGTAAGGAGCTTTGTAGGACTTAGACCTCGACTTACAATTAATTAATTGATTACAAGGTATTTGCAGCAGGATCACCATTTACTGACTGCTGATGCACTAGAAAGGTAAAAAGGTCATTTTGCTTAAATTTTCCTCACAAGATAAGTCAATGTAAGTCACGTCTTCAAATATTGACAATATTGACGTTTTAATGTTCAGCTTATTGATGGTTTATTGACACTGACAGGCTATAAAGTGTGGTGTGACTCAATTTGTATACATTTAAATAAGTAAATAAAAAACATTATATATGATTAAAATCTAAAATAAATTATATTCATAAATGTATAACTCATGATATTTGAAAAAATAAATTGCAAATATTTATTAATATTAGCGAAGTGATACCTAATGTTGTTTATGAAAGAAAGAAAGAAAGAAAGAAAGAAAGAAAGAAAGAAAGAAAGAAAGAAAGAAAGAAAGAAAGAAATTACCTTAATTAAAATCAAGGTCAAAATTTTAAATAATAATAATAATTAAAAACTAAAAATATTTTAATGGTATTTAGAAATTAATAACTTATTATTAATATCCTATTATTATTATTATTATTATTATTATTATTAAGATGTTTGAAATAAATTAATAAATAAAAAATATAGTTAAAAACTTTTGATGTATCAAGTGTATTCAGTGAAGAAAAATAAATACATTTTACTTGATGGTTGAACCACATGACATTTTACAGTTATTACATTTTACAGTTTTTATTTTATAGAGTGGTATAAGTTTTTCAAATCCATATTAAACAAACAAGAATGCAAAAGCTACATTTCTAATATTTCAGACATCAAAAGTAATGTGAACTTAATTCTCATCTGATCCTCCCAAAACCAAGTTATGCTAGCCACATAATTTTATAGCTCTATACTCTTACAGCATTTTTATGTTGTATTTTCTTAGAAAAACAGAACAGAAAAATCTGAGACCTAAGTGACTTTAATACATAGCTGAGACCTCCTAGCTGATGGAAAGAGCAACCTCTTAGCAATAAAAGTTCCTTCTGGGTTTAGTCGAACATGGAGGGTCACCCCCAGCAGTGTTGTGACCCAGTCAAAGCTTTGGTGAAGCCCAGTGAACTAGATTCCTCAATGATCCAACACCGCAAAAAGGCCAGTGTGCCCTTTGTGGTTGGAACAATGACAATCGAATTACATTATCTGAAATCACCATTAGCCCAGTGGCCTTATTCCAATAATTAATCTGTTAACACCCTCGCGGTCAGTCCCCAGTGGTTATTTATCTGCTCTGTAAGTTCATAGTATTGACAGCTCCTCTGGTATGGAAGATTTGACACATGTAGGACAGGTCGGATGTTGACATGGGTCTCCCAGCCTGGTTCATCTCAGCTGATTGAGAGATTCTTGTCACATGCGGATAATCCTATCAACAGAGCTGCAGAAACATCAGTGCTGCTACTTCCCAGTCATGGATTTCATGGGGCAGTGTTTGGAGTACAGCACAGCTAGAGCTTAACAAAAGTGCCACTTGTTAGCAGCGTAACCTGTTCGGTATGAAAGCCAAATTGATTTCAAATGTCCTAATTAATTAATATAACAAGGGGATCATCTAGAGTTGAAGCTGTTTAATTGAGACCTATCTGTGGAAAATGCCACATTATAAAAGATAATTCCAACTTTCATTTGTTGGATAAGCAACTCTCAAATTTGTTGTAAAATGCAGATAAACACAAACATGTATGCACAATTTATGAAAAGTGTACCTGCTGCAGAAAACAGAAAAAAAGAGTGAGCAAAAACAAAAACATGTTGCTGGAGACATTTGGAAAATGCTAATTCATTCTCTGCCAGCAGGAGGAGCTTTTGGAGCAGCAGAAACATTGGTTTCCCCGGTAACAGCTGTAGACAAAGCATAAATCTCTCATAAATGCTGCTTTATCAGATAAAATGAAAATGCCATTGAAACTTTTCTGAAGACAGTCGGTTACCTTCAAAGAATTATTCATATAAAACACTATTCATATAAAACACTTGATTTTGAAACATGCAGTGCTCATGTTTATTCAAATTTGTGACAGGCCGCCATAAATAAATTAATGCATGGGAAACAATGGTAATGTACATTAAAATATCGGAAATGTGTTTAAAAACAATATCAAAGTTATTGAAAATATATATATATATATTCCAATATATATTGATATTGAATTATTGTCCCTACTCTTTGATATTTTGGTGAGGACATATGGACCCAAGGACGTTCACTGTGTTCACTATGGACTGAACAGAATTTTACAAGACATGTAGTCACAGTTACCTTTCTTTCATTCTTTCTTTCTCTATGGTGGAAATGGGCTTTAACTACAGTAAGTCACAGATCAGATTACTCAGCGATCATGCAGATATTTATGCTGAAATTAGGTAAATTCAAAGGGGTTCACATACTTTTTCCATTATATTTTGTAATTATATTTATTCATTTATTGATATTATTGTCATCATTACTATCATTTATAGTTGTCGTATTATACAGTATATTGTTGACAATGTATAGTTTGTATTAAAGTGTAGGATGAGTGAAGAACATGTGGCCTCTTAGCTCATTGCTTTAATGCCAAACAGCAAACATCTTGTAAACTTTCCTTGACAGAAAAGGATCAAATATGTGCTCCTCGAACCACTCTTTTAAAGGTTTGACATTTAGACTGACACTTGCCTACAATCATTGCTTCCTTTACAGATAACATATTTAGTTTGGTCAGTTTCTTTCATTTCCTGTAAGAGCTTTAAAACTGCTGCGTTTGTGATAAGCTTATTTCCTTGTGATTTCCGCCTCAGGCCAGCAATTACTGAGGTGGGATGCAATGGCTATGGACTTGAAATGGCAGATGTGATGATATTTTGGGGGGGAAGTAAGGCGTTTTGTTTGTCAATTGTTGACATTCTGGTGTCCCTGTAGTGTCTGGCAGTAGATGCGTGTTCTGAGGGTTTAGTGTAGTTTGCTGATAAAGATGAATCACACTGCGGCCCGTCGAAGCGTGCCACTCGTTGGTCCTTTAAATTGGTAAAGATAACACAGAAACTTTAAGGGAGCTTTTTTTTCTCTCGCAGTGGCTCACAGCATGGTTCTTGAGTGCTTTTGCTCTATGTACTTTGAGCATTTGATCAGATGGTGTGAGGAAAATGTATATGTGGGCCAGAGTGACCATGTCAGTATAATTGAGAGATTTCTGTGTCTGCCTTTTCACAAAGACACTCTAATTGTTGCTTTGCGGAAGAGGTTGCATTGTCAAATTGGCAGGAAAGAGGAATCATACACATCCTGATGTCCCGAATGGATGGAACAGATGAGACACTCAAGGCTTCAGTTCGTCAAATGATCAATTGGGGGAAAATACAGAAGGTGTACTTTTTCACATTGTCAAAGGACTGAAAAATGTTCTACATCATTTACAGCCTTTTCTCAGCTTCTGTTATATTTATAAGGATTACTAGAATATAATAAATAATTAATCAGCACTGCCAATTTAGTTTCTGATGGTTTTGAATATTTAGTTTCCTGATCATTATAAGCAGTGCTGAATCATGACAAAAAAGCAATATTCCAACAGCATTTGTATTCTAAACATAGTTTGAATTACAATTTTCAAACAGGATGCCTGCCGTCACTGTTATTGTTTTTGATAAGGTGAGTGTTAATGTTATCACTATGGTTTTGTTTTGTTTTCGTTTCATGTTTTTTGTTTTGTTTTGTTTTCGCTTCGTGTTTTTTGTTTTGTTTTGTTTTCGCTTCGTGTTTTTTGTTTTGTTTTGTTTTCGCTTCGTGTTTTTTGTTTTGTTTTGTTTCATTTTGTTTTTGTTTCGTTTTGTTTTGTTTGGGCTTTTCTTTGATTTTTTTATTGGTTTGCCAGTTGGTTATAATTGAACACATGGATTCTTCCTTATTTGTTATTCTTTCAAAAAGAAATTGTGGCATTACAGTATGTTATTTTTACACAATTTTGCTAGCTTTGTATATTAACAACTGTGAGAATCAATATGATGTGTTAAAGCTGTTGTATTTTTGCCAATTGTTATCTAATGGGGCTTTCATCTATGTTCACTACAGTATGTTTTCCACCCTTGCTGTGAAGTAAATGAGGATGAAAATTTCCAATAAACGATATTTTATAATCAAGTTACTGAACTGAACTGAACTGAACTCGAGTCTCAGGCCTCAAAGTGATATTTCAGGTCTCATTCTCTCAGAATCACTATGCTGATCTCATTTAACCGAACATTTATTTAATGTGCTTTTTTTTTCGACCATTCACCGGTCTCAACTATTCAAATACTGATGCCTTTTTTGTGGTATTCGACAAAGGTGACTGTAGATCAGAAAAGAGCTTTGAATTGGTGTTCGAGAGTGACCTCTACTAACCCATTTCGGCTCCGGAGAGGTCAGTGCTGGCTGTTTACAATGTACACAGAAAACTGTGTGTGTGTGTGCTTGTTTTGGCAAAAGTGTGTGTGGGTTATGAGAAGAAAATTAACCTTTTTTTCCTCAGAGTGCATAATTCACAACCAAAGTAGCTGTGAGGGGGAAAAACATGAAATGTGCAAAAACAAGAGCTTATTGTTCGCCGATTGTGGAGAGACCCAATGGGTCATGTGTCGCTTTGACTTGCAGTCTGGCTGAGAAAGAAAGTTCGTTGTGTCATTGCGACAAAATTTCATTGCAGGGAAGAAAAAAAGAGAAAAGTATATATTTGTCTCAGTGAGCTTATTCTGGAAGAATGAAGGAAGCAAGAGGTTTGAAGGGAAAATCGGGCCCCTGATTCAGACGCAGAAAGAAACTTGACATGGTTCACCTGAGGCTACATTTAGACGTAGCACAAGACAGGATTTCAAAGCTCAGTTTATCCGTGCAGTAATTTACCTACATCAGTTATCCCTCTTGGCACAGAGATTAAATATATATATTTTTTTAAATCTGAAAAACAAGATGCACATTCTAGTAGAAAAACAAGCAAAGGTCCTTCTAAAACATCTGAATGCCACTTACATTTTGGAGCTTAAATTAGGTTATTTTATAGATTATTCCGGCTGCTGTTTTCCATGTTAAATATGGCATAAGTTTGACGTCATTAATGTTAAATCTGGCACAGTGTGTCTTGGCAGTCCATATTTTAACATAAACCTGTGGCAGATGGGGAAATCTGTGAAAATGTATTTAATTTTGGTTGATTTAGTTTCTGAAATATAGAACACAAGACACATGGACTACTTTTATCAATGTTTATGGTCACTTTTTGTAGCATGACAATACATATCTCCTTTCAGTTACATGGTAAAAAGCAATAAGTTGCTAATTTCTTTGAAATTTCTCCTTTTGTGTTCCATAGAATAAAAAAATCATACAGGTTTGGAATGACATGATTGGATATACATAATATAATATAATTACAGTTTTTAGGTGAATTTGTTCTTAAAAATATACTGCTCCTGAAAAGGCGGTTTTCCTAATTATTTTTTATAAAAAATAAAACATCTTTAGTTCACAGTATTGTTGTCAGAAGACAGCATTAGCCATCTAATGGTTATGTTGGTTTTTGTAAGCGAATATTTGTTGTGGATTTATCCTGGAGAGCATGTTACGACTTATCGTTTGGAATGTGTAACATGCCACAGCTTCTTTAATTGAGTTCCTTTTCATCATCATCTCTCTCTGTGCCTGAATTCATCACTCTCTCTTTCCTCTCTTGCCTCATTGCCTCTTTACACACAGACACCCTTGCAGTATATGAGTACTGGACTTAAGGCTACTCTAAAGCCTGAACAGTCTGATGAAGGCATGCCACTGTAGGCGTATGAGAGAATGCCCTGCTGTTGGAAGGATTGGTGACGGTATTAAAAACAGGGAAGTGAGACCTTCACTCCTCAAAAACCTCCATCCCATTATCAAGCAAGGTTGGACTGATATGAGCATACATTACTATCAAGAAATCCTTACGATATATATAGTACATTATGCACAATGTTTTTTTTATTATTATTGAAAATAGATTCAAAACTTCAAAATACAAAAAGGTCCTAGTGACTAATAATGTTCATATAGTAAATATATATAAAAATATATATTAGTACTTTTATTTTTAATGTTTTTTAAATAATTCTCTTCTGCTCACCAAGCCTGCATGTATTTGTGCAATATTTTACAACATTACCCCAGTCTTCAGTGTCACATGATCCTTCAGAAATTATTCTGTTAGGCTGATTTGTTTTTCAAGAAAATATTTTATTATTAATAGCTTTTATCTGAAATACTAATAATAAAAAACATCATACAGCTATATATATATATATATATATATATATATATATGTAAAATGTTGAGGGGGGAAAATATAGAAATTAATACTTTTATTTAGCAAGGATGCTTAAAATGTTACAAGAGATTTCTATTTCATATAAATGCTGTTCTTCTGAACTTTCTATTCATCAAAACCTGAAAAACAATTATAATAAATGTTTTTGAGCAGCAAATCAGAATATTAGAATGATTTCTGAAGGATCATGTGACTGGAGTAATGATGCTAAAAATTCAGTTTTGAAATCAGGAATAAATTCACATCCAAAATAAAAGTTTGTTGACATACAATACAGCACTAATATTGCAATAATGTATTTTGTTAGGTATATAAATATATATAGGTATATAAAATTACAATGAAAAAAAAAAACATTAAAAAGGTCCTGACTTCAAATAATGTTCAAAGTAATTATATAAGCTATTATTTTTTAAATTGTATATAAATGATAGATAGATAGATAGATAGATAGATAGATAGATAGATAGATAGATAGATAGATAGATAGATAGATAGATAGATAGATAGATAGATAGATAGATAGATAGATAGATAGATAGATAGATAGATAGATAGATAGATATTCTGTATTGCTCTTTTTTTAATTCAACTAAAAAAATAGACATTCTTGCATTCATTACATTAAATTGTTGCTCACAGCAAAGCAGTTTTTAAGCGATTTGGCATAAAACATGATAGAAATCATACTCAAAAATACAGTATGTAAAAGTTTATGGTGTCAAACTGGTATATTGGCCACCCCTAACCCGTACAATTGAAGCAGCCAGTAATTGACAACTGTATTGAATTTAAGACCTTTCTTGAGTTGTAAAAGAGCCACTGGCTCCCTCGAGCCCTAGTAATGTTCCAAACCGCTGTATATAAACCCTGAGGGAAAATAGTCTCCTTGTCGCTTTCAATATTTCAATACTTTTGTCTGTGTGTTTTCAGGCAAATGATGGCTTGGCTTTCAATATGACTGCCATCAGTAAAGGTCAACAATATTGATTCACTGCGAGACGGGCACGAATGCTAGAAATGCCACATAGCTAACTACAGATTTATCTGTCTGTGCAAAGCTTGTACATTAATGAGATCGACTGCTGAGAGACTTTTTTTTTTCAACTGGCATAGTATCCATCTCAAATAGTCCTCGTAACAGGTGAAATACGAGCGCTCTGAGAGTCTCATTTATCCTGGAGATGTTATTTTCAATTGTAAGAGGCATTTTTGTGATCCTTATCCTTCCACTTAACCAATGGTCTCCAAGGGAAATGCAAAATGGCTGCCATTCCTTTGGACCAGATTAAGCCACACAAGAAACACATCAGATACTTTGAATTGAAATGTCAAATGTAATTCTCTGTTTCATTTGATCACTTTTGTCACAAAGAGAATATATCAAAAGGCTTTGTGTTAAACAGGTGAATGTTATGTCTTTCCATTTAACCACCAATAAGACAGTTGAGGTGTCTGTTTATTGATTTATCTACTCAGAATCTATCATTTTTCCATTTGGGTCTCCATTTTAAGAAATAGTTCACACAAAAATGTGGTCATTTATTCACCTTCATTTCATTCCAAATCACATGACTTTCTGTCTTCTGTAGAACACAAATGGAGAATTATTTTTAATGTTGGCACTGCTTTATGGATGGATGGATGGATGGATGGATGGATGGATGGATAGATAGATGGATGGATATTAATCCATGTTTATTTATCATTAATAATAATAGTAATTTCAAAATATTAAACGGATTGATAATTTTTGTATTAATAAAATATTAATATTTCACAATAAATTTAAAAAGAGTATATATGTACTCATTAATTTATTCATTCATTTGTTAGTTTGTCAATAATAAAATTAAAGATAATAATAATAATAAAAACAATTATTAAACACAATAAGAAATTTTTGGTATTAAGATTAATATTTGACAGTAAAATAAAAATATTGTTGTTGTTGTTGTTGTTGTTAATAATAATAATAATTTCACAGTACAACAGTAAAATGATTACAAATATGTATGGCTATTTTATTTTATTATTATGTTTTTACATTAAACTAATGAGCTTTTATTTTGGCAACCAAAAACATCATAAAAAATGCTTAAAAGTGATCAGCATTATCTTCTCGTCCTCTAGAGTAGCTTTCAAATCTCATTAGCATATGTGCATATTCCAGTTTGTCCTCATGGTGCATTTTATTAAAAGACAACCAGATAACTGATAACCAGTGATGTTTGGCAGCTAACATTATTTATTTATTTATGTATTGTATTTATTTATTTATTTGGTGAACCCTTTCTGTAACTTAGTTCTCAATGAGGAGAAAAGTCTCAGGAAACAAAAAAAAAGACATATGAATGCACAGATGTCCAGTTGTTTGAAAAACAAACCTTAACATGACGAATAAAGACATGTGATAGATAGACCTGTCAGTGCCACGCTTATCTGCTTGTCAGCTCACTCCTTCTTTCCGCCACGTCGGTTCCCGTTGATGTATGCATGCTGTGCGGCTGGCGGGTTTTTGACGACATGGGGCGGTACATGCTGGCTCGGTATGCTCTTGCATTCGCTCCTCACTAGCGCAGACCTCACATGGACACATCCATCAACCTCCCATCTGCCCTGCCAGTAGAAAGAACACAAATGGAAAAATGAAATCTTTCCTACGTTCTTCCACCGGTGTCCTTCATTTATAACACGTATCTGACAGGAAGTGGGTGGATTAATGCGGGGCGTCATGACCCATCAAGGCTAAAGGCTGAAGCTGTAATGCACAGAGACACAGGTGGAAAGGGCACGTGGCCAATCGCACCCTGTAAGTTCAGATCAGAGCTCTGCAAGCATCGTCACAAGAGGGGGTAAGCCTCAGATGAGACAGTCGATGAAAGCCCAGGCCTAAAATTTGGAAGGGTCTAGTCTCACAGTGCCAGACTTTTGAGTATTGGCCTAAAATCTGGTCCACCCTGTAGCTTATTCTGGCCAAGAAACGCCCACTTGGCCATCTGACCAACCATCTGTAATTGAACAATCAGTTTGTTTGTTCCTTTCTTTTCATGAGAAGATGTTTAGGAGGGAGTAAATCTGGAATCAGTGTTACCACAAATACTAGTCTGATACTAGTGCAACAATGTGGAAGTTCATTTACAATAATGGCACAGCAATCTTAGGGCTAGATTTACTAATAGCTTGCGCCAACGCAAACCATCTTTTGGCATTAATATAGTACTGTCAGGATTTACTAAAGACGCACAGTGAATAATTAGTGCTGAAATGGCGTGAGCACAGTTATTTAACGCGGTTAAAGCTTTACAGTAAAGTTCAATTCATTTACTTTATGCAGTATTTATCAATGTAGGTTAATGGTAATTCATAAATATACCATTATTCTTTGTTTGTGTTAATTCATAATACATTAATGTTAATTTATACAATTTAGAATGTCAAAAATATAAATGGCAGTAGTAAATCCATTCTTTTGGTTTGTAAAATAATTGTTGCCCTACAGTAAGAATGATTTTATGAACACAGAAAACGCTGTTTGAATGATTTTAAATTAAACTTTATTATATTGACAATTTATGATGTAAAATTTACAGAAAACTGAAGAAAGTAGGCCTTAATTATGATAAACAACCACAACAAATGTGTGGCAATTCCTGTGGCAATAGTTTTAGTTTGTAAAACTGTTTGTAAAACTACTGGCACACTGCAGTAATTTATGCAAGAATGGTTTTACGAACAATTTACAGAGAAATGCATTCTGCTTGTGTATCATTATCTTAAATTGAACCTTATTGTAAAGTGCTAATATTTTACAGTCTAAAGTTAACAGAAAACAAGTTACATATGTAAATAAACAGCAATTTTCTATGGCTAATTTCTAATAATTTTAGTTGATCCAAACATTTTGTTTATATCAGTCTGCACACAAATCACTTTTGCCTAAAATGTGCATAAACTGTGCAGTCAGAATTTCTGCCATCAATTCAATAGACAAAAAAATAATATTAGAATTGTACCAATCTATGTAGCAGCCGGGCAACTTATAAACAAAACTTTGTTTCCAGGCAAACTAAAATGTGTGCATCTGTGAAGCAGCAGTCTTCCAAAATGTATGAGTTTTGCCAACTCTTGCCTTTTTTGCGTAGACATGCCATCAAACGTTGATACTAGGAGTGGACTGTATAACATTTCTGTTCCGCTTTATCTGCTAGTCGGAAAGATGTGCCTCTCCTCTGACGTGATTAAGAGTCTACAGCTGAGCTGTCCAGCTGGTTTAAGTGGGCGATCACATCCTGAACCATCACCTCAAGCGCCATGAGGAACATATCAGCACGGTTTCTTCAGGCAGAGCGCCATGTCCGCTGAGAGACAGATAATGACTCTTAATAATCGTTAATTCAGCATGATCATTATGACATGTTCTGCCTGCCCTCTCTGTAATAACTCTTTCTGCACAGAATTACAATATTCCAAATGCATTGATCATTTCACATCTGCAGGAAAAAAGTGAGGGAAGTTTCGTTATTGGGTAAAGCATTCCTTTAAAGCAGTAAATATAATTAATTTTGAGTTATGGAGGGTTCCGAGTTTTTTTAAGTCTGAAACTGCTGGTTTGAAACCGTGGAGTCCTCACCAAGGACTTTTTTTTTTAAATTTATGTTGACGTCTGTCTGTCTTTATTTGAGGCAGTGTTCAATTTGGGAATGGATTTCGTTGAACAAGCAGAGCATTGAAGAAATATAGGACATTAAAGCAGAGAGTAGCCCCAGCCAGAGGCATAATGAATTCCCATAGTGCTGGGCTTTCGTCACGTGTGACCGGTTTGCTCTTGACAGGAAGGTTTGTGACAACTGAGAGTCGCAGCAGATTGTAACGGTAAATTCGATAGGCGAGATCACAGCAGAAGAGACACTGTTCCACAGCATAACTCTCCTGGGATCTTCTCTGCACATTTTGTGTGTTTGTGTCACATAAACAAGAAATATAGGTTTGGTCACTGTATTTACATAAAAATTCAACTGCGCTTCCATGTGGTCCCATAGGAAACAGTAGCTGAAACCTACTCAGCAGACAACAAATAGTTTATACTCAGCAGATGATTTACCTAATATTCAAACATCTTCCATTGGTGCTCTAAATTTTTATCATTACCACAAAATCAATAGCCTGATATTGCATCTTTTGATCATTGCCCAGGTGTGAAAGCTTGTTGAGGAGCAGATTCAATCTTCTCCATAATTACTGAGAGAGCTTGTCAAAGAACAGAACAGCCACGAATATAGTGTGAAGCAATTTGGTCAGTGGCAAGACCATCATTTATGGCAAGTCGACGCAATTTGCAGTGGATGATAAGACCAGCATCATTATTACAATTGCTCATACTTGGGTTAGGCATTTGAATTCATTCTTAACCATAATAACTATTACACTTTGCAACACTGTTTGTGATGTGGGCATTAATGATCTGATTTGGTGGTTTAGCCTCTCTTCTAAGCATTGCAACAAATACAGTTGTCACTCCTCATGTGTTTAATCCTGTTCTGTATTTTTGTATTTTGGCAATTTATGGGAGTGACAGAATAGTATTCTAACAACCTGATACACTCCAGAAAAATTTAGGTAGTGACAACCAGATTACAATTAAGTCCAACTAAATAAATAGACAGGTTAAACTTTTGCCATCCATGTTTCTTATTTACAACAACAAAGTACCAAAACATTGCTGGTTGGTACTGTCATTTTGGTAGTGGCTTTATTTTGGTTGGTTCCTCCCACACCCCAAAGACATGCAGGTTAAGTGAATTGAAGATTCTAAATTCCCCACCCCAATCCCCCCCGACTTGTTTGTATAACAGACTTGTGTATGGATTGACTTGTGTATGACTGGTTGACTGGTTCTCGCCATGAATATAGCCATAGATGCTGGAATGGCGTTAAGAAGAAGATAAACAAATAATCTCCCTTTTTGTTGTGTATTCCTTTCACACTTGCATTGACAATTTAGCATTAACTCTGAATTGAAAATTGGTTGGTACTGTTATTTTGGTAGCAACTCCGTTTTGGTTGTGTATTCCATTCACACTTGTAATGATAAATTATCGGATTCACTCTGCATTTAAAATCAGTTAGTATTGGTATTTTGGTAGTGACTCCGTTTTGGTTGTGCATTCTGTTCCCACTTGCAATGGCTGTTTAGCAGATTCCCTCTGCATTTAAAATCTGTTCTCACTCCTGAAGCTTTGCAGTGTGTGCATGGCTTCAAATACTTGAGGGTTGGCTCTTTTGACTTAGGTAAGTTAGCAACTACCCCATAACACCCTAGCAACTGCAGAGCAACACATTACACTCAGAACACCTTAGCAACCACATATGGATGTCTTTGCACAGGCAAGCACTACTCACATGTGTTTATTACATGTTGACCTAGTTTTCCTTAGTTACCTTAATTAGTTAATTCGTTTCCACCTGTGTCTGATTGATTATTTCATTTGTCTCCAGTACTTAAGTCCTGTGTTCTCCCTTAGTCTTCATCCGTTCTCATCTATGTTATGTTGATATTATTGCCTGTCTCTTGGAGTTACTTATTAAAATACCTTTTTTATTGATCTCCATCGTCTTCCTGTGTTTGTGCCTCATCAACCCCTGACAGTGTTCACTCACAAAAAATATAAAAATCTAATTCTGTGTTAAGAAATGAGTTCCACATTGTCCAAAAGGTTTAGTTATTGTAAGAGATCTTATGTGTAACCAGGGAACACAAGTAAATGAAATCCATTTATGAGGGAAGGGAGATGGAGACCTCATGTATATTTCCTGTAGCCAGTCATATGCCGTTTTTAAATTCTTACAGTCACTGTACATACATAATGTTCTTATAGTTGAACTCACACGGTGAATGGAGGTTGTGTGTTCAGCATTCTTTGATATTATGAATAGTGATTGAGCAAAGACACGCAAATAACTTATTGTTTGCACGAGCAGGTTAGATTAATGGTTTGTCAGAACGTGTTTTGGAAGCACATATGATTTACAGCACTATGCAAGATTTTTTAATAAACTGCCTGATCCTAACGAAAACTGAGTTCCAAACGAAAGATTGCATTCCTCTATTACTGTCAATCACAGTTCAAAGACATATATGCAGTTTCTTACCTAACTTCTGAGACAGTTATCCCACCATTCCTCTACGTCTTCAACTACAAACAGTTTTAAAGGTACTAAGGTACAAACTGACCGAGATTTCTGTCAGTATAACAGGTAGTGGTGGAGAATCGACTCCAAAAAATTGATTAGTGAGCAGTTTATAACAGACCCCGGTTAGCACCTTTTTCTGCTACCATAGAATGTGATACTGCTGTAGAGTGTCATACAGCTGTGAATTTGTGTGATAATGTGATAATCTATGTATGTGCCAAAAAGAGACGATGTGTGACTGACTTTACGAGATGAATCTTATGGAAAGCTTTATAGTTTGTTTTAACGCAACAGCTGTAGTATTGCGTCAGTGTGAGGGAAATAAATGGTTGCTGTTTTTACTTTTTGTCATTAATGTGCATCTTTCTATGTCGCTCTTTCTCCCCCATGCTGTTGATGACTTGTTTTTGGCTTCAGGGGCATAACTTTCACTACTCATTTTCTTTCCTCATTTCTCTAGTTTCTACTTGAAAACTACTTTTTTTTTCAACCCAGCCTATTTATTGTGTCTTTTCTCCCTAAAACTGGGTAAAAGCAGTGATTATAACATTTTTGAAAGGCCTCTTGTGGGAGTTTATATCTGCCACTCTGAAAAGAAATAATGCTTGTAGTGTGTGATATTGACTGCAATCTTAAAGGAATAATTCACCCCAAAAAATAAAAATTCTGTCACCATTTATTTATCCTCATGTCTTTCCAAACCCACAAGTTTTTCATTCATTTTTGAAGAACAAATTAAACATTAGAGTTTTCTGTCCCACCATTGAAATTCTATTCAACCAAAACTTTCAAGCTTCAAAAAGTTCAGGGGTCATCAGATGCAAAATTCACTTTTCAAGTTGTTTGAACATAAATGTGTGTTGGAAGTGTGTGTACACATCCATCCTATAATGATAAAAATCTTTGTTTTTTTTAAATCCCTGTTTTAAAATCCCCTTTCTCAGATCAGGCTGTTCTGAGGTTCCTATCAGAATGACGTAGTTCTGCACAGACCACTCCCACAATAGTTAATTGACAAGACCGTCTTACCTTAGACCTGCCCTGAGTGAGCTGTCATCAGTCCGCTATTGTGTCGACTCCGGTGCAGGGGAAGACAAGAATGTCTCAGATTAAGCGATTGAGGTGTTCTGTTGTTGGATGTAATAATGAACATAGCAATCGTCATTTACTCTCAACATCTGAGCCGCTGAAGACACAGAGGATTAACGTTACTTTCGCTTTGAAGTGAATGCACCGATCTGCCTAAATGTGTCTATGTTCGCGCGAATCATTCCATCCTCACCGACAGAAGTGAGTATAAGGCTCCTTTCATGAATCTTTGCAAAACGCCTTTCCTAATAATGTACTAGTTAGCCAGTTTTGCAGCTGTAGTTTACAGTCTGCTTGTCATTCCACGGAAGAGAGGGGCAGGCTCAGCAGAGCTCATTAGCATTTAAAGCAACATGGACTATAATGGCTTGCTAAAAACAGAGCTGATTTTGACAGGTTTAAAAAGGTGTTTTTTACACTACCATTGAGCAATTTTAACCAAAGTATGTTATTGGCTTTTAATTAAAGCCCTAAAGAATCATATTAACTTGTGCAAAATGGGCATCCGATGACCCCTTTAAGGCATCATCAAAGTAATCCATATGAGTCAAACGATTTTATCCAAGTCATCTAAAAAGACACTGCTGCTCTATGATGAACAGATATAATTTAGTCTTTTATTCACATATAAACATTCATCAGCACACATACATAGATTATATAAAATATGGTAAACAAGGTCAATGCTATTTCCTTGTTGCACAAGAAAAAAAAAACGCATTGGTTCTCACGTGTCAAACAAGCAAACAAGCAAGGGATAATTTATCCAAAAATGAAGATTCCATCATTAATTCGCCTTCAGGGCATACAAAGCCTGCATCCATGGAACACAAGAAATCATTTTGAAAGATGCTGCAATTTTACATTTAGTTGGTTAATTAGTTAGTTTGCCAGTAAATGAAGTCTAATGTTGTTTTGGACTTCAGTGGTTTTCATTTTGTAAAGAAAAACATTTGAAACATTCTTTAAAATATTCTTTTGTGTTTTACAAAAGAAAGAAATTAATTTGAAGAGGGCACAATGAACTGGAGAAAATTATATTTACACTTTATCAAATCTAATTGTACAGCTATTGTATTGTATGCATGCATAGTTCATTTTATTGTAAACGAAAATGATAATTCATTTAATTTCAACAAATTTACCTCAATACAGATGATATGTCCACCATGTTTTATCAATGACATGCTGCCAACTGGTGCTGTTCATGATTGTTCAACACATAAATACATGAATGCGTGACTTGAATGTGCCATGTACTGTACAATCTTAAGTACTAATCTAGAGCTGTATTCTAAACACAGTCAAGCTATTATTCTGTAGCGCATGGAATTGTGGGGGAAATTAGCTAATTTGCATAACAGCTGCAGTCTTTGAAAATCCAACAGAATTAACAACATCTGAAACCTTTGACATACTATTTTTAGCGTACTCTGATTTGGGACACACTAATCTTAATCTTAAATTCTAATTAGAATAGATAGCACCCTAATTGGGTAACAGCATTGCATGTGTGGTTTTCAGTGATGGAGAGCCCTCGTTAGCTCAAAACTATTCAGCTTATCATTCATCTTCCAATGTTTGAAGAAACACAGCACTGAAAGGGTTAAGTTTGCTGGTTATCTGTGTGCTAAACTGAATTATGTGAGGCCATATTGGTCTAAACAGGGTGATTCAGAGCAGGTATCTGTGCTTGCGCCTTTGTTGGCCATACAGTGATTCAGATCTGACATGGCAATTAGAGGAATGTTTTATTAAACAGATTCAATTAGAGAGCCACTGAGGGAGAAAGATTACGAAGGGGCGCCTTGCCAAAAAGCGAGAGGAAAGTGGCAAAGAAAACAGAAAGCCGGGGATGTAGCGCTCACACGACGACAATCAGCTGATCTGCCTCCGCTGAGCCGCTCACTGGCTTCTTATTGAAATGATTAATTCACTCAGTGTGTTGTTTTGTTTTTCCAGCCACAGCTTCTTTTTTTTTGCGGTGCGTACTGTCTGTGTGTGTGTGTGTGTGTGAGAGAGTGCGTGCTGTGTCTCTGAAAAATTATTTGAGAGGGATTTCTTTCCTACGACTTTCTGCATGCTGCTTTTCACTCTCATATGCGTCAAGGATAAAAAGAAAATTGATGAATAGATAGATGAACACGGGGCATTTAAAGCAGTCCTTACTCAATTTTTTTTTATTAGGGTTAGCAATTTATATGACAGTTTGGTGGTTTTTATGTCCCTTACTCTGAAGGAATACAGTGTCTGCTTTGCTACACTTAGTATGTCCCTGACAGGAGCGATTTGTACGAGTCTGTAGAAGTTTATGACATTATGATAGCTGGCAATTATTTTGGTTAAGGTCAATCTCAGTCTGAATCTCCAGACTTGTTTTGCATTTCTGTGCTGATTGTGGGGGTAAGTGCGCATAAATTTGCGGATTGGGTTTAAACCAATTAGCATTATCAAAATTCGTTATCAAAACTGAAAAAGAAAAATTAATATGCAAAAGTTGGGGGATGCGTAGACTTGATTGTGAATTACCAGCATTTTACTTCTGATATTTCTACTGCTGAGTAATCCATATGGTTGGTTACTGATTTGATGATATAAATTAGATATTAGATAAATTAGATTCGTTATCAAACAGTGTTGTATTGATAAATAAAACTGTAATTCTAGTTAATTAGAACAAAGCTGAAATAAAATACATTTTAAATATCAAAAGTAAAATGTTGAAATAAAATACTAGATATAGAAATATAAAAATAAAATAATATAAATATAAATATAAATATTCTTAACAAACAAAAACTAATAAAAACATAATTTGGAATTACAGTTAAATAAATACTCAAATACATAAATACTATAATAGTCTATAAATTACACTGCTACTGAATATAACTGGTAGCATTTATTGATCCCATTCCCCAAAATATATTTATTTATATAATATTTAAAATATTAAACAATGTCATGTAGATACTGGTGATACTGTGTGCTTCCCAATGGAAACTGTACTCAAAGAGAACATAAAGGCGGTGAATGAGGGCGAATGAGGAAAGTGGCTGCGTGTCACTCTTTCTATACTTCTCTTTGGTGGAGCGCTCTGACCTGAACCTTAAATGTAATAGCATGTGTTAATGGCTCTCAAACACAACCCTCAAACTCAGATGGCCACAACTAGCTGAGACACCAGAGTCTTGTTTTCAGAGGCCAGAATGGTGAATAGATCCATGTTGTTGTTGTTGTTGTTGTGTAATGGCAAAGCACTATACCATATGGTCTGATATTCTTCCAGGGGCACGTCCCCTAATTTGTGGTAGCCCCCATTTCCTGCTCATTTCCCGTAACGCTCATAGGGGGCGAAAAGATCACCTTTTGCGATGGGTTGTGTAATCCAGCCTCATACAACACACACAGAGGCTCTTCTGTTTGGGGCCTGTTGATTTCCAGTCCGTGTAAGACCTTTTAATGCCATTCCTGCCCAGAGCCGGGCCTTGCTCCATGCCACCGCGCTTATTAATAATGTTGGGAAATCATTTGTGACTTTGAGTCCTAGTGGCACTGCGTTCTGCATGACTGGCCACGTGCTGGAATGCAGGAAGTGTGACGTTGCAGCAGGTAGCGGGATGACGCACATCAAGGACAGTGGGAAAAACGCAGAGAACGATGAGGCCAACGAGTGTCAGGATAGAGTGAAAGAGAGAAAAAAACTGAAGGACGGGGTAGACGGCGGAGTCAACTTTCTGTACTGACGCATTGTTATAACGCTGTTAGTTGTCTGTTTTTTATCTTCGTAACATCTGAGGCTATTGTGGAGGGGACAGAAAAGATTGCATTGGCGTTCGTTGTTTGATTCATCATGTAATACCACTGTCTGAGTATTTGGATGTTCGAGCCGATGGCTTATCAGACCGAGGCGCTCCTTGTAATTGGTTCCTGCATTAAAAGCACCTCTTATCAGCCAATAATAATGTGGATATGAGATGTCTAGAGCTTGCAGTGTTTCTTTCATCACTTTGGTAATGAATCATACTTTGCATCACATATTTTTCTGTCAGCTCACAGAATTGTTTTGTTTCCTTCCTTTAATCAACTGTTGTATATCATAGATTGATTTTCGAAGCGTGGACAAGCTGCTGAGATGTGTGAGAATCATGTAAAAACAGTTTCAAGTTGGCTGACAATTAATTATTTTGATAATAAAATGTTCTGCCAGTTACCAGTTAGTTAGGTGTGTACTAAGTTAGGTATGTTTTACCTAAATTAATATTTAAATGTTTCTAAAAATGTCAGTCACTTCATTTTTGAAGCAAAATAATTGTCAAATTTAAAAAAAAAAAAATCATCATCAATCATTCAGTTGAAAGATGTCTCCAGTACTGCCCCGCGAGCGCGAGGTCTCTCTCCGAGGTCTTTTATTTTATCATCCATCAAGCAAAAAATAAAAATAAATAAATGAGGCTGCTCACTTAGAAAAGTATAGCTCACCTCTCCTGAAATAAACCACTGCATGAGAGACTCTAACTATGAGAAATTGTAATAGTGATGTTTGCGTTAAATTAAAAAAAGAAAGAAAAAAAAAAGATGATACGAAGTAGTTATTCATATTCAAGTTTAATGCTCTGGGAAATCTGGGACTCAAGCGACCTGATCATAGAAATGAGGCCGTTGCAGCCAAGAAGCTTAAGCTTCTCGTTTCATTTTTAACCCATCGTTGTGCAATCTCTCTAGTCATTTCCTCACACAGAGTGCCGATTTCATTCTGAACAAAGGCTTTTTAAATCACGCTCTCAGCTGAGCTATTTCATCTGCTTTTCCATCTGAACCGCTCATATCACACTCCAACTCCTTTCAACACAAGACGACTCATTCACTGTCTTACTTTTGATGAAGACTGGTCCACCAGACCCAGAGACTAGAGCATTACAGGCTGACTTCTGGCTACAATGAGTGAAGAGTTTGTGGGTGTTAAATGGGCAAAATGTAGTGTAGTACTGAGTCATTCTGAAAGTATTCTTAAGTATTCCTGTTATGTCCTTTACTTTTACTGTGGTTTATAATTAGTCCAGGTGATATGTGATTTTTTTTTTTTTTCACTTTTTCATAAAAGCATGAAATTTGGTGCACTTGTATAGTTTGCGGCCCTAAACATTTTCAGAAATGGAGCCATTGCAAAAACACCTCGTGGTTGCCATGCCGACCATTTTACTTTCCGCCATAACCAAATGATGTATTTTGTGTCATATCTCCTGAACCAAAAATGATAACACAGAAAACGTGATGTCTACCCATATGTTTTGATGGTCGAGGATTACAATGATACCATACACAACAACATAAACTGTTCAAGTGAAGAACAGTTTTTTCTTTCTTTGATAATTAATTATTATTTTAATAATACATTAAAATATTTTTTTTCAAGAATACTATCATATATTTCGTATATATATATATATATATATATATATATAAAATGATCTCAGGTAAGTGTATTTCCAATACATTCTTGTTCTCTCTCAACAACGATCTAACATCACACGCAGACGGCAACGCAATCAGGTGAACAGTTAATGGTTATTTAGTGACTTTATGAGAAGGATTACAATGAAATCTCAGAAGATGCAATGAAATTTCAAATAAATTTCATGTAAATTTAATTTACAATCACTCTCTGGGTCCAGAGTTGTCTATTATGTTGTCCACAAGGGGGAAGCCAGAGTCCTGAATGCGGGTGGGTACACGCAGGTGAACCGCTAATATTTGATGAAACCAGTGGAATAATATTTATGTGTAGAGTGTGATGCGGGTGCAGGCTGGACAGTGACAAGCATGGGTGGGTTGCGGGTCCAATAACCAAGACTATTTCGACTAGTGTAGCCAATCACGCTGCCACTGATTGACAGCTGTAGTGATTATATTAAAGGGGGTGCTCTTTGCTTTCTTTCTGTATTTAATCTCTTCAAAATTTGAATAAAAGTTTTAATAAATGAGTTTTTTCTACCTCATGTTGGAGATTTAATGCAGGTGTGTTTCGGGTTGCAGTTTTTGTCAAATGGGTCGGATATAGGATTAAATTATTGTTGCTGTCAGATAACGTGTCGGGTGTTCTGTTAATTACTGCAGGTGTTGGATGATAATTTCACCAAAAAGAAAAGGTGAACGAAAATGCCTCTCTGTGATGTTACCACAAGGCATCGCTTACTTACAGACCTCAGGCTTATGCAGGGGATGTAGATTCGTAAGAGTGAGGAGGAAGTAGGAGGGTGATGAACCTGTGGCTATTCTGTACACAAACATTAATGTCTTGAACTTGATGCGAGCCACAACCGGTAGCCAGTGTGGGGAGATAAAGAGAGGTGTGAAGTGGGCCCTTTTGGGTTCATGGGAGACCAGTCATGCCACTGCATTCTGAAACATTTGTCGAAGTTTGTTTGCGCATGATGGAAGTCCAGCTAGAAGAGCATTGAAATAGTCCAACCTAGAAATGACAAGGGCCTGGGCAAGAAGTTATGCAGCATGCTCTGTTTGGAAGGGGCTCATCCTCCTGATGTTGTGCATTGCAAACATGCATGATCGAGCTGTCTTTACAATATGGTCCTTGAAGGTCAGTTGGTCACCAAAGAATCATTTTTGATGAACCTAGCAGGATGATGAAATCATGCTGTAGAGTCGGAGTGGCAGAGAAAATGAGAAGCTCAGTCTTTGCCAGGCTGAGCTGCAGGTGATGTTCTTTCATCCATGCCGAGATGTTTGTCAGGCAGCCTGAGATCCATGCAGCTACTATTGGATTGTCTGGTTGAAATGAATGATAGAGCTGTGTGTCATCAATGGTAGAATTTTGTAGGAGAAACCATGTGCTTGTAAAATGGGTCCCAGTGATGTAGTGTATTTGGTGAAGAACTGATCCCCAAGGAAACCATGTGGCCAGTTGACGTTCTTTGTATAGCTCTCCTCCCCAGGAAACCCTGAAATGTATCTTGAAATCTCAGAGCGCAATCAAACACACGAAGGCTGTTCCAGATTTTTTGAAAATATCACCCAACCCTGTTGGAAAATCCAGGTCATGCCAGCTTAAGGTGGTCAAGCTTGTTTTGGAACATGTTGACTGTTTTTGTGTGCTTTACCAGCTTTGACCTGCTTGACCAACATGGATTATTAGGTTGACTTTGGTGCCAACAGTTCGGAAATCTCATTTTACATCTGTAAGAAATAGCACAGTTAGCCATGTAGTTCAGTATCACAGGGGATGAAGGTATTCGAAAGGTCTGTTCTTTTCTTTGTTTTGAACTCTTGGCATTTTACTCTTATCTGTTGTCTTAACCTGAAAAACATAACAAGAATTGTGCCAAGGTGGGAGGTTTTTGCTAAGGAGCAAAGGATCACTTTTTTTCTGGAGGAGTGGAATGTTTGAAACGGTTTTAGGCGATGATGAAATCACTAATTTAGCATTCCAGGTTAAATCCAGTGGCTGTGAATTTCAATTTTGAAGGGTTTTTTAATAAGATAGAAATGCACTAATCCATCTGGCTCCTAAAGTTCTCCACCCCTCAAAAACAGGCAGACATACTCGTTTACTGACACAAAGTCACACAGACACACTCACTCACTCACACACAGCAAACCTGGTGGGAAGAGAGGGAGAAACTGAGACAAGATCAGTGTTTTCCAGGTGTTGTTCTCACTCCTTGGTGCGTTTGACAGAGCAGAAGGCAGATGAGTGGAGTATGTGTACTGTTTACGGCACCTTAGCTCGCAGGCTTTGAGAGACTTAATCTTTTGAGAAAATTTAAAATATGACAAACTTTCTCCTAAGCCAGCTAAGCTGTGCTATCACTGTAAATAGAATTGTTTGTATTCTGCATGGAAGCATAGCTAAAGGACAGCTACAGTGCACAAAATAACAAAGTCTGTTTAGGTAAGAAAAATGTGTGTGTGGTGTATATCCACTTAAGCATTATGTGGATACAGCATTTACTATCATTTTGGTTTTTAAGGCAGCTTTAAATATATATTTTTTAAATATAGGAAAATAAAAAACAGTTCTTGTGTATGTGTATATATATATATATATATATATATATATATATAGGCTTACATTTTTTTATGCCGAATATCATTTTACATTTGGACTGAATTCCAGGACATTTCTTTATGAGACAATTCAAGTATCTTTTCTCTTTTAATTCACGCACACACACAAGGAATAAACACAGAAATGAGGAGAGTTCAGCGCTCTTTGTAATTCATCAGTGCCTCACGTCCGCGCGGCACGGGGGGCTCAGCCATCAGGAAATGACTGTGATCTTACGGGTCTGCGCGTCCTGATGAACTAAAGTAAATAAATAAATAAACAAAGGCCGGCGGTGATTGCGCGGAACAGCAACCTGGGGGTAAAATCGTTCCCGCTATGCAGATTACAGGCAGGACTACGTCTGGGAATGAGGCTGCATTATTCATGGAGACTTCTGGCATAGTCAGAGACAGATTGATCTTCACCCTGCCTGGCTATGGGCCAGAGAGCTGCAGATCTCTTTCTGCCTGTCTGTCTGCTTTCTCTCTTTTCTGTTTCCTCACTCCATCTGTTTTTTTTCCCCCTATCTTTTTCTTGCTATCTTTGTGGTGTTGTACATCTGTCACGCTCTATCCTCTGCCTCTGTTTTTCTCCTGCCTCCCACTGTCTGAGTCTTTTCTTTTTTTGTCTGTCCACATCTTGCTTTCTTTCTTCCACTTGCTGTGGTGTCAAACGTCTAAGAGACAGCGGTCCGGCTGTCAGCGAGATGATAGTGTTTGCTGGAGGAGCGCTCAGTGTTTACCTGCAATGAAAAGTGCGCCACATGCTAGACCTGCGAGGCACATTCATCTCTAAAGAGCTGCTCAGCTTTGAATTAGTTATAGACAAGTCAAGTGTATTTAAATCTTGGGGCTGTTCTCAGGTGAAGAGAACATTTGTGTGGCCTTTGATTTTAGTACCTTTTAAAATGATATTATTTTCCCAGTCTATTGTTTAGATTCTGTTCCATTAAAAAATACTATAGTGTTTTTGAACCATACTATAGTAAAGTGTATTATATATTATAGTATTTACAACACTTTGTTAATGAATGCTACAGCATACTGTAGTATTAACTATAGTGAACTGATAAACTGTAATAAATACCTACTGTTTTTACTACTGGGTAACATAATTTGTTTATATTACTATAGTTATATTACCACAGCAACTATATAATTACCACAACAACTTAATTCAAGTACTTTACTATAGGATGGTTCAAAAACACAATAGTAATTACTGTAGTATTTTTTCATGTGGGGGTATTCAACAGAAAAATACAGTGAGATTCAAAAGTTTGAGTGTGATTCACAAGTATTTTTTTAACCTTTACTTTCCATTAAAATTAAATCAACATTATTTTTGATCAGTTTACAGTGCTATTTATTTATATTTAACATTTTAAAGCAGCACGGCACATTAAAATTACTTCAACATTCAAAACCGCGTCTGCAGATTGCTCTTCTAGTCCAATCCATTGAGTATTATAGACATACTATTATAGTTTCTATTAATATTTAGAATTTTTTCTTTATTTTTAAACTAAACAAAAATTTGAAAATTTGAAAATATATGCAATGAAATAAATGTAAGTGTTTTATATGTTATTTCATTTAACATTTACTTTATTTCAAGCAATGGAGATGTTTGAAGCAAGAAAAACTTTTTAACAAATATTAAAATTAAAATTTTGAATCCAGATTTTCGGTGTGGTCTCCCGTCTCCGATCACCACTGTATAACATTGGCCTGTTTTTAATCTTCTCTATCGGTTGTAAGTATCTCCTCACAGCAGTGGTTATCAGTCTGTCAGTGGAGGAGATTGCCAAATCTATCTTCGGTCAGCATTTTTTCTCTGCAAACTGTGCTGTTGATCTGCTTGTTGCTGTAGTGTGGAGATTTAAGCTCTCAACCACTGAAGTTAAATGCTTCCTAGCTTCAGCCCACTCAAAATGGAAAGCGCTTTCTCGATGTGCCAAGCTCTGTTCTGATTTGCTCCCTTTACACGATTCCTGGCAGTCGGGATGCAGGATGAATGAATCTCCAAGTTTTTGCCAGCTTAATTGAAACTTGGAAGAGTTTTGTTTGAGTCAGATGTGGCTATGTGACCAAAATTTGACGTTTTGAAAGTGACATTTCTGAACATTTAACAGCATGACATTTAACACTAAACAAAAATACAGAATATACAGGTGTTTTCAGTGAAATCTTGAATTTACTCGTGACTAAAGGCCTCAGACAAAACTGTTTAAAGATTCAATACCTTGAACCTCACAAACTTTGTCAAATCTAGTCAACATTTCTCACTGGAAGCAGTTGGTACTAGCTAGGGAACTTGTAAACACAACCTTGACTTGATCTCTAACTCCCAAAAGTTGTGTAAAAACCAGCCAATCAGATTAAAGCTTGTCGTTTTGAAAAAGCTCTTGCCATTTTGGGTGCAGTATACAGAAACATTCTATGAATTGTTTGTCGATGGTGACTAATTTGCTTAGCAAGTTTCTCTTCAAATCATTGCTTCACCTTGACAGTAGTTGGTCAAAAAGAAACACAGTAAAGAAACAAATTCCCTCTGAAAACAAATTCCCACCGTAGGTGTCCCTTTGCTGTACGTCCTGATTTTGCTGAGTTAGATGTGTTCCTAGGTCAACATATTTCTTTGACCCTGGAACAACATTTTAATGACCATATCCCTACACCTAAACCTAACCTTAACCATGATTAATCCCTAAAATCAGAGGAAATGATAGATGAATGACACTGATGTACAAGCACCAAATGCTGATTGTAAGCCTAAACTTCACAAAAACTATAAACTGGTTCTTCAGATCTGATTGGTTAATCACAATGTTGTTCCAGGGTCAACAAAGATGTCATGTTGCACTTGGTAAAATCAGGTTCTGCATCCCTTTGCAGCAATGCTAAAGGTGAAAGTATACATCCTCGTCCAGTTTGTGGTCAGTCCATGTGACAATTTTTGTCGCTGATCTATGCAAACATTGTCCACAGCCTGGTTTTTGTTTGTGAGCTTTCGTGCCTAAAGAACCCTGCTGGCAGAATGAATCATTTAGGTTTGTCTTGTAGGTATAATAATTAAAGTGTCATGATGACAATAAGCTCCAAAACATAAATCCCAAATGTGGCGCCTTAGTGGGTCAAGAACGGTCTTTATTCTAGTTTGTAGGGCACTTGACAGCACAACGTGGCACAGTCAGCTCCAAAGGCCCAATAATAAACAAACAAACCATCCTCTCCACGGGACTTGTAATCTAACACTCCATGAAAAAGCGGCTGATGGGGCTAATGGGAGCTCAGCATTGACAGACAGACATTCTGTTGTTTCAGACACTCCCTGCGCTGGGCGTTATTTCTCAGCGTTGGCCAGATTGTCACAGAATGGAGCTTGTGTGGAGGCGCAAAGCCACACCTGGCGGCACTCCCCTATCCTCTTGTGTCCTCGCAGCATTATTCCTCTGCACTGCCGGTTCCAAAACATGATCAGGGTCATCTTTCAGACGTGTAAAACGGCTTTTTCTACTTGACAGTCCTCCATATTTTCATATGTTTTTCGTGTTGCTTTCTTATTCGAAGATACAGACCCCGAAGAGTATACAGTAGGTGCTTACAAGAAAACCGCAATAATCCTTTCAATGGCACTTAGCTGACTGATTCCCCATCAGTGGACTGCAATGTTGAGCTTATTGTCTGGTAAAGAAGCCTGTATTGTGCACGGAAACCAGGCACTGGGTCAGTGTTTGTGTCATTTAATGGAGAGTAAACTGCTCACTGGGGTGTGTGGCTTACACAGCAAAGGCGAGTTATCTGGCTGTAAAACCGGTCCCTGAACTCCCCTCAATTTTCTCTCTCGCTCTCGCTCTTGCCTCATTTTCTCATCATCTGCTCACCCAAACCATCTTTCAACCAGCCCCAGAGGAACTGAACTATAGCCTTGTAGAAAATTAACTTTTCAGCACACTTGTTATTGGGTGGTGAATTGAGAATTTACTGGACATAAACATTTCTCACAAAACTGTATTTAGCATTAAGTGGGGTTTTTTTAAGCGTAATTTTAAAAGCAGCTGCTAATGAGCATGAACACAACATGCCACCGTTGTCAACGGAGGTTTACCAGCTATAATGCGTTTGCAGTCGCTAGTGTTAAACTGTTGGCATTCATGTTTCTTGTTTACAGTGGTGAAATGCCAAAACGTTATATAGTTAGTGCTGTTTCAACCAATGATCGGAATGATCATTTAGAGGATTCACACCGCATTTAATGCCAAAATGTTGAAGTGTGTAAGTGGCAAGGTGCCATCTGTCATAAAAACATGTCAAGTTTTTTCCTCAAATACTGTTTTTGGTGTCGTAATGCCAGAAATGTGTCATTACTGTAACTTTTTAGATCAACTTAGTGACAACAAGGCGACCATTTCATTTACTAATTGCAGTGTAAAGCATCACAAAAGTCTGGGAAACTGGCTAATATATTTGTATCTTAGCCAAACATTAAATTTACAGCCTGCTTTGAAAACCCAAAGTATGCTTAAACTTTGACGCAAACTCTTTTTTTTTTCCTTAGATAAACTTGGTGATAATAAGGTGACTACTTTACAGTTGCAATGTAAATCATCACAGTCTTGGAAACTATCTAGAAACTGTTTAACTTACTCATGAATTGTTCATATTTAATAATGGAAAGTTCAAATGTATAGACCAAAGTATACAGAATTTTTTAAAGGATTAGTTCACTTCCAGAATAAAAATTTCCTGATAATTTACTCACCCCCATATCATCCAAGATGTTCATGTCTTTCTTTCTTCATTCGAAAAGAAATGAAGGATTTTGAGGAAAACATTCCAGGATTTTTCTCCATACAGTTTACTTCAATGGGACCCAATGGATTGAAGGTTTAAATTGCAGTTTCAATGCAGCTTCAAAGGGCTCTACATGATCCCAGCCAAGGAATAAGGGTCTTTTCTAGCAAACCTATTGGTTTCTAAAAAAAGTTAAAAATCATATACTTTTTTAATCACAAATGTTCATCTTGCACTAGTTCTGCGCGTCCACAAAGTCACAAACCCATTGTTAACAAAGAGTATGTGCAAAGACTAAATCAAACGCCCTTTACGGAAAAAGGTAAAACGATGTCGGACGATTTTGAAGATGAAGGAGAAATCAGATGAAGTTTGGTACTACTTCTGCCTGTCATGCCATGGCCTTTCCAATGTGATTACATAATGCGTGAAGTCATGGGTGCACATTGCAGAACTAGGCCAAGATAAGCATTTGTAGTTAAAAAGTATATACATTTTTATTTTTATTTTTTTAAATGGCTTATTGTTTCGCTAGAAAAGACCTTTATTCCAGCCGTTTGATGCTGTGTTGAAACCGCAATTTGGACCTTTATACCGTTGCTCCCTAGCTGTTGAAGTCCACTACATGTAGGAAAATCGTGGAATGTTTTCATTAAAAAAGTAAACTATTTTCAACTTAAGAAGGAAGACTTCTTGGATGACATGGGGATGAGTAAATTATCAGGAATTTTTTCAATGCAGTCATCTATTATTTTTATGGTCTCCAGTGGTTTGTCGTTGTTCCGTCTCCTTCGTTTCTTCTTTGACTATGAAAAGACTGGCCGGGCCAGTGTTGCCACCGTGTGCACAAACATATTAGTGCAAAAAATCACACAGAGTATGCATGTTTTTTTTTTCTGTGCATGTGCAGTACCTGTGTACAGTACTGATAATGAAAATTACATTAAATGCACTGCACATATGTGTAAAAACCAAAGTATACTTTGGGCTTTGCACTTATAATTATTTTAATAATGGTTTTATTTTGCAGATGCTGGTTATTAAAGGCAAGACTTTGAAGGCAAAATTGATTTTTAAATAATTTAGCAATGAGAAAAATATTCAGTGCAGAAGCATTCATGATGTTACTAGAATTTGAACGAGACATTCATAAATACAGAATAATAGTGGACTCTTACCCTCTTTGGAAAGAATAACATCTCTCCCTCTTACAGCGACTGTTTTCATCCCCCTTAATGTTTTACGCGGTCATCTTAAAAATGTGTTAAGATGTTTCTCACCTCACTGTGTGAAGGCTCACCAAACACACTTGTGAACGGTTGCCAAAGAAACGAGACCCAGGGACAAAGTGTTGGCGTGTCCATATGGATGCTCAATGATGATGATGTGCTAACAACACCTCTGAGCATGGAATGATTTACACAGCAAATGTGGACTGGCGTGTGTGCGCTGGTGAATGCATGCTCTTCAATCACCCTCTCTGCTGGGCATGCATGCTCTACAGATGTGGACCATTACAGGCTCTCCAAAGCCAGATGTGTGTAATGGTTGGTTGAAGGGTGTCAGCGTTGTTCTCCAGGGGCAGGGTATTGTGGAGTGGATAGTTGTTTGACTGTAAAGAGCACTCTCTGACTGTCTCAATTAACCAGCACCCGTAATGAGTCATCAGAGGGCCGTATTCATGTACACTCATTTTGATTAATTTCTGTTTATGTGTACTCTCTGCTGGTTTGTGTCTGGATCCAGTGTGAAAATATATGCATTTGACTGTCTAATGGGACCTATGCTCTTAAAAATAAAGGCTCAAAATGGGGAGTTTCCTCAATGAGTGGAGTAGAAGAACCATTTTGGTTTTCTTAAAAGGACCTTTTGAGTGTGAAGTGTGAATAATTAATAATTTAAAGGTCCTTTTTCCACCATAATGAACCTTGGTCACGCTTTATTTTAAGGTCCAATTCTCGCTATTAACAAACCAGTAACTACAACCTTTGCCTGGGTATTGTGTAGGATTAGGGATGTAGAATATGGTCATGCAGAATATATGCTTTATAAGCACTAATAAAAAGCTAATATGTTAATAATAGGCATGCAAATAAGCAACTAGTTAATTGTGAGAATTGGTCCTTATACTAAAGTGTTACATGAACCTTTTGTACAATGGAAAGGTTCTATGGATATTCTTCATGGAACAGTAGATAAATAAAGAAAATTGTATTTGCATTTAAATTCAGTATATACTAGAGCGCTGCAATGGGTTTGGGCTCCCACGCGACCTGATTTTTCATATTCCTCATCCTTTCCTATCAAAATGCATGTTATGGATGCGAAAATTCAGAAACTCGAACCTGATCCGAATTTTTTTTTTATGACGGACGAAAGTTTCGGAGGCAGTGTGTGAGGTCGTATTTATTTTTTAACGTGCAAAAATTTCGGACTGGGTGGATACCTTTGAATATTGTCTTGGACAAAGGGACTTTGGAGTCAAAAATGTTGAGAACCACTGCCTTAAAATGTTCTTTATGTAGGCAGCTCACTGTGTTTTAGAACGTGGCTAAACTCCAGTGTGAATATGCTTTAACTGCACACTGTGTACAGATGTGCCTTGCTTCTTTCAGAGCAGCTTCCATCAGTGAAGAAAAACATGAACCGTCTCAAATCATTCCTCATTCTTGTTTGCCTTAGGCTGAGAAGGCTGATCTTTCACCTTCCTTATTTACATTTCATCAAACCTCTCTCTGTCGTTTTGCATTTTAATGGATCGCTGACATGTGGGACGGTAAATCAGAGTTTGACTGATGTTCTAAATTAATTTTTATATGATAAAACGAACTGCTTTTTATGGTTTTAGCACTATGATCCAGGGATGGAGCTTTTCCTTTCGAAATGCAATGCATGTGCAAGGAAAAGCCTGGGTTTGGTACAGGCAGCAGGTATTGCATAAATCCATATTAAATAAAATTATAAGCATAACATATTTTAATAGGAAGTTGATTGTTAATGCTAATACAGCATTCCAGACATGCTGAAAATATATGACAAATAATATGTAATATACGATGTAAAATAACACCATATAATATGTGTCAGTCCTCTGTCATGTGTGTCATGTGTTCCCGCCTCATGTTTCCTTATTTGGTTTGTTTCCTGTCCTTGTTTAGTGTGATCATTACTTAATTCTTGTCCAGCTGTGAATGTGAAAAATTTTAAGGCAACCAGCTTCAGCAGATTTTTTTGTTTTCTCAACTTGTTGTTTTAAGTGTATTCAACAAAAAGTTGAGAATCTCCTACAAAAATGAGTTGAGAGAACTCAAAAATCTGAAAAAGCTGCTTGCCTTAAAATTTTAAGTTGGCTCAACTTTTTTTTTTTTTTACAGTGTATATAATGCTTATGCCTACTGAGGCTGCATTTGCTTGATCAAAAATGCAGTAAAACACTATTGTGAAATAATATTAACATGTCACATGATCCTTCAGAAATCTTCCTAAAATCCTAATATGATTTGGAGCACAGGAAACATTTCATGTTCTTATTAGTGTTGAAAAGAGTTGTGCTGCTTAATAATTTTGTAGAAACGTCGTTGTTGAATAGAAAGTAAAAAAAAAAAAAAAGTAACATTAGACCTGTCTCTATGGTGTCTTTTTTATCAAATGAATGTATCGTGATGCTCTTGCTTGGGCACAAACAGAATGATCTGCAAAGTATTCAATTAAATTACATATCCAGAGCAGTGTTTTTAAAGTTATAGATCATGCTTATATATATATTAACTTTAAAAACATATATATATATATTTGATACCTACTGCACTTATTGAAGCCCTTCTACACCCATGAACCTTTCTGGCAATGATTACTTGGTAGGAGCTGCCTGCTTGTTTATCTGCAATTTGGTGGGTTTTCCATATTCTCCATGGGCTGTCTCCACTTTCTCCCTGGTCTCCGTGGCCACATAGGACTTTGCAGCCTACACCGGCTCTGTGGAATAACAAATAATGACTTTACAGTGCCAAGCCAACCTGCTGCTCCCAGCCAGAGCCCTGTCTCCATCAATGACAGCTGATTTGATGATGTGCTTTGAAGAACAGCTTTTCTATAGGCAATAATTATGCACAGCGAGTCTTTTCTTCGAAATTATGCACTCTGTACGAACAAGCTCATTATCGCACAATAATCAATGTCTAAATTTAATTTCTCGATGTTTCGGGCATAGATGTGAACCGTATAGATTTCCAGCTGGTATCTAAACGGACATTACTGTTCTTTTGTGCACTCGCACTGTACCAGGTGTTTCTGGACTTCATTATGGTGAGAGGCTGGAGATGTGTGTTCTGTCGCATCTCAGGAGGTGGAAGTATGATAAGCCCAGGGGTCGAGGCTGCTCCCAGATTGAATTTATATGTAACAATCTGTTTCCATCTCAGCAGCAGATGCCTGGCAACCACGTCCATGCGATCAGTGGTGAACAGCTGTCATTGTAAAAAGATAAATCACAGCGAAGGCATGAAAAAGGAACTGAGCGGTAGCTCTCGTCTTAGCAAATGAGGGGGTCATTGTGAGGAAGTGGTTTTCTCACCTTTTCTTTCATCAGGGTGTAATTAATAAGAATCATTAAGGCTCAGCAAGAAATACAGTCCTGCAAACGGATGGATCATCGTGATGATTGACTAATGATGGGCCAGCAACCAACTAGTAGTCTGTTAGGTTTACTAGTATATGTAGATTTGTTTCTAATATATTTTCTTGATTTTTTTAGCAGCAGTGTTGTTTTTGTTACAAGATATATACTTAACCTATTGTTTATTGATCGATAATAAACTTTTTTTATTCATATCTGTTAGTATTTGATATATATTGGCCACTGACCTTATACTGTACATTATAATGTTATAATAATTTGTAGAATGTAAAACAATTGGTTTTACTTCATTATGTTTTCATGGAGGATTGTGAGTGTGAATAAAAAAATAAATATGTCAATAAATATCAACTTCCAGTCATTATAAATGCCAATAAATAGACATTTAATTCTACAATGCCCATACATAATTGTAACCAAATATAAAATGTGTTATAATATTTTATAGGCTTATTTGTCATGTGTTTTAATGCATTATACTTCCTAAAGGTGTAACAATGAGTAGATAAGTAATATATATGTATTATAAGTGTGTTTACAATTATTCATGAGTTCATAAGGTATTATAAGGTGGCGTAATTAATGCATTAAAACTACTTTTGTAATGCATTATACATAAAGACTTTAAGTAAAGTGTTACTGATTTATGACACTTCTCCGGAATTTATTTGTAATTGCCTATAAGAAGTTTTTTTTTAATAGTAATACATTTTATTATTTTTTATAATAATGCTGTAACATAAAATAAGTAATTTTATTTTAAAGTCATCCGTTTTATAGCACCATTGCTACAGCGTAAATATTCAGATGGACTTTTGGTTGACTAAGGTGCAGATACGTTGTTTACGTTCAGATCAAAAGATTTAACGACGTAAACAATGTATCCATGTACATACGTGTAAAAAAGGACTGGAGCGTGACAACAGGGATAAGATCCAACTGCAAGCTTTATTGTACAGATCATGGTCAAGGCAGGCGGGGTCGAACACCAGCAAACAACAATATCCAGGGCAAGGCAAAAGAGTAATCTAAAACACAGGCGATGGTCAAGGCAGGCAGCAAACAATCAAAAAACTAGAGAACAGTCCAAAGTCCAAAACACATGAAGGAAGATGCTCAGTAGTGTTCAATGACAGTGGAACAAGAATTCGCAAAGGCCTGTTTGGCATGGCCCTCTTTATATGGCTGCCAAACTGGAAGTCACCATAGAGGAAGCAGAGGCAGCAGTAATAGTCAGTACTTGGGCAAGGGCTCCCTCTGCCGGTGTGGCATTACAATACGTTGCATACGTTGTTTACGCATGTGATACTCTCCAAAATAGCGCCAGGGTGATGTGGAGGAGACGAATTGTTGAATGAAGTCATTATTATTGTTTTCTTTGCACACAAAAAGGTTTCTCGTAGCTTTGTAAAATTACGATCGAACCACGGGTGTCACATGGATTATTTTAACAATGCCCTATATGTTTATGGACCTTGATTAAGTGTTAAGATCCTTGCTGCTTATGCGAAGGTCAGAAAGCTCTCGGAATTCATCAAAAATATCTTAATTTGTGTTTCGAAGATGAACGAAGATCTTACCAGTTTGGAACGACATTAGGGTTAGTAATTACATTACATTAGGGTTAGTAATTTTAATTAATGACAGAATTTTCATTTTTGGGTGAACTATCCCTTTAAGGCACCCCACCAACTAGTCAGTTTTAGATATGCAGTTTTTCACACCGTAGTCGATATCAGTGAGTGTTGATAGCTGTAATTTTTGTGGTTACATTAAATTCTTAAATGTTTTCAGCACACAACAGTTAGGTGGAAGTCAACTGAAGCGTTTCCCACAATCCTTTTGGGGTAAAAAAAAATATTCCCAAGTAAAATGTATGTATAGTACACCGCAAGGCTTTTGTGGTTCAACGCTGGGTTGTGCTCCGAGTATAAAACCAAATTAAAGGCTGTTTATCTACAGCAGTGCACTCCTGAGAGAGAGATAACACACATACTAAAACTGAAGGATAGATTTGTTGATGTATTGGGGATTGTTGAATATTTTGATAGGAGAGAGGAAGTACAGATGATGAAAGGGGATGGAGGAGCTTCCATTTGTGGTGGTTTCTCTGAAAATGTTTAAACGGCGACTTGGAGACCCATATAAACATATGAACTTTAAATGAACTGCTGTAATTTTATTCACCATGAAGTCGATCCACTATGAAAATTCTAAATTGTTAATGGCCGTAGATGGAACAAGTATGCTCGATGAACTGTAATGACAAGAACAAGAATGTAAAGTGGGTTTCTGTCTCCTGTAGCTCATCTGGTAGGGCATTGCGCTAGAAACGACAAGGTCATGGGTTCGATTCTCAGGCAGCACACATACTTTGAATGCACTGCAAGCTGCTTTTCATGAAAGCATCTGTCTAATACATTTGTTAAATGAAATGTCACATCCATCACTGCAAGGTGTTGTGATACTCTGTCTCATTTGGTGTCTGCAACATGTCTCATCTGACACTTCACCATGTCACATACTGTAGTCACTCTTGCCTCATTTTCACCCACCACATCTTCGTGTATCAAGTCATTCAAGTGGCATTTGCCAGCAAACAAAAAATAATGGCGTCATAATTGTCCTTAAATCCTTGATGAGAACAAAAAGCCTGTACACTTGTATAATGACACATAAATACAGTGCTTAAATACGAGGAGCTTTTTAAAGAGGTATCTATCTTCACTGCTCTTATTGTGAATTCAGAAGCATTATGTTCTCTCTCTGTCTATCATTTGAGGTAATTACACCCTCTCTCTCTCTCAAAAGAGCTCTATGGAGGACTCTCCTCTCCTAACAAATCAAAAAGCAATAATAGGCCATAGCCTCTTTGTAAGGCATGCATTTCATACATCAGATGTAATTTATCTACAAGATCAAACAGACTGGTGAACAATGTGTTTAATGGCTTGATTACATCTCCTTTAATAAGTTTAGCTGTTAATTAATCAGTGTCAGAATAATGCTTGCGTAGTATGTAACCTTAGTCAACAAAGTCAGTGGTTTTGCCCTGCGGTGCATTTTTTCTTGCTATTCATCATTTCAGAGCAATTGTATGATCATTATATTCTTGCGTTTCTGAGGGAAGGGGTCTTGACATCTTTTAAATGGATAGTTCACTTGAATATGAAAATTGTCATAATTTACTCACACTTACGTTGGTCGAAATATGTACTTACTTTCTTCAAGTTGAAGGAAAGATTTTTAGTGAATAAAGATTTAAAATCAGTATATTTTTCATATAAAATTATTGTGTAATGTAGCTGTCAGCTATATCGACCATATTTTTTGTGTTTTCTTTTATTTGTTTTGAAACACGTAAGGTTAAGTTCAGCCCCCCCAAAAAATAGCGGACAAAAGAAGAAATTCTAAAGACCGTTGAAGGTTGCTCTTCTTTTTTTTTTCGATTCATTGCCGTGAATAGGGACTGTAACTTACAAGTTTCAAAATGGACATAAAACACTTAAAAGTACCATTAAAGTGGTCCATGCAACTCGTGTACCATTTTTGAAATCTTTTGAAGGCATAAATCCTTGGCACATTAATAGGTTAAATAATATTGTCCTTTTAAGGCCAATCTTTTCAATGATATGGTTCATAAAACCAAACTTGAATCAGACTGATCTGTTCTGACTCAGTGATTCATTTGCAGCATTTAACAGCTCACTGGAAGAAAAGATTGACAGTGAATATATATTAAAATTTCAGTATGATTGTTAGACGTACTACTGTGTAATGTAATGCGTTTGGTGTTTTGAAGCTTGAAAGTGTCATTCCAGCCAAAAAAATTATTCTGAAGAAATAATTGATAAATAACTTGTTGTTTAGATGTTATTTAGTAGAATGGTAGCAAGTGTGGCACAAATTTTTTTTATAAAGTAGTCCATAGTGTTCAGAGAAACATAAAATAAAAGTAAGAAGCTGATTACAAAATTTTAATTTTTGGGTGAGCCATCCCTTTAAGACTGCATATATTGATGGAGAATCCACAGGCTGGCCCAGATCAGTTTATTTTGTTTACGTAAACCAGACACCGTTACTGTATTAATATTGCCGCCCGTGTTTTAACATGTAGCGCCGCGTCTAGAGTTTTTACAAGTGTTATCGTTTCTCTCCTGCTGACATTTGCCATTCATTCACATCAGCATGAGTTTTCGTTTCTGTGGTTCTTTTTATGTCTCTCCCATGCACCTTTTCAATTTCTCTGCCTTCCTCCTTTGTTAGCTTGTTGTTCCCTTGTAAAGAATGAATAAAAGCAATCATGCCTTGAATGACGGAAGGTCAAATTGAGTGTGTTCATAAAACGCTGGAATTTGACCTGCATGGTCAATGTTCAGTTCAAAATAAGGGAGTGAAGCAGCTGCTCATCGTCTGTCTGCTCAAGGTAGTAAAATGTCAGTCAGCTCTACTACTTTTATAATATCTTCTTAAATTGCTAGGAAGAAATTGAGAAAAATATATATAGAGAGTATACTTTGTTTTTTACCACCTGCTATTGCCAGGTGAATTTAGAATTAATCGCCCGTAGTGTACAAAAATATTTTAAAGTAATTATTATTATCATCATACACTACTGTTCAAAAGTTTGGAGACATTAAGATGTTTTTTTATTATTATTTATTCTATTTTTTTTAAAGGAATTAATACTGTTATTCAGCAATGGTCTATTAAATAGATTGTTTTGTCTTTACTGTGACTTTTGAGCAATTTCAAATAAATACTGTTCTTCTGAACTTCCGATTCATCAAAGAATCCTCCAAAATGTATCAGGTTCCACCAAAATGTTAAGTAGCACAACTGTTTTCAACAGATATGAATTTTAGAATGAATTCTGAAGGATCATGTGACACTGAAGACTGGAGTAATGACTACTGAAAATTAAATAGACTAAATAAATCTAAAACCAAAAAATATATATTTTATAATAAATTTAAATAGAAAACAGTTATTTTAAATTGCAGGGATATTTCACGATATTACTGTTTTATATTTGATCAGATAAATGTAGCCTTGGTCAGCATCAGAGATTTAAAAAAAATCTTACTGACCATACCAATGAAACTTCTTCAATAATTTTATTATCATGACAATGTGTTTTTTGTTTCTTTTGTCATGCATATATGTGACAAACAGCACTGTCACATATATGCATGACAAAAGACAAACTAGTCTGTCTCTTGGTGAAACGGTACCTGTCACAAAAACCATGAAGACAAATACCTCATATTTTCGTTTTGGAGTCTTAATGCAAGGAATATTCTGCATATGTATCACCACATGGAGTTATGAGGTAAAAAAATGTGCGGTGTTGAGTCCTGACAGATGCTTTCTTTAATAGATTGTTTTGGTTTTTGATTTGAATCGTGTACGTCGCTTACATCTGCAACAGTCTGACTATCGCTCTTACAATTCAATTCAAACCATATTGCAGTTCTTAATAATGTTACCAGTGAGTAACTCTGAGTAACTTTATTTATTTGCCAGTTTTTACTCGCAAGAAAAGAATATCTATTAAGCATGGCTGAACATCAGAAATGACAAACTTGTGTTGTTTTTCTTTGCAGAGAAAAGGCCGGACTGCTCCAAGGCGAGATGTGAGGTGCAGTTTTCTCCACGCTGCCCTGAGGACTCCATATTGATCGAGGGCTACGCTCCACCTGGTGAATGTTGCCCCCTTCCCAGCCGCTGTGTGTGTAGCCCAGCTGGGTGTCTGAGGAAAGTTTGCCAACCCGGGCACCTCAACATCCTGGTCTCCAAGAGCTCAGGCAAACCTGGGGAGTGCTGTGATCTCTACGAATGCAAACCAGGTAATAAAGTTCAATATTAAGTTATGTTGTGACTTCCTTGATTCTATCTTCACATGATGCACCATGTAGGTCAACTAGCTAACAGCAACCAAACGGGTATAAACCGGTCTGCGCTAGCACAGTATAAGGGAATAGATCTCCAAAAAAAGAAAATTCTATCCATCGTGTCCATTTTTGATTTTATGGCAATGACTGCGTAAAGGTTTTTCTTAGAGCTTCGACTTTTATGTTCAATGAAAAACAAACTATTTACCTCTATGCTGGTTTTTCTAAAATAAAAAGCATGCAGTGTCAACTTTTCTTGCAATATCAAATTCTTTTCCTGCTATAGCAATGGATGGATTGTTGTAGAGTCTTGGGAATCCACACCAGGAACCGGCTAGTGATAGATTTGAATTCTTTGCAGGTTATCTCAAGATGCTGTCATAGTACCTTAATTTTAATATATCCTCTTCTGTCATGCTGAATTTTGCTGCAATATGGCAGCCTTGAGCAGAGATAGGCACTTGGCTTCAACATGACATAATAAACAACATTAATTCATTTCCCAATACACTAAAGAGTGCGATTTTGTGATTTGGGAGTTTGCCAAAGCCTTTGAGACACTCTAAAGCCATTGGCTGTTGAAAATACATGAGTGGTTCTGCTTCCGGAGGCAGTTTGGTAGATAGGACACAAATGCATTGGGTTCGATTTTGTAAAAGACGCTTTTCTGAAAAACAAGTCAAATTTACATGAAATAGAAAATTGTTAATACAGATTTTTAAAGAATTTATCAGCTTACATTATTCGTAAGTATGTCATTGAAAGATAATCATAAATTTCTACTCAATGTTTGACATTAAACCTACATTATATAATGACTTAAGCACTGTAAACAGCATGTGTTGAAGTTTATGATGTGATATAACAAGTAAATAATTTGCTTGGATGAGAGTCTGATGAGGTGTGTTAATGAGGCTTTGATGAGAAGTTCTAAATGTTTTATGTCTTGTTTTGTGTTCAGTGTTCAGTGTAGACTGCAGCACAGTAGAGTGTCCACCAGTGAAGCCTGTCCAGTGTCCAGCAGACAGCTATGAGACACAGGTCAGACTGACAGCAGATGGCTGCTGCACCCTTCCTACCAGGTTAGATGTTACAACTGTCTCACACTCACAATTGAGATTCGAATGTTACGCATGTCTCGCACTCAATTCAGGTTAGCATTATGTCTATTTGCAAATTAGGTACAGTTGTTACCTATCTCCACTCACAATGAAAGTTACCGACTGTTACATCTGACTGATGCTCACAATGTAGGTTAGTTTTGCACTGACAGTTCAAATTAGAAGTTACACCTGTCTCACTCTGTTTTATATGTATCACATTGACAATCCAGGTTAGATGTTATACCCGTCTCACTCGCACAATTCCAAATAGACCATTATACCTGTCTCATGCTGACAATCCTGATTAGAAATTACACGTTTCAACTCTTTCACACTTACAATTCATTCTAGGTTAGGCGTCACATCTTTAGACCGTTACACCTATCTCATGCTCACAATCTTGATTAGATGTTACACCTGTCTCGTGCTTACAGTGAAAGTTAGACTGATACATCTACTCTCACACTCATGATCAAGGTTAGATGTTACATCAATCTGGGTTAGACATTGCCTCTCTCATGCTGGCAATCCAGGTGAGATGTTACGTTTCATGTTCATAATCCAGTTTAGACATTACAATTGTTAGAGTATAGATTAGACGTACACGTACATTAGACTTGTGGGAAGTTGTGGCCTAATGGTTAGAGAGTTGGACTCGTAAATTTATTATAAAATATAATCTGTCAAAACATAATCCAATGGTTGCGAGTTCGAGTCTCAGGATGGCAGGAATTGTAGGTGGGGGAGTGAATGTCCAGCGCTTTCTCCACCCTCAATACCACGACCGAGGTGCCCTTGAGCAAGGCACCGAACCCCCAACGGTTCTCCAGGCGCCGCAGCATAAATGGCTGCCCACTGCTCCGGGTGTGTGTTCGCCGTGTTCCGGGCGTGTGTTCACTGTGTGTGTGTGTTCACTGCTGTGTGTGTGCACTTTGGATGGGTTAAATGCAGAGCACAAATACTTGGCCGCATGTCACTTCACTTCACTTCACTACACCTGTCTCATGCTCTCACTCCAGGTTACACCTGTCACACACACAGTCCAGGTTGCACATTTAAACCTGTCTCTCACTCACAGTGTAGGTTAGACGTCACACCTGTCTCATGCTAATAATCCAGGTTAGAGCAAAACGATTGTCCAAAAAAAAAGCATTATTTTTTCACTATTTTAGTACTGGTTCTCAAGTCCCAGTGTGTCTCAGAGTTTTCATATATTATTATTTCAGCACTGATTAATTAATAACTTCAGAGTGACAGAAGAGAGTGTTTTGTTGTTATGAATTGGGTATGACAGGCCCCCGCCAGCATCACTCTCTCTCTCTCTCTCTCTCTCTCTCTCTCTCTCTTCTACTCAGATGTGAGTGTTTGCCTGGCCTCTGCACCTTCCCACAGTGCTCAGCAGGGACTTCCCCACAGGTCGTGTCACGTGGTGATGGAACACCTGGGAGGTGCTGCGATGTGTTCGAGTGTGTCAATGGTAGGTTCTGTTTTCTGTGTGTCTTAATTAGTGTTTATGTGTAGATGTTTTGGGAAGGTCGTCTAGTCAGTGGGCAGAACCCTGTCGCTGCTGCCATAGTGACCGGCCATTAGCTCAAACAGAACATTACCTAAAATACACACTTTTACTATATCTGTTTCTCTCTTTTAAAAATCAATTTACAGTGTTTTAATGTTAATTGGATGGAATTTTAATTCATTTTACATTTAATGGGTTTAATAAACCCCAAAAAGGCGCCGCTTATTATTGTTCCCCAGATTGCTCTTTCTGTGTCTCTGCAAGGCATAAGTGGATGCCGGCTGAGTATTGCAGTTAGAGCTACATTAACAGCAATTTTCTGATAATTTCAGAAAATAACTTTAGCTATGATGAATTATGTTACTATAAATTTGCGTATTTCAGATTTTATGCCTTTTCATACTTATAATTAGAAATTAATATAATTGATCATTTAATTTTTGTATTTTTTTATTCATACTGTTGATGGTGAATTTATTTTCCTTCATTTTTGAATTCTGGAAGTTAGGTTGCATATTCTTTGTTATTTTTTCTTTGTTTGTTTTTTTTGTTTTTTTTGTTGTTTATTTGTTTTTTTGCCAAATGGAGAGCAAACACTCAAAATTAAGATGCAGGGTCTGGTAAATATATTTATCTGTGCCCTTTTCAAACAAAATGACAACAATGTTATACTTCAAGTTTAATTCACATCTATTTTTGTGACATTGTGTAGAAATGGTGATACCAAAAAAGAAGCTTAGACCACCATTGCAATTTAAGTATATGTTTGTGTGTGTGAGAAGTTTAGAAGGAAAATGGAACATCTCAACCAGAATGACACTCACATTAGCAGATGGTATAACAACAGCATAAAAATTATTGTTATACATACAGTATATATATATATACACATACATATACACACAATCCGAATTCCGAAAATGTTGGGACGTTTTTTTTTTTTTTTTTTCAAATGAAAGCTAAAAGACTTTCAAATCGCATGAGCCAATATTTTATTCACAATAGAACATGGGGAACTTAACAAATGTTTAAACGGAGCAATTTTACACTTTTATCCACTAAATGAGCTCAGTTCAAATTTGTTGCCTGCTATAGGTCTCAAAAAAGTTGGCACAGGGGCAACAAACTGCAGATTAAAAAATTGAAAAGATTCAGCTAGGACAACATCTAGCAACTAATTAAGTTAATTGACATCAGGTCTGTAACATGATTAGCTATAAAAGGGATGACTTAGAGAGACAAAGTCTCTCAGAAGACCCAGGAATACTTCCAGAAACCACTGTCGGTAAACACAATATGCCGTGACATCTGCCAACTAAAGCTCTATCATGCAAAAAGGAAGCCATATGTGAACATGGTCCAGAAGCTCCGTCGTCTCCTGTGGGCCAAGGCTCATTTAGAATGGACTGTTTTAAAGTGGAAAAGTGTTCCATGGTCAGACGAGTCCAAATTTGACATTCTTGTTGGAAATCACAGAAGCCGTATCTTCCGGGCTAAAGAGGAGGGAGACCTTCCAGCGTGTTATGAGCATTCAGTTCAAAAGCCAGCATCTCTGATGGTATGGAGCTGCATAAGTGCATACGGTATGGGCAGCTTGAATGTTTTGGAAGTCACTATGAATGCTGAAAGGTATATAAAGGTTTTAGAGCAACATATGTTCCCCTCCAGATGACGTGTATTTCAGCAGGACAATGCAAAACCACATACTGCAGCTATTACAACAGCATGACTTCGTAGTAGAAGAGTCCGGGTGCTGAATTGGCCGGCCTGCAGTCCAGATCTTTCACCTATAGAGAACATTTGGCGCATCATTAAACAAAAAATACATCAATGATGACCACAAACTCTTCAACAGCTGGAAACCTATATCAGGCAAGAATGGGACCAAATTCCAACACCAAAACACCAGAAACTCATAACCTCAATGCCTTGACATCTTCAAACTGTTTTGAAAACAAAAGGAGATGCTACACCATGGTAAACATGCCCCTGTCCCAACTGTTTTGAGACCTGTAGCAGGCATCAAATTTGAAATGAGCTCGTTTTGTGCATAAAATCTATCTATCTATGTGTATCTATCTATCTATCTATCTATCTATCTATCTATCTATCTATCTATCTATCTATCTATGTGTATCTATCTATCTATCTATCTATCTATCTCTCTCTCTATATATATATATATATATAAAACACAAAATACATTGGTATTCATAAGGGACATCTGCGGTTTCCCACTTTTTGAAAGCACTTGTGCCTCTTGTGCACAGCCGTACACAAACACTACACAGTGCTCCCTAACTAATAAAACCTGCGCTGAGAGTTGGGACAGAAAGAGAGAGCTTAACCCCACAGTCACTGTGGGAAGAGCTGTGTGCAGGTGGTGGAGAACTCTTTCAGATGAAGAGACTGCAGGCGACAGGTGGACAAAAGCCACAGGAAATCAACACTAAATCAAAACTGGGAACATCAGCGAGCACCAGGCCGTATGTCGCGTGTTGGGCCTTTTCCATATTCGTGGATAGACAACCGCCGAGAGGAAGACAACAGAATCAGGGCTCCAAACACAAAGGCTCAAGAGTGGTGTTTTGAATAAAAGGACCCATGAAAACAATCCCACTTCCCCTCTAGTTGTTTATTTCCTTCCAGCTTCACCTATAGCCAGGCCTAGTGCACACAATAAAATGAAAGACATACCAACAAAGGGAAGCAAAGCGAGTGCGTCCCAAGGACTCACTTTTCCATATTTGTCATTTGGCGAGTCACCTTCCTTTCAAGCACCTATGTATATAAACAAGCTAGCATAAATAGCAATGTGGTGTGAGGTGCCAGGTTGTGTGTCGTCTTCACAGCGAGCGGCGAAATTAGCCTTAGGCTGATTTGAGAACAAAGCACTGAGGCCGGAGAGCAGCGTGGGAAGCATCAAAGCTCCGAACAGAAATATAGTCTAATTGAACATCTGGCCACCGGTGGCTTTGTACAGTGTAGAGGCCAATCTCATATTCCATAGCTGAGGGGGGTGGGGGAGAACATGAAGGAGCGACGGAAAGAGAAAATGAACTCATCCCCTTGGATGGACAGAAACTGATTAATATTCAAAAGATATCACGCGGACGTCATTAGATGAGTGACCTTCTCGAGACTGTCGTGGCATGAACAAATTGACACAACAGATGAATACACTGCAGACGAATGTGAGAAAACAGTCACGTCAGCTGATGTTGAAATTCCTGTATTTCTTTCTTCTGAGGAACAAAAGTCAAAATTTTGATTAATATATCAGTCACTCCTTTTTTGGAATGGTAGTGAATGGAGATTAAAGCTTTACAAAATAATCCAAATAATCCAAATAATCCAAAAATCTTACAAAATAATCCAAAACGCCATAAAAGTATAATTAAAAATAACCCATAAGAGACAATAGCATTGTGTGATGAACATACAAATTTAACTAGTTCATCCAAAAAATTAAAATTCTTTCATCATTTTATCATTTATTCTGTCACCTTCATAATTTCTCAACCTGAAGGACTTTATTCTGTGGAACATAAAAGAACATGTTTTGAGAAATATCTAATCGAATATTACCAACATTCTTCAAAATATGTGACCCTGAAGCACAAAACCAGTCTTAAGTCGCTGGGGTATATTTGTAGCAATTGCCAAAAGTACATTGTATGGGTCAAAATTATTGATTTTTCTTTTATGCCAAAAATCATTAGGCTGTTAAGTAAAGATCATGTTCCATGAAGTTATTTTGTAAATTTCCTACCATAAATATATCAAAACTTAATTTTTGATTAGTAATATGCATTGCTAAGGACTTCACTTAAGCCGGGCTCACACTGTGCGATTTTTAATAGTCTTTTGCGATTGTTGCTTGTCACACTGTACGAACATGATCCCCATGTCAGACTGTAGGATTTCAGTTGTCTTAATGTCAGACTGTACGACAATCGAGACGCGATAAAAACGGACGTACTCAAGAAGACTTGTCCGGAGTTTTACGTCATCAATACGTGACCCGCGTTCTCTCGCTGTAATGGTAGCTAGCAAACAACAGCAACGTGTAGCGTTAGTTTTATTAATTACATGCCTTGATGTTAAAAAAAAAAAACGAAAAAGACGACGTGTGTGGAGCAAGTCATGGCTGGGCAAAAGAGGACTTTATGGACTTCCAGTTCTACAGAGCGAACTTGAGGTAATTTTGTTATTCGAGTTTAAACATCCTGCCCCTTAATAAATAAACTTTAAGTAAACTTTACTTTGTACATATATTGTTTTTACAAATAACGAAGTTGAAGTTGTCGCACTAATTGCGTCATCAAGTTCAGTGCTCCTATTGGTTCTTGGTTTGACGGTCGTCGTAGATGATGTCACACTGCAGGAAAGTGTCTGAAATCTTCTGACACTGCCAGAATTTAATCGGAGGAAAAAATTGATCGCAACGGCCATTAATCGGCTGTCGGTAAACATGTCAAACCAGCGATCTAGACAACCGATTTTAGCCTAGGATCATAGGAATCTTTTAGGATTTTAGGATTTCAAAAATTTGCCAAAATCGCACAGTGTGAGTCGGGCTTTAGACAGCTTTAAATGCAATTTTGTCAACATTTTGTTATTTAAATTTTCAGATTTTCAAATAGTTGTATCTCAGCCAAATATTGCCCTATCTTAACAAACCATCAGAAAATCGAAAGCTTATTTATTCAGCTTTCAGATGCTGTATAAATCAGATTTTCGAAAAATTGACTCTTATGACTGGTTTTGTGGTCCTGGGTCACATATAAGAAAGTCAAACAGGTTTGGAACAACCTATTAGGGTGAGTAAATTATGACAGATTTTACAGTTTTTGGGCCAAATATGCCTTCCTTTCCTTGATAATCTTCACCTCTACCTTTTAGTTGAAGGATCATTGAACCAAGTGAAGTCCAATTCATGGACAAATGATTCAAATGAATCAAGTGAATCTTGTGAACTGGATTAACTGATTTACTGTATTAAAAAGATCCAACTCAAAAGAATGATTCGTTCACAAATCAGACACCATACTATTCTCGTGAATGTGCTTTTAAGTGAATAATTACATTCTGGTCTGCTTTTTTCCATCAAAGCTATCGTATGACTTCAGAAGTCTTCAAATATAGTAAACAAGTCGTATTTACCACCATTTTGGAGTGCAACAGCCCAAGTCCTTATTTACTTTCATTTTTTTGTGTGAGTGGCCAGAATATTCTTCAGAATTTCTCTTGTGTTCCACTAAAGAAGTAAAGTCATATGGGATTTTAAAGACATGAGGGTGAATAGATAATGACAGAATATTCATTTTGGGTCGGACTATCTGTTTAATTTGATTTACATAATGCTGGGCTGCTGGAAACTGTCTCTATGAATCTTTAATTGGAAGAAGGAGCCGGCATCTTTCACTTCTGTCCTCTGTAATGTGTGATAAGATTTATTCAATGTGGCATGCCTTAATGGGGATTTGAGGCTTATTAAATTCAGTTTATATTGTGTTTATTCGAAGTTTTTCCCTGTAGATTTGTCACATTGGCACCTCATGGACATATTGCAAGCTGGTCATTAGCTGGTCCAAGATGGTCTAGATTAGTCTTGTGTAGCTAGATGTTTTACTGTCACCAAACTCGGGACCAGGTTGCAGATATTCTGACAAAGAAACAAACAACCTGCCTGTTTAGATGGAAGGAGGCCATGTGACTGACATGTAAACTGACCAACTGCAATAATAGGCTGACACAAAAAAAAATCTGGAGACCTAGTATAACATATAATGAGTCATTAAAGAAATGTATGGCCACCACTTTAAACATTTTAATAGACCTAAAGTGTAAACTGTCAAACTACTTTTACATTTTTGTTTTCCCCATTCATTATTATTCCTAACGGTATCTACATAGAGAATCAAAACTTTTAAGTTTCCAACGAATATTTGAGTAGATCAACCATGCCATTTCTGAACAAATTCACGGCTTGATGATTCTAGAAACAGCAGATGTCAGACAGACAAAATGCCATCTTTCTGTGCCAGTCGCTCGCTCACTCACTCTCTCCCCAAGGCGCCCGCACACACTTCCAAAGGCAAGTGTTTGGGATGGCAAGAGAGTGAGCATTCTCAGACAGTGTTTGTGCACCACATTTCTCTCTCAGGCAGTGATGTCACCCTTTTGGGGAGTAGATAAGAAGAAGGACTGATTAGTAAGTGTATGTGTCTAATCTAGAACATTCCCACCCTGAGCTAATCGCAACTCCTTTCCGAAAGTGAACTAACGTGAACTAACTTTGACCACACCAAGGAATTCCACAGTTGTATGCATCTCAAAATATAGCAAGCAAATGTGTTGCTAAAGATAATTTAGTTTGTTGTTGCACTTCTCCATGGTGTTTGGCGTTAAGTTTGTTTACTCTTTTAATTCGCAGCTTTTTCACTTTTGCATTGAAGCACACATTAAAATTAGAACGTGTTGATCAACAAGTGAATATGTGAACATGTTGTTTGACCGCAGCAAAACAGCAGCCACCCTGCCACATTTGCGCATGGTAGATTTGCTTTGTCATTAGCGATATTTTTATCTTTGTGCATCTTCACACATGAACTGGCGCACCTGTCAGTCCCCATTCATACAGCCCCACTGCTACGAGCCCCATCATTAAGTTAATGTTTACCCAGAGAGCGGTTGTCATGGAGAAGGGCATGATTGGCGGTTTGCGCGAGCTGTTCAACCTAGGGGTAGAAGGGTGATGTAATAGAGGTTATGAGTGCTGAATTTGATCCTCCTCTCAGCGTCAAGAAGCTTGATTGTGTTGTCGATGCTTAAGCTGTTAGCGTTAGGATTAGCTCTGTAAACATTAGCATGTTGTTCTGCCTCAAATGACGTATGGAAGAACAATGTGCACTCTTTCAGAGGACAAGCGTGGATTAGGACACGTCACTCTGAAGGAAATGCTTAAACAGCTGTTCCTTCATTCGAGAGATTATAAGCCTTGAAACCACGTTTTTACCTGGCTCAGCCAGTAAATGACATAACTTTTTAGTTTAACCGTTAGTGTAAACATAACACCGTGGCCCGGTGTGAAGCACGGGTGTCTCTTTTTCTCTTTTCAGAGAAAGCGTCGTCGAAAGAGGAAAGTGATTTTAAGGTAGGGCTCAAATAGGAGTCACCGAGGGGCCATTCAAATAGCGTGTGCACTGTGAAGCCTACGATGATTGATGGGCCCCGTAGGCACTATGCTCTCCCTTTTATACTCCGCTCTTATTTATGTCTGCTCCAACACAGCGGCCGCTATCTTTCACTGATAAAAAATGGGAAGACATGCACACAAAGGCGCCATCTTTTTGTTTTGTTTTGTTTCTTGACAACTTAGCCTTGATTTGCAGGTGTTGTGTGGTTGTAGTGATTTGCATGTCCAGAGCAGTGGCGGGTCTTGGCAGCACAAGGCGCTACTGTGGAGAGGCGAGTTATCACATTATTTAGTCTGACTCTCAGCAGTTGCAGCCAAAACAAGCTAGCCTGCAGCATGAGGGAGGGCTGAAAAACACTGGGAGGCAGCTCCTGTTGGGCTCTAAGATAGGAAGAGAAAAGAAATGCTGGCCTGAGTCGTTCTTGAGAGGCGTTCTCCTACCTAACACAGGAAAAAAAAGCATCTCAAGCATCTGAGAGGATGATAACCGCAATCGCCTCGGCCTTCAAAATCTATTTCTTCTTCGTGGTTCAGATTGTTTTCTCCCTTCCCTTAGTGAGAAACTAACATTGCATCTGAATGTGTCTAAGCCCCTACTGTACAGTAGGTGAAAAGCAGTATGTGAAATGAATATTCTGCCCAAATTCACAGTATTCCTAAAACAGTTCACTCCTAAAAATAAAGGTTAAAATAATGTAGAACCTTTATTATCTATGGAACAATTCCATTCCACAAAAGGTTCTTTATGAAGGTACCCAGATGACCTACTACTTCATACTACACATTCATACTATATAGAATATAGTAGTGAACTTCACTCTTCATCCAATGTAGTACCTACTCAGACAGTATGTGATTTCTGACACGCCTTAGATATTTGTTTCGCCGTAGAATATGGATTTTGACATTTTTGTTCACTAAGCTACAAGCTACTTTAACTAGTTCTATCATGACAACTCTTAGAAGATTTTACCATGGTAATGGATATGACAATGTTCATGCATTTGGACTTGGTAAAATAGATCTGCTATGCTGCTGAATTGCTGCTGCTGTTAGTTATTGCTGCTGCTTCTGCAAATCAACTACAGGAACTTGCTACTGCCAATACATATTCCGAAACAGTGCTGTGAGTATTTAAGACATGTTGCTGCTGCAGAAGTAACATATAAAATAACCTGTAACAGATCTATACAGGTGGAGCTGGGGAAGGTGGAGGGTTTCAGAGGAACACTGAAAGCATGCTGCGAAATGCTGTAGTAAATGCTAACCAGCTATTTAAATATTAAGCAGCAAGCTCATTAGCTGCGTAAGCAACATGAACCAATCATCTTGTGCCAAGTAATTTAACACTGTGAATATCATCAATTTGCGTTAACAACCCATCAGCCTGCACCATCTAGAGTTTCATGATAGAACTTGGCATTTCAACTACAGTTAAGCTATACTTTCGAAAAAAAAGTATCTGTTACAAGCTAGTACACAAGCAAGTACACACACAAAAAATCTGATTATTCAAATAAATCAATGAATTTACTTTTAAATTAGTGTGTTATTGATACACTGATGGAAAAACAATATAAACCATCACAGAAATTCTAATAGTTTTCTCTACAAATATCATTACAAACATTACAAACCATCAACTATTAACCATTAAAATCATTAAAAATTGTTTCCTGTTGTATGTTTTGGGACATATTCCATTAGGATTTAGTGGTTTTAAAAAATCACAGAAGGAAGGCAACAAATTACCAGTAGAGGCCCACAAGGACTGTTATAGTTTCCATTAAAACCAATATTATTCCCACCACAACCATTAGCATATCAGCATACTAACATTTTTTATATAAAGTTATATTTTTGGGCTTTTATGCCTTTAATGGACAGGACAGTAGAGAGATGACAGGAAAGCATTAGGAAGAGAGAGGAGAGTGGGATCAGCAAAGACAAGACAAGACGGCAATCGAACTCGGGTCGCTGTGAGCACAACTGCGCTATATATCAGCGCACTAACGACGAGGCTATCGGCACGACAGCATGCTAACACTTAAGCTGGTCGCACACGGGACCAGAAGTGTCGTGCCGTGTCGCGTTGCGTTGCGTCTTTCCACGTCTTTAAAATTCAAACACATTGTTTTGTATAAGCGTACGCATAGCGGCGCCTAGCAACAATTCAAAACAATGTAAAGACGTGACACGACGCGACGTGGCGCTGCTCTTCGTGTCCGGTGTGCTCCTGGCTTTATTCAGCAGTTTGACCCACCCTGATGAGTGGCACTGTAAACCAGGCTTCATTTCACATGCAAACAGCAGGTTAGCCAATCATAACAGAGGTCATTTGCATATAGAAATCTTAAATATGCACAGTAGCAAAAATAACTTGTTTAAAGCTAGTTAGTTACTTTTCTAGCTTCAACCATTTTTCTACTACCAACCACACACCCTTTACCAAAAACCCTCACAAAGATGTCCTATTAAAAGATGTCAGCATCAAAAGATGTCAATGACCCCAACCAACAAAACAGATCACAGGCAGATTGCCTAGTTTTCTCACCAAAAAGCTTGGCCCGCCCTCTTGACTCTTGTTTTGCTGTTTGCAGAGCCACTGGCAGTCACAGAGACAGGCATGATTGCTCAAGATGCCTATTTCATTTATATCAATCAGGTAGTTGGGCAGTGTAGAATTCCAAAATACAGCACTTTTTATTCTAAAGGACAGAAGGGAGGAGGAAAATTGTCATATAAAACTAAATTACATCAGTTTTGGTGCAGGAAACCTGAACTAACAATAACAGTGGACTTCAGGGGGAAATATAAAATGCTACTAAAGTATACAATATGGCTCCTTTAAAGACCCAACGAGACTCAGTTTGTGGTGCCTGGATCGAAGTTGAAAGACTGCCTGTGATTCTTCTGCTACGTTACATTTAGTGCACACTGGTCCGTGTTTAACCATGACCTCAAGCGGGAGGAATCTGCACAAGTACGAGTTTACAACTGGAGGTGGGAAATTATGTAAATCCTCCACGTTAAGGTTAAGGCCTTTGAACGGTAATAGATGTTATTTTAGGTTGCACTTCAGTGCTCTGTTCAGGAACTGTGAGACTGAGATGTGGAGGTGTTTTAATCTCCAGATGGAGAATTTCATTACTGCCTCTTCACAATCCTGTCAAACTCTTAGAGTTAAATATAAATGGGCTCTTTTTCCTCCTGCTTCAGATGGCCTTTGTGTAATAAGAAAGACTCTCTGTGTATGTGTATGTGATTCTATATCTCTGTTGTCAGAAAGCCATATGAGAACACAGGTAGAAGCCATTCTTAATTTGTACTCATACAGATGTGTGGAGGGTTGGGCAGTCATATAGATTACATAGTTGACTTCTTTCACTTACCTCATCTCGTACAGACCCTGCTAGTGCCGTCATACACTCTAACAATTCAGGTGGGGCCAGTTAACAGCTGTTGGCCTCAAGGCCTCGGAGGGGAGGGGACCTGTTGGATCAGTCTTGAGGCAGAGAAAACTAGGCTTTGGCGTCTCAGGGTAGTGTTTCCATGGTTACCATTCTCTTCCACTAATTTACACTGAGGTGTGGTGTTTTCGAGACGAGAGAAAGAATCTCCTCCACTCCGAATTTGATCCTGTAAATTATTAAAATAATATTTTTTTTCTAACACCTCATTATTATTATTAATTTAAAAATAGCAGTACGTTTTCTAGGTGGTAAAACTACACAAAATATTACAACTGGAACTAACCTTGCCATGTCATAAAAAGCTCAAATTATTATATTTTTTAAATATATGACCGTGACACATTAATGAGGGCCTGCAGGTTTTTTTCCCTGGGTATTTGTGCAGATTGGTTGTACCACATGACACTACAGACACAAATATAAACATTTGTAATATATACATATCTTTTTAATATTTGTAATATATTTTAATATTTTTTGTACCACCTCACTGCTTGTAATATACAGAACTATGGTAATATTTTGAATTCAGCAATTGATAATATATTCATCATAAAACAATATTTTGTGTATACATTTCATATTTAATATATTATTTGAACAAAAGGAAATTTAAATAAACACAACTTTGTGTAATTTTCTTGGCACACAATGTACAGATGCCTTAAAGGCTAGACAGGGCAGTAGCTGGGGCAATTCAAACCTCAGGGGCCCTCCATAGCCGTGGGCCCCTATAATCGTCACAATCTTTCACCCCACTAGTGATGGCCCTGAGGCTGGAAGTGTAACACATTAGTGTAAAATGGGCTAAGACTCAAATCTTCAGACCTGAACAGAATAAAAGAAACTGCCAAATCAAGTTTTTTTGTGCCTTTTCATAGTTCCTCTCATCTAAAGGTTTTGCAGAAAGGAAAAAAAAAATGTTCACACACCTTTGACACAGAAGGCCAAATAGTGCGAGAAATTAGTACATTTTAAAGGTGCTTTTAAGGTGTTTTTTATGTCATATTTCATTTAATCTGGGTCCAAGAACCTTGGTGTCAGTTTAGCTGTTTGGCAGTGAAGAACAACCCTGGCCATCTGCAAGAAGTTCCTTCAAAAAGTTTACTGAGACTTTGAATCAGCATTTTCTTTCCTGACAATGTCATTACAGGATTACAGCTCCGGGAGGAAATTCTGAATATTAAACAGAATTCATTCAAGCTCGTTCTCCCTACACGACGCCCAATCCCTAATGCCAGAGGATTCCCGGAATAAGTCCAAGTCAAAGACTTTTCCATAAAACTATGAAGGAATTTGCTGCAGTTGTATAATCCTTTGTGATGGGTAAAGTCCTAAATCAAGGCAGCCAGTGGGTTGAGAAATGGAGCCACCAGCTCAAGCCTGACAAACTTTGCATATTTGTTCAACAACCAGCTTGTCCTACTGTGGTGAGAGAGGGATAAGCCCTAGAGCAGACACCAGCTCTCGTGAGCCTCAGCCAGCTGTTTACACACCAGCACTTATGGCTTGCCCTTCAAAAACGGAAATACAGCAGGAAAGCCAGATTCTCCTTTTTACTATTTTGCTGCAGAATTTCTTCTTCTGTGAGGTCATAACAGCCAGCAAAACAAGTGGGGGCGAGCACACTATCTGCTCTCCTACAAATCTTCCACGGCATCCAGACGTCTTGGGTCAGGTTTTATCTTGAAAACTTATGAGATGCAGCAGGGGTTTAAAGCAGCCGTTTTACATAAACACTGACATTCAATGAGACAAAACAAAGAAACAGGTCATACCTTCTCTTACCATGTCAGAGTCACCTCTAAAAAACCCAACAATGAGTCTAACTGTGATGTGGTCACTTGTGTCATTTTTAAAGAATGAGATCCATTTGGGTGAGACCACTGCACTGAACATCTGGGAAGTTCAAGATGCTGATGTAACTATCACTCACGCCTCCACTAATTATTCACCTCTGCCACAACATGTCACCTGGCTGTGGCTGCACCATCGCGCCTATGGGATGAAGCTCATTAGTCATTAAGATAAATAAAAAAGGTTTATTGCACTTAAAACAAAAAGCATGAGATGTTGCGTTCAAGATTGTAGTTTCAAATGAAACCTCTTCCCTCAAAACGGAGTTCCAAGTAAATGGATGAGGGAAGCGTGTTCATATATCATTGCAATCCCAATGCAAAGTGTATATAAACAGCTGTTTCACGCGTTCCACCACCCCAGCACTATTTATTTCTATAATTAGGTGCAGAGGGGTTTTTAAAGCTTGAGTCAAGTCTCAAGCGTGAGCCCCTTCATTGTAAAGATCAAGCCAATCCTGTTTATTGCTTGCATAGAATGTATGAATGTGCATTTTGATTTTTTTAATGACATTGTTTCTAAGCCATAGTTAATTGAGTAGGGAATATGTAGTGAATGGGCAGGATAGCATGGTTAATTGAGTTGGGAATGGGAAAAATAATATTGGTAGGATATGCGTTGAGGGGAAGGGAGTTTGAGTAGAACAGGTTAGTATAGTGAATCGGTCAGGGAATTGATAGTATAGGGTAGTTAGCAGTTTTGTGGAAACTATTTCAGATTTACAAGCTATAATGTAAAGTAGTTTAAGGGATAGTTAGTTAATTAACCCAAACAAATTATTTCTCATCTTCATGTTGTTCCAAACATTTTTTACTTTTATTTCTTGGCACAAAATAATGTGGATCTTCAATTAAGATTAAACTTGAACTGATAAATATCTAAATGTGCAAGGATTGAAAAGAATTGCCGAGTTTTTTATTTGTTTGTTTGTTTGTTGTTTTTTTATTAATGATTCACTGTTTAGAAATATTTGAACAAATTAATCATTTTTAACCAATTTACTGTTTGCAAGGACTCGAACGAATTGAGTCTTTTTTCCCCTGTTGACCGTTTGCAAGGGTTTCAAAGAACCAATAAATCATTTTTGTAGTGATTTAACATTCACAAGTACTCAAAAGTATTAGTAAATCATCTTTTAAAACTAATGAACTGTTTGCAGAGAATCAGTGAACAGTTTTTGCAACTGGTTCATTTACATTAGCATTTACATGAACTGTTTTATAGATATATATTTGCCAATTCTTTGCAGACCGATTCACAAAAAGTGCTTGAACTTCCAATCATGGGAGTAAGATATTTTATGAGATATTTTAAATTATGTTCAAATACTTATTTGATTATTACCTTTAAGATTGTTTATCTTGCTTCTCAAGATGGAAATATCGATTTCACAGTAAAAGCTAATGACCTCTTCATAACCTACTATTCCTCAGCTAATTGCCCAGATAGCACACATCTAATGCCTTCTGTTCCTGAAAGTGTGTGATAAACAAGTTATATTTCACTAATAACAGATCTGAATCCTTCTGCTCATCCTTCTGGCGTACTATATCATTAAGATCATTCAACACAGACGACACTTGTTAACACAAGACACTTGACATATTACACTCATAGAGAGCTGTCCTTTAATAGACATCTCAACTCCACCTGTACAGCTCCTTTTAGCATCCAATTCCTTTACAGCTGTCTAATGGCAAGGGGTTATTTCTTTTATTACTTTTAAAAAGTTTTTTTTTTCTTTTGCGCATTGATTTTTAAGCAGCTCCTTCCAATTAGTTGCCGCTCTCAGAAGCGGTAGCAGTCACGCAGAGGAGAGTGACAGTCCCAGGCTGATGGAACAAAAAAAGCTTTGATTAGAAAACTGAGCAAAATCACACAGTCCTCTGTGAAGCCTGTCTAGTGTGACAACCTCACAGTTGCCACACCAGATTATTAGGTAATTCACTGAGCCTCTACTAATTGACAAAATTATTCACTGGAATTAAAAACGGTGTGCACCGCATTTGGCTGATCTTTCAACAGTTAAACGTGCAGAGATCAATTCTTACTTGGCACTGGCTGCTTTTTGATAGCTCCAGGTTTCTAATAATTCCTCTTTTAATGGATTGCTTTGATAATCTGTCACTCCTGTGTGATAGGATTTTATGGAATGTTCCAAGGCCTCTTGTTCGCCATAGGCCGAGTTCCTTCAGATGATTTGGGTCTGTCAAATATGTTGTGATCAGAGGTGTTTTCAAGGACGTGTTTGGCGTCATTCAACATAAGCGCAAGGAGGGGAAGTGACACACATTCCCTAAATCAAACATGTCATGGTGTTGAAACCAAAGAATTACTGTCACTGATTAAAAATTAAGAAAAATGGTTTTTATTTTCCATATCTTTTAATAATATTCAAAACAAGATATGTATCTATATGTATTTATAAAGACTAAACTAAAACTAATAATTTATCTCCTAATTTATAATTTAAGAAAAATGACTTATGCAAATTTTTTATCTTAATTTTTCTTTCTAATTTAATTTGGACAGTACATATTTCTATTAAGCAAGGATATGTTAAATTGATAAACATAGTGATAGTAAACTATTTTTTTTTTAATCTATTTTGAATAAACGCCGTTCTTAACTTCTTGTCATTTTAACTTTTTATTCATCAGAGAAGCTTGAAAAAAAATTTCACAAGTTCCAAAAACATATTAAGCAGCACAACTTAAAATCACATTATGTGCATTGAGTTATGTGTGTGAATTTCTGTTCTGTTTGTGATCTATTACTTTAATTTACAAAGACAACTGTGTTAACATAAGTCCTCAGAGTTTGAACACATATAAAGAGACCTTCATTAAGTTTCATTTTGGAGTAAAAAGCAGGCTGGTCTCATGTACACAAGCGTAGGCATTATAATGCATGAGCTGAAAGGGGTATTTGGTAGCTAAGGGTTGCCATGGTGACCGGTGAGCATCAATTCCACAGCTATCTGAAACACGGCTGCTAAAAGCTCTCTTGGACACAAATGTACACCGTTTAGGTCCCTGCGTACCCCATAACTAACTATTCTTCTTGGCCCTGTCATCAAGACCCTATTTGTTTTGTTGTGCTGTCAGTCATATATCCGACAACCTCTAATGCACTGCATCCGGATTACTGTGTTTTGCAGAGACGAAGCCAGCCTGCACTTTCAACGGAGTGGAGTACCATGACGGGGACGTGTTCAGGATGGACGCCTGTCGCTTCTGCCGCTGTCAGGGCGGGGTGTCCGTGTGCTTTACGGCCCAGTGCGGCGTGCTCCACTGTGAACGCTACTACGTCCCTGACAGAGAGTGTTGTCCTGTCTGTGAAGGTTAGAAAGAGAAAATATTCCTGTTCTTCATAAACTGCTTGTCAAGAGTGTATAGCAGGCATATGTGCACCTTTCTCCAAGTGATATCAAGCTGTCTTTAGCTTTAGCCTTGTGCCTTAGGGCCTGTTTTGCATTTGCTGTTGATGCTCTGCCTGTAATTGAGGTGATTTTTGTGAATTTTAATGAATAGTGTCATCCAGGTCCAAAACTAGATTCTAAAGCAATTATGGTGTGACTAGTTTTTTTTACCTTCTCTGAAGATATTGTGCATTTTGCATTACATGATGTGGAAGATTCTGTCGATTGGATGTTAAATTTGCAGGATAAATTCTTGTGTGCTTGCGTTCTCCCAATTCAGGGAGCATCCAGGGCTAATTAGTTCAGGGAAACTGTTCATTGTTTTATTTTGGAGACAACCTGTAATAGGCTGCCAGGGAGCATGTAATTTTGATTGCTATGCTTCTCTTGTGGGTAGGTTTTGTTGTCCAATACATTACTGCTTGGAATTACCTTGATACATTTTCCACTCATGTTATATTTATCAGATTGTGGTCATGTTGAAATTAGTTTGCGAATGATTTTGCTGTTATGTAGTTAATTAAAGTGAAACTCCCTCACTCCCCTGTAGCTTTCCTCCTGAGAGTTTTACTGCCGTGAATTAAACAAATGAAATCGGCCAACTAAAGTTAGACGGCTCACAGTAAATGTAAGCCTGTATGACTCCATACGCTGACTCATAGGCAGTTTTGGCTTATGAAGGAGGTAAATCATTTTAATCAACCACTTAGAACAGTGGTTCTCAACCTTTTTGAGGCCACAACAATAGTCAAAGGCTCCATGACATTCAAGATGTATTGGATAAGAGTTTTTAAAAATATTTTTTACACACAATTTCTACATGAAGTTTTTTAGACTTTGGCATGGCTAGAAAAATGTTGTACAATTTTATTCTGAAATTCTGGCAATAATTACTCACCCTTATGTCGTTCCAAACCCAAGACCGTCGTTCATCTTCGGAACACAAATTACGTTAATAAGAATTGTTGAATATTTTTTATTTCTTTGCTCACAAAAAGCATTTTCATAGCTTGAACCACTGATGTCAAATGGACTATTTTAACAATATCCTTACTACCTTTCTGGGCCTTGAACGTACAGTTCTGTTGCTGTCTATGTAGGGTCAGAATGCTCTCGGATTTCATCAAAAATATCTTAATTTGTGTTCTGAAGATGAACGAAGGTCTTACAGGTTTGGAACGACATGAGGGTGAGTAATTAATGACAGAATTTTCATTTTAGGGTGAACTATCCCTTTAAACTGTGAAATATGTTGAATTTCGTTTACATTTATTGTAATGTTTGTTTTGTCTTATATTAAATTAAGTCGTTCTGGGCCCCCTTGTAAGTTTGCTGAGGCTGCCTAGTCGGCACCAGCCTGAGGTTGAGAACCACCAATCTGAGTACACATAAGGGAAATTTCACAGACAAAAAAGGCACACAGCTCACACAGAAGTCCATTTTATACCTAGCAGCTTTCCATTGGTCAGTGTAGTTAATTTTGTGATCGACTTTAACCCAGAGCAAAATTCCATATTGAGAAAATTCCTGCTGACATTACTAGACTTTGACCATAAAAATGCTGAAAACAATAAATGTGATTGCACTTTTATAAATAATGCTTTGCTGTTTAGGATTGATTTGTTGGCTCATTCCTAATATATGTTGTTTTCTTTTATTGTAACTCTGTTAGTGTATAACACTAACCCTGCTGAAATAATCATCTTGAGCTGTTTACTGGAAAACAGTAAAACATGGAACACAATAAAACTCCGGCAGTGTGAATGAACAAAATTGTGCAATCTCAGAACGGTACAGAAACTTTACAGAGTCTCTGTGTATAGGACATCATTATCTGGTCCAAACTTGTCCAAGCTGATCATTAAATGGTCTAAGCTGTTCATTAGCTAGTATATGCTGGTTATTAGCTAGTCCAGACTATTATTTAGTTAGTCCAAATTGGTCCCAGATGGTCATTAGCTGGTCCAAATTAGTCATTAGATGATCTAAATTGGTCATTAGCTGGTTCAAGCTGGTTATTAGCTTGTGCAAACTTGTAGACCATCCAGAACCAGCAACAAACCACCCACTAGTTGTTTGTACAAAGTTAAGGTGTTCTGCTATGTTCTAATAAAACAGCTTAAACTGACTTTTCCAGCAGGGTACATGTTGCACGATGTCAGTACTGATGTGTGGCAGCTATCATCATCTTGCCTTTCTGTTCTCTTAACTTCTTCCATATAGACCCAATCTACCCAGTGCTCAATTTAGCCGGCTGCTATGTGAATGGGCAGATCCTGGCTCACGGAGACCATTGGCGTGAGGACGACTGTACCTTCTGCCAGTGTGTGAGTGGAGAGGCCCGCTGTGTGGCAGCTGCCTGCGGCCACAGCTGTCTCAATCCTGTCACTGTGCCCGGAGAGTGCTGCCCTGTGTGTGAGGGTAAGAACAGATGCACTTTATGGATTCGGGTTGGAATTGTGTTGGGTTGAGCGTATTATTCTCAGACATAAAACACACTCTGTGGCAGCGCATGAACACAGATAATTATAGGTATGCATTGTTATGAAATGTGTCCAATCGTAATCATTCAGCAGTTTTAGTATGCATTGCAATCTCGGTGTTGCATAAACGCCACTATAGCCAGTATAAACTAACTTCTTCCATAGTCAGTTTCTGGATCAACTACTCTAATGGTGAAGCTACAGTTTAGTATTGCTGAACAAGATGCCTTGTTGATTCATTCTACACATACATGCTGTTATTTTTTGACACAAGTAGGCATTTTATAAGAATCTTTACGTAGCTATTGTGATATGATGACAGTTTGTAGTGGCCTTTGTACCCCCTTTTTTTTTCATGTTAAGTCACACTCACGTCACGTAATTACTGTAATAACCAGCTAACAACCCAAACATTCTACTCGGACCTCTGACTTATCCGTTTCTATAACAATGGCCAAATGAATCTCTGTAATTGGAGTAATCAGTAGACAAAACCACAATACAACAAGAAACAGTCACTACGCAAGTGCTTTATTAATGCATTTGTTTTTTAGCAGGATATTAGACATCAGTCATCCAAATCTGTGCTAAATACAATAAACTGTATTGTATATCTTTTATTTTCAGATTAATCTTGCATTATTAAGGCATTAAGATTAGTGAATTATAGGAATTATTAAACAGAAAGATTACAAGAATGTCTCTGCTGTTTACTGCTGAAGCCATCTCTATTTTCTGTGACGTTACAGCAGTCAAATAGGAGCTCTCAGAAAATTTTAGTTTACAACATGGTAATTACAGTTCTACAAGGACATAAATGCTTTTTACAAGGCATAGAACCTTGTAATTACGGTAATTCAGACTGGTGATAGTGACCTCAAAAATTCATTATCACAAATTAATCTTTTTTACATAGAAAAGTCTAGTAAAATGTTTTGCTTTTTCAGTAACAAAAATATATTTGAGTGGAGCTTGCACTCACTACACAATACTGCTAACATAATGCTTACAAAGCTCACTTCTACGATGTTAAAGATTTCTAGGTTGTTGCTTGGGTAATGCTAGACAGTTGCTAATGTGTTATGAGTGGCTATGAGCAGAATTGGGAAAAGTTACTTTTAAAAGTAATGCATTACAATATTGCATTACTCTATAAAAAGTTACTTATTGTGTTAATGCATTACGTTACTTTTGCAGTTCTTTTTATTACCTGGGCCTGCCTTTTTTCATTAACAATACCCCCAAAAGTTATATTTTGGCAACTGTAAAGGCCCTTTCACACCAAAAGTGAAAGCAATAAGCATCAGGCTAAAGGAAGTGCCTCCGTACCTTAACTCCCAATCAAATTTGGGATAGGAGAGCTGTCAGTAAATAAATGAGAAAACAAAGTAACTTGGGTTACTTTATTTAAAAAAGTAACTCCAAAAAAAGTTTAACACCATCCCTAATTAAACATACCTGAACCAGCTAATCAAGGTCTTTAGGTTGACTAGAAGCATCCAGGCAAGTGTGTTGGAGCTGGTTGGAGATAAACTCTTAACTTTGGCACTTCAGGAGCATGCTTGGACACCCCTACCGTAGGGTGTCCCATTCCTCATTTACGGTTTCAGAAGGGTGCTCACGGTGTGCGCTTTGGCAGATCTGAGGAGAGCTCCACATCAGAGTTCAACACGATAGTCAAAGCGGCATCACATCACAAAAGTGTGGAATCATAAAGATGGCCACAAGGGCTTAGGGTGCCATTTGGGATGGGAACTAAATATGCATTTATTTGCCTACAAAGTGTTGAAGACATCACTGTGATGTTTTTCGAACTGCTTTAATGAATCAAACCACCATCGGACTAAAATAACCTGGAATTCTCAAGACTAGTGTCTATGTGTGTGAGCAAACGCTTTCTTTCTCCATTTCCTCTCAGTATTCTCTAGCACTCAGTGTATATTTCAGTTTCAATTCCAGTCACATACAGTATGTGTGAATAATCTACTAGTCTGAGATCAATGCAGGCAGTTGCTTACCTGGATCCCCCAGCAACCCTCTACCAGCACAACCCAAACATGTTCATCGCCTCATATCTCAGGTCTATCGTGTTGTGTCTCCTTTACTGTCATGCAACACTGCACCGAAACCATTCCTGTGGATTTCCCTCCATTAGACCTTGCTCCCTACCCTCACCAACAGTAGAATATTATACCCCACCTGCCAGTGTATTTTTCATACTACTCACAGATCTGTAGCAGTTACCCCTGGGACTTCCACTCCCACTGCAGCTGGCTAGGTTTTCCCCTCAGTGTTTGTTGCGCGCGAGAGCTTCGCATCGTTTTGTATCTCATCATAAGCTTTGATTAAGCACCACGAGGTATGGACGTGCTCCTCGGTATGCAGGAATGCAGGTCGGTTCACCGGGGCATGGACTATATTTTTGTAGAGAGGGTTTCTAAAGGTTATTTCACACATGGGAAGAAGCAAGCGAGTGATAGATGAGTGGCAGGTATGTCGGATAATGAATTTCTCCCGGGATTGGCTGTGTGTAGACCGATGACATCATTCTTTAGAAAAAAGCTGGAGAATATAGATTTTCTCACGTCGCTGTTTGCCGTCTAGATTTTCAAATCACAAAAGCTACATGATGTTGTTGTTTTTTTCTCCTCCTGTTACTTGTAGTCTTGGGATCGCCGGGAATGGAAAGCTTGTTCAGAGCAATTAACAATCTTATCAGTCCATCCTAAATGCCAGACTGACAATATGTGTGGAGGAGGTTCTGAAAAATCATACTAAACAACCACAGCTTTTTTGCGGCTGTGGGGGCGAGGCTCCACCAACTGTCATGTTGGTTATGATCAATGCCGTTCCAGTGGAATTGAGTCACACCGGGGGTAATAGGATTCCTGTCTGTCTCATCTACCCTCTGCACCTTCACCCTCCTTCCAATTAAAGATCCAAGCAAATGAAGCATCTTTCTCTTGCTCTGGCTCAGTATATTGAGAGAAAATAACGCCTGGAGTGCTTCATCTCGTAGTGGTGCTTGATAATAGTGAAGGCTAGCATTACTATTACTGTGGCTGACACTCAGGGTTAGGGATGTCAACAAATGTGCTACGGCATGAGTGATGCCTCAGATTGTGTTGCATGTTGAGAAGCAGATTCTAAGCAGCATGACTTGCATGTGGTGTATGATAAATCTTTCAAAAAATCCCAAAGAATTTGCAATTTGAGTATTTCGTGATTTTAAGCTTGACTGTTCTCAACACAATCTACTTATGTTGGTCATATGATGATGATACATATAGTTTGATAATTTAAATTAATTTATATTTGCAGGATAAAATATGTCTCAAACAAGACAAGTGTTACATTCCAACTACACAGAAATTTTTGCCATTTTTAAGTTTAAATATGTATTTCAAATACAGTTTTAGCACATTTAGATTTGTATGGTTTGCATCAATTGATTTTTAAATAAATAAAAAATAATAATCAAATGAGATGACGTACCATTTGTAATTGTATTTAATTTAATGAATTCTCCAATAATTAAAACAGTGTTATTTTCATATATAAAATATATAATCATAATAATTTGTCTTATTAGTATTATTATTAATAATAATTGTAATATGTTTTGTTTATTTAAAAAAACCTATCCAATATATACTTTTATAAAATATATAGCCTATAACTTTAGAATACTTTTACCTTTGTAGTACTGTCTACCCCTATGTTATATAATCTAATATTCATATATATAATATATATTTATTTATATATTTTTATAAAAATATGTTAGCATATGTTATTTTATAAAATGGTGACAGTATATAATACCCTATCACTGTGGCATGAGTTGTGCGAGTGTGTGTCAAAGTAAAAATATATGCTGTCCATCTGAATCAGGGTGTAAAAGGTCTGATTAGTGGCCCATAAGACTTGAGGTAGTGAGCTAGTTGAGGTAGTGAGAGAGAGAGAGGACAAGAGAGCACTACATGGACAGAGAGTGACAGCAGCTTGTCTGCAGACCTGCTCAGAGCAGCAAGCTCACATTCACCTCTTTTCAATTAATCTTTCATATGCCTTTCGGCCTGTGAAGCAATTAGAGGTTTAGATGGGTCTGCCTGACCGTGGAGAGCACTCACTTCAGTACTGAGGTGAAGTGAGGGGGTAGTGCACTATGGCTTTCCATACAGAGTTCTATACACACAATACCTCCGCTGCATCACAAACTACATCTCAAATACAGTGCTCTCTCTTTTATTTGAATTCTCTCTCTCACTCTTTCTCCGGGCGGTGCAGAGGTAGATCAAAGGCTCTGTGTGTGCCTGCTCATCATCACGGACTGCAGTGAAAGGTTAAGCACAGATAGACTACATGAATGTGAAGATATTCAAACGGTTTCGAAATCCTCTCGCTGTGACGGCAAGATGACTAACCGCTTAGTGCTTCATATGAATTCATTACTCCGTATTTTGCTAGTCGACTGGTGTAGCTTTGCAGTTAAAGGGATAGTTCAACTAGAAATGAAAATTCCATCAGTTACTCACCTTCATGTCGTTGAAACTGATATGGAAATATTACTTCCATGGAGCATAACATCTCACAGAAATCTTATTTCCATGGAGCATAACTTCTCCAGAAAGAAAATAAGTTTAGCAGATTGTCTCGAAACATAAAGGCAGTCCATGGGCATATTTACACATTCTACCACAGTGCACAAAAGAAGTTATTTTGTAAAATCTCTTAGTATTTTCATGTAGTAAACAAAGTACCTGTCAAGCTCCAAAAGTGACATGAAAGTGGTCTGAAAAGAAAGTTATAAAATAGCTTTGTGTGATGACAGGCTGAAATGTAAATAATTAAACCCCACTCTTTTAATGCCGTGACACACCAAACTGACATCAAAGAACTAGCGGCAACAAAAGCTGACTGTAGTGTCACCTTATGTTGCCTCTGTCTGGGCCAAAATGTTGTGCTTGAATAATGCAAAGACAACAGCAAACTAGGCCGTAGATTCTGTGCATGTGTGAGAAAATAAATAACTCTCCATACCACTAGGTGGCAGTAGTCTGTATTAGCATTTTCACACCAGTCTCACTTCCCACAAACGTCTCATCAGCCGTTTCTCAATACCAAGTTCGCAGAGTCTGGACTTCCGTCCTTTCGAGTTTGGACTTGCCAAGTTCGACTCAGAAGAACGAACTCTCGAGGACGGGAGGACGAACTGAATTCTGGGTTATGGCCCCTATCAAGTCCGCACAAGTCACCTCTCGATGCATCCTCTGTAAAAGGGGCGGATCAAGAACACATCCGGGGATTTGAACTGGACTTGGCTAGATGTGAACTTTGAATTGGAACAGTACTTGGGCAGCGACTGATGACGTTTCACAAGTCCACAAGAACACAAGTACAGACAAGTACGCATATTGAGAAACGGCCATAATTTGCTTGCCTTTGCCACATTGATTTTTCTTCTTGTGTACTGTTTAGTAAGCTGAACAGCCAATCAGAGTGATCTCTCTCATCGATTGGCTACATTGCCGATTTAACATGCTCAACTGGACAAAAAGCTTCCTCCACAAAATAAAAATACTCCAGTAAAGTACAGAGAAGTAAAAATACATCCAGTATAGTTACTGTTCACTGCTGAAATAGTGACAACACTCAACAACAATCGGTCATTGGCCAATTGTCAACTCAATGTATAAGTCATTACTCAGACAAACCTATCACTTCAGAAGACTTGGAATATAGTTTTTGAGATGATATGGACCACTTTTATTCAACTTTTGTTGTTTTATTTACAATTGTTAGTGAGCTGTTCCTTTAAAGATCTGTAATGTTTTCCAAAAGGTTGCAGGTTTGAATCCAGCAAGGAGTCATTCATTAAGCATTACAATTGAGCCCTTGTGCAAGGCTCTAAGTTGCTTCAGGGCTACTTTCACTGTAATAAATATTGTATACTGTTGCTCTGGATAAAAGCATCAGCTCAATGTCAGCAGGGAGCAGTAGTAGCACTAAAGGGTTGATATATATTTGGGCATCCATTCTCCATGGCCACAGTGTAATCTAGGATCTTTAAATAGATGTTGCAGGTTCAACACAAGTTAAGCTTTTTTGAAAGCATCATTGGCCTCAAGTCAATAAATGAAGACTGCATTTTTAGACTTTAGAAAAAAGTTTAGTAATTCACTTGCTATGAATGTCTGTCTCACACTGTAGAATGTTAAAAGCAGAAATATGCAGCTAAAGTTTTTGTTTAGATTAGATTAGATTAGATTAGATTCAACTTTATTGTCATTTATGCAGAGTACAAGTACAGAGCTAATGAAATGCAGTAAGATGCAGTTAAAGTGCAGTTAAAATGCAGTTAAAGTGCTCTACAGATTCTTCAAAACAATGTGAGATATTTGAGCTATAAAAAGTTCTCAAAATTGTTCTTTGAATGGTGGGACTACTGTTTTATGTGAATGGATGTCTGGATGTCTAGTTACCAAGGCAATAACGGATTCCTCTCTTTTGGCTTTATGATGCAAAACTTACTGGGTTTATTGTCTTCACGTGGTCATCAAAAGAGTTGAATTGGATATAAAGCATAAACAAGGTTAATAAATAATTTTGTGACTAGTCTCATTGTAATGTGTGTAAGGTTTATGTGATGTGGCCGTATTAAAAAAAAAAAAAAAAAGTGCAATGCATACCGTATTTGCTTTTTTTTTACAAACTGAGGTTCTAATCATAGAATGCAACTAGTTTTGAACCCAGAAATTTAAGTACTAATTTAAGGATTACAGTCACTAAATATGCTCAATGTTTTTGTGTACAGAAAGATTCATATGCCATGGAGAACAACAGTTTAGTGTGGCCGTGACTATACACTATATACACTACTATGATATACACACTGCTGTTTTTGTTACCTTGGTGGTTCCTTTTATAACAAAGCCTGTCTCGAGTGTCAGCAGCCTTGTGACAGCAGTCCTGCAATCAAAAATAAAGATAGGACTGTTACTCCATTCAAGGATGAACTCTTTTTTTTTCTTGATGGGTAAAGCAGAGAAATAGCCATATGCATTCAGCAGAGCCATATGTGGCCCTATTACAAGATGGGAAATGGGGAAATAAAAGGCAGCTGTAATGATGCCTGATATCCCCCTCGATAGAGGTCTTAAATAGCCCTACCTGATGGCAAGGTCTAGAGAACTCTGCTCTCACTGTGCCTCACATTTACATGTGGCATGTTACATGCAGCCGTTTGGGAAAGTGATGGACACATTCCAGAGCCGTTTCCCATCACGCTTCGCTTTTATGCTACATTAGCATTGAAGGTCCCGTTAGAACTATGATAAGATATTCAGGTTAGAAATGTAAGAATTTTTCATCCTTTTTAGTCTGTATGTATATTAATTACCAACTGTAATCCGTTACTGATTACATTACACATTTGAGGTAATATGATCAAACTACTTTTGGATTACTTTTAAAGGGGTCATTGGATGCAAAATTCACTTTTCAAGTTGTTTGAACATAAATGTGTGTTGGAAGTGTGTGTACACATTCATCCTATAATGATAAAAATCCACCCAGTGGTTTTTTTTAAATCCCTATTTTAAAATCCCCTTTCACAAATCAGGCTGTTCTGAGGTTCCTATCAGAATGACGTAGTTCTGCACAGGCCGCTCCCACAATAGTTAATTGACAAGACCGTCTTACCTTAGACCCGCCCTGAGTGAACTGTCATCAGTCCTCCATTGCGTCGACTCTGGTGCAGAGGAAGACAAGAATGTCTCAGATTAAGCGATTGAAGTGTTTAGTTGCTGGATGTAATAATGAACATAGCAGTCGTCATTTACTCCTGACATCTGAGCCGCTGAAGACACAGAGGATTAACGTTACTTTCGTTTTGAAGTGAATGCACTGATCCCGATCTACATAAATATGTCTTATGTTTGCGCGAATCATTTGTGATACAGCTTCACATACAGAAGACGTGAGTATAACGTTTTTTTATGAATCTATGCAAGTGAAGTGAGTGAAGTGAAGTGACATTCAGCCAAGTATGGTGACCCATACTCGGAATTCGTGCTCTGCATTTAACCCATTTAACCCACACACACAGCAGTGAACACACACACACCGTGAACACACACCCGGAGCAGTGAGCAGCCATTTCTGCTGTGGCGCCCGGGGAGCAGTTGGGGGTTCGGTGCCTTGCTCAAGGGCACCTCAGTCGTGGTATTGAGGGTGGAGAGAGCGCTGGACATTCACTCCCCCCACCTACAATTCCTGCCGGCCGGGGACTCGAACCCGCAACCTTTGGATTACAAGTCCAACTCTCTAACCATTAGGCAAATCGCCTTCCCTAATGATGTACTAGTTTGCCAGTTTCGCGGCTAAAGTAAACAGTTATGTTCGTCACTCCACGGAAGAGAGGGGCAGGTCAGCAGAGCTCATTAGCATTTAAAGCAACATGGACTAAAAAAACAGCTTGCTAAAAACAGAGCTGATTTTGACATGGTAAAAAAGATGTTTTTTACACTACTATTGAGAAATTTTAACCAAAGTATGTTATAGACTTTTCATTAAGACCCTAAAGAATCATATCAACTTGTGGAAAATGGGCATCCGATGACTCGTTTATCACATTGATTTACAAATCTTGTACCAGATTGATATAAAAATACAAAGAGAAAGAAAATATATCTCATTCATTGTTATTAACAACATGAAGTGCATTAAACATTACATAAAATTTTACGTAAAGGTTTCCCAAACTGGGTTTCGTAAAGGAACTGCAGGAGGTTTGTGAGTTTAATTAAAAGCTAGTAATTACTTAAATCATAAAAAAATGTCTAATTAATAATAAATCATTTTAAAATAACATCAATCAATTAGAACACTTACAAAAAATGAAATATTTTATTAGTTTACTTCCATGTCATGTGTAGGTTATTTTAGAAAGGAACATGATGAAAAATAAGAATTAGGGAGAATCAGTAAATTATTAATCATTTATTGCTCTTATGTGAATAATATGTAATCATGTTATCAAATAATAATAATGTAATAAAATAGTAACTGTAGTCTGATTACGAGTATTTTAAAATGTAATTTAATCTAATTACAAGTACTTAATTTTTGGAATCTGATTACGTAATATATATTTATTATTATTATTATTTACGAGTGATTGCTTAAAAACATTTATTGGCACTGGCTTTACTGACTTAATTCTCAAATCATAAATATCATTCAAATCTTTTCAATGTTTGTATTGTTAGTTCATATAATATTTAATCACTTTTTCAGAATCTACAAAGTCTAGTTAGTGTGTATTTATATTATGTTATCAATTATCAGACCAGAAGTGACTGCTGTGTAATATTGAATATATTGTACGTATTCAATATACCAGCAGCACAAGTGCTGGTGTGTTTGTCCTTCTTTGTGAACAGATGCGTCCACTCCAGTGGTGTTTTGGCACGGAAACCATGCCACCACTGCTGGTGTGAGTCCATGTCCCGTCTCAGTCCTGCAACTGTCCTCTGGGCCCTGTTGGACACAGCCCTGACTCTATCCCCCGGTCCCAGGACAGCTTAATTTAGCTCATTTGCCAGCTGCCCTGCACTCTGTGCATATTTATTTCCTAATTATTATTTGTTAGAAGACCTCATTTCCTCAAGGTGACACCCTCTCCCTGTCAGAGGCAAGTTATTGTACCAGACGCAGCGTGTGTAATTAAGCAAATGAAAGCTGTCAGGGTTGGGTTAAACCCTCAAAGATCGCACATCACGTTTTGAAGCGAAACCCACAGCCATTAGCGTTTTGCACAAAAATGATTCCATATTTAAATATGTGCCATAATTCTCACATACAATGCACTTGTTTATTTCTAAAAGTCTTCGAATATGAGCCTGCTCTGTTCGTTGCTGGGCCACATAGGAAGAAACAAAATGAGGCACCAATGTTGACATGGCTTCAAATGTTACAGTAGTGTTCATTGAAACACTTTAATGAATAGGGGACAAAATGTTCTGGGGTTTTTTTTTTGTTTTTTTCCCCCTCAGGTTTATATTTATCATGGAGAGCTCGTTTTTTATTTAATAACCATATGTCTTTACATTTGAGACAAGTTGGGGAGAGAGAAGTAGCACACGTCTCACAATTTGCTGCCTTTATATGATCTTGTAAAATAAAAAAAAACATAAGCTTTTGTGAATCATAGATTCACACATCATACAATCATACATTTTATTACCCAGTGTTTGCTAGAGAATGAGTTTTTACAGCAACAAAAAGCCTCAAATGGTTCAAACTAGTGCTGTCAAACGATTAATCGTGATTAATCACGTCCAAAATAAAAGTTTTTGTTTACATAATATATGTATGTGCACTGTGCATATTTATTATGTATATGTAAATACACACACATACAGTATATATTTTGTAACAAAAACTTTTATTTTGGATGTGATTAATCGCGATTAATCGTTTGACAGCACTAGGTTGAACCCTTCATAACTGGCTGAAACTGCACTTATTACTTAATTTATTACTACTTATTTATTACTTACTTAATATTTTATATTTTTTGTACATTACTGTTTCAATTTTAGGAGTCAAGTTAAAAAAATATATGAAAGTAATTTTTTTTATATAATTAATAAATATATTTTTTTTTTAAGAAGTCACCAAGGCTTCATTTATTTGATAACGGGTAATATTTAATTATTTTTCATACAAAGAAACCTGCAACCGTGTATCATTCAACTACACAGTACCATGCAAACAAACAGTCAGCCAGTTATGAAACTGATTTCAGTTTGCTTTATTTTTATTCAACATCTGAAAATGATTTGATGACTTGAATTCAGTGAGTATTCAATAAAGGATTTGTCAGACTGTTTCAATGCAGCTTGTGTAACGTATGTGTTTGTGAGTATTTTGTGTGATTAAAAAAACAAGCAATCAAAATCAATTCCGTTTTGGTTGTAGCCAGTGAATATGTAGTAGAACGATTTATTTTGCAGTACATTGCTTTTATCTCTTGACTTTATATGATTTTATTTCTTTATTTTGTTTACGCTTCCTTTTTCCATACAATAAAAGCCGCATTCAAGCTCTCCAACCAAATTCAGGCTGTGACAAATGTATTTACATTCAGTCCGAGAAGCGTGTACTAAACTGAACTGAACAACTAGTTATTAATGCAATGAAGGCACTCTCTTTTGGCCACTGACAGCTCACGTGTCTCTCTCTTCTCCTTGTGCAGTGCAAGCCAATCAAAAGAGGTACGTGTCTTGACTCATTTGCAAATTCTGACACAAGTCTGTCTCTCTCCGCCGCAGTGTCTCCCAGCAGCCTAGCGGTCTAGGGTCAGCCCACCAGGGACAGCATGCTGTTTAAAAGAGCAGCTTAATGAGCATAAACAAAACACAGTGGGTCTGCTGCACTAATAATTGCGTACAAGTAGCGCACGCACATACATTCGTTCTCATCCACGTTTTAATGTTAATGGTTCACGATTATTCTCTTTACGAGGAAGCGAGCGCCTGCAGTTACTAATAGCATACATCCGTATAGTTCGCTTTGAGAACACACACTGCAAGATCTGACTGTGAATTTTCATTTTTTGTGTGAATTGTCACTTTAAGAAGGATCATCTGCTGTTGGTCGAGAGAAATTGAAAAGCATGCTCTGTTTGATATGTACTTCATCATGAAATTGATTCCCTACTGCGTTCAGAGCTAAATGTGGGGGGGGGGACTAAAAAAGAACCGAGAAGGGAAGCTGATATGAGCTGTTTGACAGGCACAAACCAATCAATTCAATCAGTAATTTCAGCATGTACTACAAGCATTCAGGTTTTTGCAGGAGTGGCAAATTGTAGATTCTGGTCGCGCTGTGAAAAAGTCAATTTCCTGTGATGATGGTTCGTTTTTTTTGGACTGCTGCCATCAACTGTATTTGTAGTCATGAAGGTTTTTATCCATATCAGACGTTGACAACAAACTTGTCAGAGGTGTCAAACCTAAATGGTTTCATTCAAACCGTTTTCATCCATTTGAGATTTTTTATTAGACTGAGATGTCATTGCGATCGAATGGAGGTAATAAAATTAGTTGTTTTTCTCATTTATTTAAGGATAGTTGACCCAAAATTCAGTTTTATTCAGTGAAATTATCAAAAATGAGTTTTGGTAATTGAAATAAAGCTAAAATAGAATAAAGGATAAACATTAGATAAAAAAAAATAAGCAAAAATTTGTGAGTTTGGTAACTAACTTAAGTTAAATAAGTTGAAGTGCTAAAATTACTAAAACTACTAAAAAAATGCATTAAAGCTAAATAGAAATATTGAAAATAAGCTAAAAATTTCAAACCACATAACAAACTTATCAAAAATACAAAAAAAACTTCAAATATAAAAATAAAAGCTAATTTAAAATATAAAAAATATATTATTATAGTATATAAATAATGCTAAAATAACACTGATTATATTACAGTCAGGTCCATAAATATTGGGACATCGACACAATTCTAAAATTTTTGGCTCTATACACCACCACAATGGATTTCAAATGAAACGAACAAGATGTGCTTTAACTGCAGACTGTCAGCTTTAATTTGAGGGTATTTACATCCAAATCAGGTGAACGGTGTAGGAATTACAACAGTTTTCATATGTGTCTCCCACTTGTTAAGGGACCAAAAGTAATAATAATCATAAATCAAACTTTCACTTTTTAATACTTGTTGCAAATCCTTTGCAGTCAATTACAGCCTGAAGTCTGGAACGCATAGACATCACCAGACGCTGGGTTTCATCCCTGGTGATGCTCTGCCAGGCCTCTACTGCAACCGTCTTCAGTTCCTGCTTGTTCTTGGGGCATTTTCCCTTCAGTTTTGTCTTCAGCAAGTGAAATGCATGCTCAATCGGATTCAGGTCAGGTGATTGACTTGGCCATTGCATAACAGTCCACTTCTTTCCCTTCAAAAACTCTTTGGTTGATTTTGCAGTATGCTTTGGGTCATTGTCCATCTGCACTGTGAAGCGCCGCCCAGTGAGTTCTGAAGCATTTGGCTGGATATGAGCAGATAATATTGCCCGAAACACTTCAGAATTCATCCTGCTGCTTTTGTCAGCAGTCACATCATCAATAAATACAAGAGAACCAGTTCCACTGGCAGCCATACATGCCCACGCCATGACACTACCACCACCATGCTTCACTGATGAGGTGGTATGCTTAGGATCATGAGCAGTTCCTTTCCTTCTCCATACTCTTCTCTTCCCAACACTCTGGTACAAGTTGATCTTGGTCTCATCTGTCCATAGGATGTTGTTCCAGAACTGTGAAGGCTTTTTTAGATGTCGTTTGGCAAACTCTAATCTGGCCTTCCTGTTTTTGAGGCTCACCAATGGTTTACATCTTGTGGTGAACCCTCTGTATTCACTCTGGTGAAGTCTTCTCTTGATTGTTGACTTTGACACACATACACCTACCTCCTGGAGAGTGTTCTTGATCTGGCCAACTGTTGTGAAGGGTGTTTTCTTCACCAGGGAAAGAATTCTTCGGTCATCCACCACAGTTGTTTTCCGTGGTCTTCCGGGTCTTTTGGTGTTGTTGAGTTCACCAGTGCGTTCCTTCTTTTTAAGAATGTTCCAAACAGTTGTTTTGGCCACGCCTAATGTTTTTGCTATCTCTCTGATGGGTTTGTTTTGTTTTTTCAGCCTAATGATGGCTTGCTTCACTGATAGTGACAGCTCTTTGGATCTCATCTTGACAGTTGACAGCAACAGATTCCAAATGCAAATAGCACACTTGAAATGAACTCTGGACCTTTTATCTGCTCATTGTAATTGGGATAATGAGGGAATAACACACACCTGGCCATGGAACAGCTGAGAAGCCAATTGTCCCATTACTTTTGGTCCCTTAACAAGTGGGAGGCACATATGCAAACTGTTGTAATTCCTACACCGTTCACCTGATATGGATGTAAATACTCTCAAATTAAAGCTGACAGTCTGCAGTTAAAGCACATCTTGTTCGTTTCATTTGAAATCCATTGTGGTGGTGTATAGAGCCAAAAATGTTAGAATTGTGTCGATGTCCCAATATTTATGGACCTGACTGTATATTGAAAAGGGGGACCAGGATATTCTTCAAAATTCTCATCAAAATAAAAATGAAGACTTAAAATATAAAGATAAAAGCTAATTTTAAATATTTTTAAATATTATAAAAATATATAAATTATACTAAAATAGCACTGGTTATATTATATTGAAAAAAGTGGCCAAGATATTCTTAAAAAATTCTCATCAAAATAAAAAATGAAAACTTAAAATATAAAAATAAAAGCTTGTTTAAAATATTACAAATGTTATAATAATATGTAAATAATGCTAAAATAACTCAGGTTATATTATAATGAACAGAGTGACCAGAATATTCTTTAAAAATTCTCGTCATAATAAAAATAAAATTTTAAATATAATAAAATCTCATTTAAAAGATTATAATAATATATAAATAATACAAAAATATCTGGTTATATTATATTGAAAAGAGTGATCAGGATATTCTTCAAAAATTCTTATAAAAATAAAAACAAAAGCTTAAAATATAAAAATAAAAGCTACCTTAAAATAATATAAATATTATAATAATATATAAATAATGCTAAAATAACACTGGTTATATTATATTGAAAAGAGTTGCCTGGATATTCTTCAAAAATGCTCAACATAAGGATGAGTGAGTCATGGCAGTATTTTTGTTTTTGTGAGAACTGTCTTTTTAACTGAAACTAAAAGAAAGTCTGTGTAAAATTGTTTGCCTCTTATGACTCATAAGTGTAGTCCCGCTTGATCCCATATTCTTTCTCTGTCTGTTTAACTATCTGACTTAGTCAAGAGTGACTCACATCCTCTGGGGGAATTTTGTTTTGTTTTCCAGAACCCACCTACATCACGATGGCGCCCCCTGCCTGCGGCTCTTTGGACAACTGCACACTGGGGGACAAGAGCTGCCCGTTCGGCTTCCGGCTGGACTCTAGCGGCTGCAGGACGTGCAGCTGCAAGACACGTAAGTGAGCTGAGACGTCACTGGAGAAGTGCTTCATCTTCCTCAGCCCATACAGACGCTGTCTGGCGGTCTTTAGCACTCTTCTCTCCAGACACTGACTAGCTTTAGCAGAGATGTTTATGAGGATAAACACTGAAGGGCAGATGGATTAAGGGATTGTTTTTATGCTAAGAAAGGCTGACTGCATCCAAGTCTAACAAATGTCAAAGAAAAAGATAATAATGCTGATTTGAATGATTTAGGGTGGGACCACAAGCCTGGTTGTGGATTATAAATAATACTATTTTAAGATATACACCACTTGGCAAACTTTTGGACACAATACGCGTAAATCTGAATGCAAATATATGCTTAAATTTATGTGTTTTGCAGGCAAACATAAATTGTGTCTATGAATTTCTTCACAAAATAAATTTTTAATTATTTATGTTTACAGTAAATATAATATAATATAAATATACAAATATATTTTGTATAAGAAAATATATTTGTAAAAGAAAAAGGCACAATATACTGCATTAATATGGAGGAATTGTTTTTACCTGTATTTTGAATTTTGCATCTCAGTACATTGGTAAAGGAAATGTCTGTAAAATTACGGGATAATATCCTAGCAGAAAATCACCAGTACATTTTCTGTTGTTGTTGTTTTTTTATAATATAATGTTGGTTGTTTCTCAAACTACAAAAAATAAAATAAAATAATAGATAAGTTGAAGATAGTGAAGGAAAATCAGAAAAACTTTCAATTTAATCCATTGAATTAAAAGCGTCAAACAATCTAAAATTTAACTGAATTAAATTAAATATGAAAATGAATCAATAATAATGGATCACTTGAAGAAAATGAAGGAAATACAGCATTATATTTTTCTATTCTATTGTAATTTATTTATGTATTAGCATATGTTGCATTTCTCTTGTTTTTGTGTTGATCTTAAAGCATGTATGTTAGGGTAATTAATGTCTAAAGCTGTAGTTAATTAGTCTCTTCTGTTTTCTTCTAACCTTCAGGAGATGATTTGTGCGGTAGTCTAATTGCCAGCTGCACTCTGAAATGCCCTTTTGGCTTCCAGACTGACATTCACGGCTGTGATGTTTGCCAGTGTCGTCCACGTCACAAGAAGTGCAAAGCTGTGGCCTGTGCCAAGGACTGCCCCTTCGGCTACATGTAAGAAAACAATTATCTGATTCACAGAGTTGACAATAACAAGAAGTGCAGTTTCTAATATACGTTCATTGTTAGTGGAACAGCATGTGATTAAATCTCTGATGACTTTATGAAAAACCATAAAGCTCTTCCTGACATTGTTTCCTTGAGCCAGGTTGGTCCGGAGGGATAGTCACAGTAGTTTCAATTTTGGATAAAAGGCCATTTGGATAAAAGTTCAACTACGTGTTCGTTTTATAACTTTAAGGATTAGAATAAGAATGTCTTGCTTCTTCCCAAGTCTCCCCTGACTTAAGTAATAATATGGTTCCAAACCATTTTTATCCTTCATTTTCTGTCATAGTCACCCCAATGATTTTCTAAACTATCAGGAAAGGCAGCAGTCATTAGTTGTCACAAACTAAAGCGAATCCCACACTGTTCCTAACATGGTCTAGAGAAATTGTGAATGACAAAATGATCCCCTGCGCTCTGCTCTGCTTGTTTGTGCCCGACTGCAAGTTTAGAGCTGACAGCTAATTAGGGCCGGCTCAGATCAGCGCCTCTGATTGCGCCGTGTAAAGGATGAGCTGCGATAGCGAAGCTGAACGCCTAATCTACACAACACCATGTCTCAACGCAACTACGAATAAACACTGCTGCTCCACATCTGCAAAAAAAACTGCTCCAATTATGCAGGCAGATCGCCCAGCCAATTTGTACAAACTTTTGTGGAGCTTTGCAGTCGGCAGGTTAAAGAGACATCTTGTGACGAATAGAGATGAGAAAGAGAAGAAAATACACACAACTACTTTCAGTGACTGATGCCTAATTGTCAGGGGATTGTTTTTTCCCACTTTTTGTTCATGCGAACAAGGAGGAACAGGATTTGGAACTTGAATCTGTTAAAAAACCCATATCAGCACTAACAGTCAATGAGGTGTCAGAGCATGTGCACTAAATACTAGGTTGTGGCTTCAATGATTGTCATTTTGTCTGTAAAGATGCATCACACTATGGTGATTAGTAGCTAGTATTGTTAAACACACTCAAGGTCCAACACATATTTCCACCAAGAAGTATTTTTTCTAGCGCACTGAAAACAAAATGCTCAACAACATGAAACCATCACATCTGATTATACTACATATGATGTTTAACATGGGCAACATTTAAAGGGGACCTAACACACAGTTTCACCCAATCTCATGTTAATCTTGAGTACCTATAGAGTAGTACTGCATCCTTCATATCTCCACAAAGTCTTTAGTTTTATCATATTAATAAAAGAAAGTTACAGCTTTACGATTCTCTCCGGAAAAAGCCGAGCTCCTGGAGACGTGCCGTGTGGGTGGAGCTAAAGAGTGACGAGTACTTGCACCAATCGCCAACAAAACAGACATTTGACTTACCGTTTCACTTACCGTCTTCAGTTCTGAATCATGACCGTGATTTTTATAGCTGGACTGCTCCATCTTTCAGTATTAAACGATGTGGAAATCCAGCGTCAAACTGGGCCTTGTTTATAAAATGTTCGTCAACAAACACACTTGAGAAACTCCATCGCTTCCCCGAAAAAACAAACCGTATCCTCTGTTCACGTAACGGTGGGTTCTTTTGGAAAGCTGAACAAGGTTATCTTTCCCTCTCAACCAAAAACACAATTCTTTAGAGACATTCTTCTGAGCGAGTCCTATGCAGTGCTGCCAAATGAAACACGTTGATGAGTGCGCTCTCGCTCTGGTCAATGCGTGCACTGGCGTGTTCTTCCGGGAGAAATGCCCATATAAGGAGTTCCACCGTCGTTTACGTCAGCAAAACCACGATCGAAAAAAACTCTCCGAAACTTGTCCGAACCCGGAAGTGAGATTTTTGGTACAGAAATACTCTGTTATACGTCCAAATTGTTTTTTGAAACTTTGTCCATGCTTAGCATGAGAATCAAACTCTTTAACAGTGTAATCAACTCTGAATGCATGAAACAGCATTGTACCCCCCCTATAACTCTCGATTTCTTGTCAAAGTCTTTATGAAGATAATGCTGCATTCCAGGCAGGTTTTTGAACCCGTAAGTCACGATTTCAAACCACGACTCACAACTTTGTAGTGTTCCAGGCTAGTCATGCCAAACTGCCTGAGCGCAAGGAATTGTGGTAGCTAGATGTAAACAAACCAGCATGGCGGACAGTACGGGGCTTATGCTCATTTACAATAATTTCTTTAGCCAAAGGTGCTTCCTTGCTTATTTGAGGGAAACGGAGGAGAAAAAACGGTGCATAAGGCAAGAGAAGCTGTTATACCTTTTATTTAACGTTATTTGTATATTTGGAAATGCATCCATAGGGGCTGCCATTGTTGTTTCGCAGGCTGTGTGACGTCAGAGCTCGGAACTGGGAGTACATCGATCTAGTACAAGTTCACAGGTGGGAAGTCACGGGTTTGACTGCTGTTCCAGTGCACTTTCACGGGTAGAAGGTTGGAAAAACACGGGTTACAGGTTGCCTGGAACGCAGCATAAGTATCAAAACAATGTCCTTCCTTATTGCACCACATCAGCAATACAGTTGAGAATAACTTAAAGAGGTTGCCAATGTTTACTAAACTGTGGACTAGTTTTGACTCTTGCTGATGTCCGTTTGGACTCCTTGATGCCAAATGCGAGACAAGTGAAGAAGAAAAAACGATCAGATTTGGCACTATATTCAAGCCAGACATAAATTGTTGGAAATTAAATTACTGGTTGATATAGCCAGATCTCAATAAAATTTACACACCTTTTTGGTCCTTGAACTGGATCTTGCTCAGGACGCATACTCTCTGTGGAGGCTTTGCCAGGCACAGTTCCAGAATTAAATCATGAGTGTGCTCTTGCATATATTTTAGTCCCGTCCATTGCTATGGGTATCACTGTGTCAATCACTATTTCGAGAGTGAATCCAGCATAAATATGCAGATGTCATGCCCGAAACTTTGCAGCATGTATGCGTCCGAAAAACAAAAGTTTCATACAAATTCTGAATGTTTTATAGCCTAGAAATCGGGTAAGGAGTGCTCCCTTTAGGGCGCCCCCCATGATCTCACAAAGTTCTGTTATCTGTGAATCCAGTGTTGCCAAGTCTGCAGTTTACCTGCGGAATTGTGCTAATTTAACACCGTTGCTGTGGGTTGTTTTTCATGTCCAGAGGTTGAAGTAGCCCAGTAACATGATATTTAGCCCCTGAACCCCCCTCAAAACGCAATTGGGCTATTTTTAAGGCTAGGTTTGTGTAGCAGTTGGGTGCATTTGTAGCGAAAATCTGGCAACCCTGAATTAATCTCTTTACCCTGCACAATGAAACTTGGTAGCACTTTACTTTACGGTGCCCTTGTTACATGTATTTACTATTATAATAACAATAAATTATGCATAATTGCATGCAAGTAAACCTAAGCCAAACCCTAATCCTAACTCTAACCATATAGTAAGTACATGTAGTTAATTAATTACTCATTACTTAAATGTCTAATCATATTGTAACAAGGACACCTTCAAATAAAGTGTAACCTGAAACTTTTATTTACATTGCATCTGCACTTTGTTTGTTATGAGATGATTGACAAGTGCACCGAACTGCACTGAACAAAAACTCCAGCTTTTTCAGCATTGAGTGAATTCTGACCAGCTAACATGTTTCTGTTTGGCCATTGTGTTCAGGAAATCAACAGATATGTCTGTGATTGACTACATTGCTCAACACTGCAAAAACACAATTGTAAGTTTTGATGCTCTCCAGAGCGCAACCACAAAAATACACAGGATATTTTTCCAGATTTTCAACTGAGGGTGCTTTTGATTGAGGGTATTGATCACCCTCTAACACCCCCATAGAACTGGGCCTAGGCATGGCTAAATGCTCCAAATTGCAGCGGGGCTGGCATCGATGATTCCATGGCTACCTGCTTCCTCTATACTGTCTCGTGAAATAACCCCCGAAATGCTAAAAGGATAAAAAAAAAAAAGTGTACTGTTCCTTTAAAATATAATAAAGATTGTTATGACAAGTGCAGAGAATGAGGCAGCAGCTTGGCTGGTCTTGCTCTATAGTCTCCTATCTGAGGCTCATTCCCTCAGGTGTGGTTGAATAAAGAAGAGTCTTTATTTATCCGAGTTCGGCCCCTGGCCCATCGTTGTCTCTTCCCACCTCAATTCTGCCGTCATGAATGAGCACACAAGTGCAAATGCTTGCATCTCAGATTCTAATTATAGATATCTATTTATGCCCCCTCAAAGTTATGGCCGAGGATCAAGCTCGCGGCCTGAATAATGCATGCAGCTTAGCGCAGACTTCCTCCTCTTGCACAAAGAATATTGATATTCCCCACTGCTGACATCATACCTAATAGCTTCTTATCACCAAACCATATACGCACTGCACATGGCTGCTTCTAAGCCCTATTATTCATCCGATAAGAGTGGATAGGGGGATGAAGGATGGGAAGAAGCTTGTATGTGTGTGTGTGTGTATATGAGATGGGCAGTTGGGGTTCAGGCCAGTGTGCCCTGGATGATTGTTCTCCAAGGAAGGTGCCTTGAACATCAGGGAGCATTTTGATTGGTTGTTTTGGTTAGTCGTCTTTAATGTGCCATCTGCTGACAGGACTCCAAGTAAGGTCAATAAAGACTCTCTCTTTCTTTCCTCTCTCTCGCCTTCTTGCTCTGTTCCAATGTTAACGGATGACATTGGACCGTGTCTTTGGCACCTGGTGTATAATGCCAAGCTTTGATGTGCCAATGACAAAGTGTGCTAAGAGTGTGCACTGACTCTTTATGAAGTCCATATGTCTTGAAGAGTTATTTTACAGGTGCTCTCTGTCTTTTTTTATTTAATTTTTTTGTATATGTTGTGCTGACCAACTTATACTGACACCTAGTGGCATGGATCCAGCAATCCATAAATAAAAATGTGGTAAAATAGAAGGTGTGAGCAGTGAAATAGGAAATATGTACGGCCGCCTTTTTCAAAGTTAACATATTTTGATTTGAGTTTTGATTTGACAACAGTCAAAAACAATCCATCTAACGCACATTTAGCTACATTAAAACATTTTTTAAAAGGATTGCAGTGGAATGAAAAAACTCATTCTGTCTGAACGGTCCCTATATGGTATGTAACATAATAAGTATGTTATAACATAATAAGTATGTTACTGCTGCATCTAAGAGATGTCATAACAATTTGCTAAGAATTTAGCATGGTAATATACAGTACATGACAGTGTTAATGTGTTTGGTCTTGGCGGAAAAGATCTACTACACTGCTGCTGCAGCAGAGCAAGTACCGAGACTTGCTACAACCAAGACAGCCACAGTCATGCTGCTGTGAGCATAAGAAATACTGCTGCTGCACATATAATATAAAATAACCCCCATATATAACATACATGAAATTACCCCGTAGTGGATCTATACAGGTGGAGCTGGGGAAGGTGAAGGATTTCTGCAACTGCTAGGGCAAACACCTAGCCAAGTATTTGAATATTGAGCAGCAAGCTCATTGGCTGCTCATGTAAAAAGAAACCAACCAGCTGGGCTGTGTGAATAATGAGGTGATTACATCAGATTGAGTTAGAAGCTATATCAGTCTGCGCTATCTAGACTTTCATGACAAAATTTTGTATTTCTTTTTTTAAATAAGGGAAAACTTACTGAATTAAGTATGTATGTATTAATTTTTTATGCTTTCTTGTTCTTTCTCCCCATCTCATTTTTTGTTATCAGTAAGAACAAGCATGGCTGTGACACCTGCCGTTGTAAGAAATGCCCTGAACTGCCATGTGACAAGTCCTGTCCAATGGGCTTCCAGCACGATGAGTTGGGTTGTCTGATTTGCCAGTGTAGAGGTAAGTCACTGTTTTGCCTTTTATAGAACTAGTGATTTTGTATTATCTAGTTTAACTACAGCATGACTGTTACATTTTCTCATATAAACTTGATATTTCCAAATTAGAAATCTGATTAAAAAAAAATTTGCCTGTAAATGCACATCTTTTGAATTCTATGTTTAAGCACCAATTTAGAAATATTTTGAATTAGCTTTTATTTTAATATTTATATCATACATTTTACTAATTTTGGTATGTGCTTTTCGCTTTGTATTTATTTTTATTTAAGTGTGGCTATTCAGATCATTTGAATTTTATTTCAGCTTTATTTTAGTTAACAAACTATTTAAGCAAAATTTTCTTGTAGTTTTAACTACAACATTGTAATGAACTGTATATATTTATTCTGATTAATATAATTAAGAATTACAATTATATATTACATCTTGGTGACTTTTATCATATTACTGTTGTGGCAATGTTACAAACACTATAAGATACTCTAGGCCATGTGTTTTATACACACATGAACACCCCTTACCCAAGGTAAAATCACTGCAGCTCATGGCGTATTACTTTAATACATAAGCAAAATCTGTTCAGATGCCCTTGAAGTAGACAGCCAACACGGATCAAATATATATTTTCCCCCCATTTAAAAGTCATTTATATTTAAAAATCTAAGTAATATAACTCAAAAGCTCTTTTTTTCATGTCCAGAGGTTATCTAGTGCTACATTGGCCCCATACAGCTGAATCGATATGCTGAGGTGTTATTCCTTTAATTTCCAAGTGTGAGCCATGTGCACACAGAGGACTGCTGGGCCTCCAATTCGGTAGACCAGGGTCTCCAGCATCCCCGCCCCCATATTTTCCATTTGTTTTGAGGGCCACCTGTTGTACATACAAAAGCCAGGCCCACATTTACTCACAGCCCTCCATTATTTATACGACTCTTGTTTTTTCGTTTGATTCATCTTCAATAATGAAGCTGGCACGTGAAATATTCACAAGCCGGTTCGTTTAATGAGACGAGATAACAAGGAAAAAGACCCTTTTTTAATCTCCCGCGTTGAATTTTTGAAAGCGTGCATCCTCCACAGGATTTTAATCAATGTGAAATGGTTCTGTGATATTGACTGGGGCCTGGCTGGAGCCCTGCCGCTGTTATGGAGAGGCAGTGAGAGGTGACGCTCTTAGCAGATAGAATGAGATTTGAGAATGTTTTGTGCTCTGGGGTTTGGGGCGTGCGAGGCATCACTTGCATATTTTGTCATTTCACGCTGTCTGTGGTGCAGCCGGTGAAAATGTTTCACTGAAGAGGTCAAATGTCTGGAATATAAATGCAAAAATGATTCATGGAATCCTCTGGATTTCCCGTTTTGCTATTAATATGCCAAAGAATCCATCCGGACCAGACTATATAAACACATTTTTACGCTGTGTCTCAAGTGTCAGATCATTTCAAATTTTGGTCTGCTTTTACCACAAAGCAGTTGTTCTCTTGTTGTGTTTGAGCATTTGGGTTAAGCGTTTGCAGCATTTGAGTTAAATGTCAACTAAATTTCAATGGTTTTATGTTCTCAGTAGCCAATAATTCAAATAATGTTTATCCTCATTCCAAGTGAACTTGTATTTAACAGATTGTGGGTTACAGTATCATGGTTTTTGATGATGATATTAAATTTTGCAAGAAACGGAAAAAGTTGTGATTGTCTTTTCCTCCCTTTTTGTGACATATGAAAGTGAAGTGAAAGTGACATAAGACATGTTTTTTTATATAGGTATATTCTCAATTTGTGCTCTGCATTTAACCCATCCAAAGTGCATACACACAGCAGTGAACACACACCCGGAGCAGTGGGCAGCCATTTATGATGCGGTGCCCGGGTAGCTGTTGGGGGTTCGGTGCCTTGCTCAAGGGCACCTCAGTCGTGGTATTGAGGGTGGAAAGAGCACTGTACATTCACTCCCCCCACCTACAATCCCTGCCATCCTGAGACTCGAACTCACACCTTTCGATTACGAGTCCGATTCTCTGACCATTAGGTCACGACTTCCCCTATACGAGTGAAACAGCTTTGTGTAACAGCTTTGTGAAACAACACTTTTTTTCGGGGGGGGGGGGGTAAATCATAAAGAGTTTGTTTTGTTTAAAAATGATATAAATGTATGAGGTATATTCTCATTATTATTAGTTAAAGTGCCCATATAATGCCATTTTTAAGGTTCTTCGTATTGTTTTGGGAGTCTACAATAGGTATAAATGCATGTAAAGTCAATAAATGCTTTAGTTTTCTCAAAATATGCATTTAATATCGCCTCATTTTCCAATGATGCTCAAACTATTCGTTCAAAGCAGTTCTAAGATTCAGTCTCTCTAAACCCTTCCTTTCCTTGAGCCTACTCTGCTCTGATTGGTCAGATGGCCCAGTCTGTTGTGATTGATCTACCACACACAGTGCATGTCGGAAATGATGTGCCCATTGCCATATTTTAAACGCTCGATAGAAAATATATAAAATATTATCATTTATGTAGTATACTTACAGGTTGTGATTCAGTGGAGCCAGCTGGTCCAAATAAACTGAGTACTAAGCCATCTTTCAAGAGCAAGTGTTTTTTGAATCCCACATTGAACACAGAGATTAGAGAAGCAGTCGTCAGTAAAATGATGAGAACACAACAAAGACTGGGGTTGTACTGCTGTGGTACTGTGGAAAAAATTAATTTTAACCACTGATTCTTTGCAGCCTCATCTTTCAGAAGTGAAAACAAAATGAATTTACTTTCACAGCGTGGAACACAGCATATCCTCGGAATGAAGAACAAGCTACAGTGTTTGAGGGCGGCTCAAGTTGCTGTGTAGAACATAGGCGGGCATTATGCAAATGTGTTACCCCATGACGTGTAGCTGTTACAGAAGTGGGATTCGAATTACTGACGACTGGTTTAGGCTGGTCAGAGTCGATGCTTTCTTTTTTCATTTGATGTATTTATTGTTCATTCATTGGATTCTCCGTGCAGATCAGAGCTCGTCATCTGTGGCTCCAGCAGTGAAACTGGGCTCCTGCTTGTCTATGGACGGCCGCAGGCACGAAAACGGGCAGAGCTGGCATGACGGATGCAGGGACTGTTACTGCCATGCTGGGAGAGAAATGTGTGCCCTTATTTCTTGCCCAGTTCCCCCCTGCGATAACCCCACCATCCGACCTGGCCACTGCTGCCCCACCTGTCCAGGTGAGCCAATACTGCAACATACTTGCATTACGATCTCCGATGATACTTCAGGATGGATTTTGCATGTTAAACTATTTATTATCTCTTTCAGAAGAGTCCAGTTCCCATAAACCGGAGCTGAGCGAGGTGTCCGTGTGTTTGGCTCCGGGTGGAGAGTACTTTGTGGAGGGAGAGACATGGAACATTGACTCCTGCACTCAGTGTACCTGCCACAGCGGCCGTGTGCTCTGTGAGACAGAGGTGTGCCCGCCCCTGCTCTGCCACAGTCCAATCAGAACACAGGATTCCTGCTGCCCTCATTGTCCAGGTGTGTTGTCAACGAAAGCCTTTTTGTTTGAAAAGCATTGCTCTAACTTACCAAAACTTTAGTTTTGAAGCATGTTGTGAATACTTGAATGTCATGGAGAAGCCAAAGTAGCTGTGATATTTGGATCTGGTAGAAGTACAGTCAAGGGAGGCGGAAAAACATCATTTTTTAAAAGATTCATTATTGTACGGACTTTTAGAGTATAGAGGCGTGAGACACCTTCAACAGGAGAAAAGTTAACACAATGTGAACGTGCATAATGCATGTGTTTGGTGGAAATGATGAATACTGCATGGGCGCAGAAGTACATGATCAACAGTCTGAGCCGAAAGGATGACAGAAGAATAGAATGGATGCACATTTCAGAGAATGTTTCAGCTATAACGCTGCTCTTTTAAATGTACTCAACACCGCTGAAATCATTTTCGGCTTTCTGAATGAAAGATTTGTTTTTCAAGATTGGATTGTTTGAGTTGCTATGAATATTTATGTTTTTGAGTCATTTGTGTTTTAGTCAAAGTATGTTGACATTCCGGTATTTAGTTACAAGAGAAACTACTCAAAACTTTTTCATATAATATGGATCAAATACAGCCCCAGAGAAATATGGTGAACGTTTTAGCAAATTTCAAAGCTTGAATTCAAAGATGTAGCGTCACATGCTTAATTGGAGACTATTGGAAATTTGTAGACTGTCAGTTTCATTTTAGCTTGTAAACTTGATGTCACTGAAGTCAACATCAAAACTGTTTACTTCTTTAATACGTTTCTGGTCTTATTGTGAAGGATCTAAGGATTTAAAGAAAAAAGTCTTTATAGTTCTGTCATCATTAAACTCTAGATGGTGCAGGCTGATGGATCGTTAATGCTAACTAATGATATTCACTGCGTTAAGGCTGGAATACTCTACATGACTTTACAACTTTTTCAGTGACAGAGGAAAGCGGGACATCATACACTACACGACTGAGGATGATACACCAGCAGACTTTGAAATTGTACCGATCATAACAAACTCACGCAGAAACGTGTGCCTGAGACGATTGACAAATAAAAAAAAATATGTGTTCTGAAAATATCAAACATGTTTGATATCCTCCGACTGGGTGGATTTAGAGTCTGAAGCTAAAAAATCTGAGTCTGTGACCATCATACACTATGCGATTTTCTATGGAAACTGTCAACTCAAATCTGCAGACTGGCTTTGACCTTCGGCAACCGACTGTAAATCGGTGGAAAATCAGGGCAAAAATCGTGAAGTGTATTCCAGGCTTTAAGCTATTTTGCACAAACTGATTGGTTCATGTTGCATATGCAGCCAATGAGCTTGCTGCATTTTAAATGGTTGGTTAGCATTCACTAGAGCATTTCACAGCATGCTTCAGAGTTTCTCTGAAACCCTCCTCCTTCCCCAGCTCCACCTGCTGCTACGGGTTATTTTATATGCTATTTGTGCAGCAGCAGTATGTCTTAAATGCTCAATGCACTGTATCACCATATGTATTGGCAGTAGCATGTTCCTGTACTTGCTTTGCAGCAGCAGCAATAATCTACAACAACAGCAATAACCAAGAGCAGCAGCATAGCAGATCTATTCCTTCAAGACCAAATACATGAACATTGTCATGATAGAAATCTGTTTATATGTATCCCTTGTTCCAGATGATCCAGTCACCCCTCAGACGCCCAGTAACGACAGCATGCCCAGCTACTGCAGGAATGAGAATGGTGATATCTTCTTGGCCGCTGAGTCCTGGAAGCCCAACGTCTGCTCCAGCTGCGTGTGTCTAGACGGAGCTATCACCTGCTTCTCTGAGTCCTGCCCACCAGTCAACTGCGCCCGGCCCGTTCTCAGGAAGGGCCAGTGTTGCCCATACTGTCTCGGTATGTAAATCTGTGCACAGCTGAAGATCGTATTGCCACAGATCAGACGGCCAAGTTAAGTTGCCTTCTGATCATATGTGGGTGTTAATGACACGGCTATGACCAAGCGTCTCTCCCACCTCTTCACCAGATGCCACGCCGAGGGCCGTGTGTCATTTCAACGGGAAGACATACATGGATGAGGAGCGATGGGACATTGACAGCTGCACTCATTGCTATTGCCTGCAAGGCCAGACCCTCTGCTCGACTGTCAGCTGTCCTGTCTTACCCTGCCATCAGCCGGTCACCGTGGAGGGCAGCTGCTGCCCCATGTGTCCAGGTCAGGATTTATGTGCTGTGTGTTCACATAGAGATTAGCTCAGATGAGCAGAGCAGAATGAGAGACCGTGAATCTGCATGCCAAATACAAAACAGATATGCTACACAGAGCCTCCTAAAGTATTTAGAGGATTAAATGTCTGCGTTTCCTTGCATGGTTAAAATATTTAACCAGGTGGCATCACAAACAATCTACAACCTTTATCAGAAGTGATGTCAATTTTCTTAGTTAGCAAATGTGTTTTAGTGAAACATTTAGCTTTTTGTAAAATATTTAGCAATTTGAAAATTGTGTTTGTGATGTCTTAATTTAGATCCAAATACTTTTTGGATCTTTATTTATGTTGGACTGCTATTTTAAGCAGACACTGAACTCCAAATATCCAAATGAGCTTAAAAAGCAAAATAATATATGAATGATTATAAAACAAATATTAGATGACAAACTTAAATGGGAATTAGAAATTTGGCCTTGACAACTAACTGAAATAAAAATAAAAAAATAATTAAATAATAAGAATCTGTCAAATTAGTAATAATTATCATTTATTATTAGTTAAATAATAATATAATTATTATAATATAATACATATTTATAATAGTTTATTAGTTTACTATATTTGTAGTGAAATAAATCATTATAATTCTTAGAAACATTATAGTTTTATATAAGATCTTGTTTCATGTAAAAGACGAAATGAAATAAAAAATATTTATAAAATTGTAGGTTTGTTTTTATCAAATTTAAAAAAAATGAAGCATAGAAATGACTTTGTTTGGCTTTAAAAAAGTTTTATTTCTCTGCTGACGTAATCAAGGCAATAGGGGTGGGGAAAATAAGCTTAACCAACAAAAGCCCTTTTCACCCCCCAATTAAATCCTGATGGATAAAATCAAGCCGTGTTCTACTGTTTCCTGTTTAATATTCCATTTAATTCTAATGTACAGCTCATTACTGGAGTTAAATTCTGCTTTATTTGCAATCTGGTTTGCATTTTGCCCCACATAATTTGAAGTGGATGGAAAAGTAGCTATAGACTACTTCACAATGACTAGAATAAATGGCAGTATCACTGATCCAAGTACCCTGCAGTTTTACTCTCTGTAGTTCTGTCACACGTCTCTCTCTCTTTTTCACGCTCTCTCTTAATCTCGTTGTCTCTCTCTGTCTGGCTCTCATAAAGTATTGTTTACTTAGAACCTTCTCTCTAATTGAATGGGTCTTTCGTCTAAATACGGACTCGTTGAGATGAATCATTTAAAAGGATTGATTAAGTCAATGCCGGACAGAGGCTAAATTAGCTCTCTTTGCATTTGGGAGATAATGTAATTGATCACGGCCTCTCTTTATTGCTGTGTCACTTGGCTCTGGATCAATGAGGGGGTTGAGAGTAGTGTTGTGTGCACTCTGGGTAATCACTCACCCTTTGGTGCTTTCCCACTCAAAGACACAGCTCTGAAGATGAGCTTTTAATTAGCTTGCGGCCTGCAATTTCATGCTGACCCGAATCTTGTTTTTTCTGAGTGGGCACTTCTCAACTCCTCTTAATGTAGTTAGGATTTGTATTATGTGTTTTGGTGTGTGTTTTTCTGTAACACGCTGTTCTTCTGTCTTTCTTTCTTTGTGTCCCCGTGTCTCTGATGTTTTAATTACAGAGAGTTACGCTCCTACAAATGTGCCCATTGAGAAGACGGACCAACGAGGAGATAAACAGAGACATCAACCAGCCTGGCCGACTCATAGTGAAAACGATATTATGCCACAGTTCAGAGGTACGTACAAGAGTACGGGACGAAATATAGACAGCAAGTCTTTGTTGGGCTGTCTTAGCTTAATGCACAAAATAAGCCACAGCACAACCAGTGTAGTGTTTCTTCTACAGTCAGTATTCTGATTCAAGACAACTAAGCTGCATCCGAATTTGTATACTCTCTAGTAGGTACTACAGTTGGTTTGAAACTTACTTCACAACCATTAAAAACTATGTTCTGTATAGTATGGATAAGGGTAGTATGAATGAAATTTGTAAGTATTACCAACATGTTGTTACTGTCATGTGACCTATCAGTGTCTGTTGTGTCGCTTACCTGCCATTCACAAATCCACTCCCTTGGTTTCATGGGATAGTAAAGCATCTATCGAACTCCAGATTCTCTGGGTACTTTTTGTCTACTCGTTTTTCAACTACTGGTTTTTCAAATACGATTAATTCAGACATACTACTCGTTTAACATACTGTTTTTTTGCATGCTATACTGTACAATATGGAAGTAGGAATAATTCAGACAGCACAAATCTCATGGAAAAGCAACATTTTGAAAATAATTAATTTGAGAAGTTACTCAGCCTAGTTAAGCTGTTTTAAAGGAACACTCCACTTTTTTGGAAATAGGCTCATTTTACATCTCCCCTAGAGTTGAGTTTTACCATTTTTGAATCCATTCAGCCGATCTCCGGGTCTGGCGGTAGCACTTTTAGCATAGATCATTTAATCAGATTAGACCATTAGCATTTGGTCATCAAAAATGACCAAAGAGTTTCAATAATTTTCCTATTTAAGGCTTCACTCTTCTGTAGTTAATGATATTACGCAGCGCCTGAAAGTAGTCCCCAGCTAGGTAACTAGTTGGGATATAGCTGGGACTACTTTCAGGCGCTGCGTAATATCATTGCACCTGCTGCACTCATGGTACGGCAGCAAAGTTCCTTGATTATTACGCCGGAATGAGAGTATAGTTCCTAGCCATATCAGCCCAGAAAATCACAACTTTTCATTTTCTGTTGGTCTTAGTACACTATGTAACTACAGAAGAGTCAAGTTTTCAATGGGAAAATTATCAAAACTCTTTGGTCATTTTTGATAACCAAATGCTAATAGTCTAATCCGATTCAATGATCTATGCTAAGCTAAGATAAAAGTGCTACCGCCAGACTCGGAGATCGGCTGAATGGATTCAAAAACGGTAAAACTCAACTGTTTAACTCTAGGGGAGTTGTAAAATGAGCCTATTTCCAAAAAAGTGGAGTGTTCCTTTAAGATACTAACTTGCAAACTTAAGCTGTTAGCATGTTTATAGCTAACTATGATTACTAGCTACTCCTGATTTCATTCCATTGAGCAATTTCATGAGCTTGTGGTAGAGAATTAGCGAGACAATTCTGCAACTTCTGAAGTAATTTTAATCCAACTTCACTTTCATAAAGCAGGCTGTTTGTGTCTTTTGATTTTCCCTGTTAGCAATCAGTAATTTCTTCTTGATTTTCCATGTGTTGCTTTTGTTAAGGCTGATGTGAGTGGGTGTCTGTCTGTCAAGACTCTGGCATTTGCCTTAATTGCTGACGTGGATGTCTGACATTACCTGCTTTTACAATCAAGCCCAATTTGCATTTCATATGGCTTGATTCAATACTGAATTGTTCTACATTGCCCCAGTGAGTCACTGCTCAATGAGTCACAGCTTTCAGGTGCAACAGGTGTGTTGTGGGTTGTTCCAGGTGACTTCGGAAGTCTGCAGATGCCCTACCTAGATGGCAAGACACCAATGCCCAGTGAGGATGCTGGTCTGCACTGGGCCTGGGTGGCACTGCCCATCCTAATGATGATGCTCACTATCGCCGCCCTGCTGTTGGTCAACCAGCGTAAGCAGTGGATCCCTGTGCCTTGCTACCGCACACCCAATAAGGTACCTGCCTATATGTCCCAGTTTGCTACATGGATACTAGGGGTGGGCGATATACTGGGAGACACGATTAATCGGTAGAAATTTGCAAACCGGTAGAGATTTTGCACTATTGTCTCTATCAAGGTTACACACTCATGTGACGTTGCTGTGCTATGTGGTAACAAAAACATATCGTTTGAATGCATTTTTAAGCATTGCAAATGATAAGAGGTTTTAAGCCCTTGAAACACAATCAGCAGCGAAAGAAAACTCATTTCGCTATATGCAAGCGACTGAGAGACTGTCTGAGCGCTGTCAGAAAGGTGCACACAAGTGAAGACAATGCTCATAGAGCGTGGGAGTATTGAACGGAGTCATTTTTGCCAAAATGCCCATCTTTGCAAGTATCCTTGTAACTGTAATTTCGGTCTTAAGTGAAAGCAATTGAAAAGAAAAACACATGTGTAACAATATATTGGATCCAGCCAGCTCTTAAAGTGACAGCAGTCCAAAATTCCTGCTGTCTGTCATTCGTGTTAATCAAACAACAAAAGAAAGAAAATTTCTCACTGCTCTTGACTAAATCACTTTTGTAACTTTAATAAGAAGAAATATATATTTAATTTACACAGTGAAGAATAAGCAGTGTTTTATACATTTGATTACTTGCACAATGTACATTGTACATAGCATTTCTTATGTATTTGTTTTTTGTATGTATGTGTATATATATATATGTGTGTGTGTGTGTGTGTGTGTGTGTGTGTGTGTGTGTGTGTGTGTGTGTGTGTGTGTGTCGTTACCGTGAAATAAAATTACTCATATCGTAATATATGATTTTGCTCATATCGCCCACCCCTAAAGGATACAATCACATTTTGAATTAACATACCAAATAGGATGCAGAATTGCATGATTATGTTTTTTTAAGTTAAGAATATTTATTTTAATTCTCAAAAATGGTACTTAAGGCTGGAATACGCCACACAACTTTTAAAATTGGAACAGATTTTAAAGCACTTGGCATCATACTTTTGCTGGCTTTGTAAATGGGGTTACACTTTATTTTGATAGTCCACCTTAGACAATCTACTAACTATAAGTAACTTTGTAACTACGTGTCAACTAATTCTCATTCATTTGTAACTACAGGTCTACTAACTCTCAAGGTAGACTGTTAGGTTTAGGGTTGGTAGAATAAGTTGACATATACTTGCAAAGTTTGGTTAGTCATGGTTAGTATGTTGTATGTTGTGGACCCATCAAAATAAAATGTTAGAAGATATTAAGCAGACAGTCTACCAATACTCTAATGACTGCTTGTTGACATGTAGTTGCAAAGTTACTTACTATTAGTAAAATGTCTAAAGTGGACTATCAAAATAAAGTGTTACCGTAAATGGTTACCGTGAAACACTGGGCATTATACACTAAATGAGGGTCACATACTACCAGACTTTCAAATCGGTCCGAACACAACAAACTTGTGCAGAAACATGTACCTTATTGCCAGGAGACGCATGACAAATTAAAAATGACTGTGCCCTTTATATAATAACTATGCAATTTTCTGTGAAATCTGTCACCCAGCATGGGCTCCACAAGATTTCAAATTGGAACAAAAATCTTGGAAAAAGTTGTTTAGTGTATTCCAGCATTTGTAGTATATTCCAGAAAATTCTCTCTATGGTCCAAGACTCACTGTATTTTTTGTCCTGTATAGCCTACGTGTCTCAATAACCAGCTGGTGTATGTGGACTGCCAGAAAGGGACAAAGGTCCAGGTGGACAGTTCCCAACGCATGCTCCGCATTGCAGATCCTGACTCAAGATACAGCGGTTACTACAGCATGCAGAAACACAACAACCTGCAAGCTGACAACTTCTACCAGACCGCGTGAGACACAGGAGAGAGAGAGAGAGTGAGTGAACGAGAACGAGTGAGACTGAGCCCGTGTTCAGCTGCCAAACCTTTGCGGCACATGGACACCTACTAAAAAACTGTAGAGACGGACAAAACCACCAAACCAAGTGGTCAGAGAAGAGACCCTGATACCGAATAACAATTATAATATTCACATAAGTCACTCCAAGCAAATAAAAAAAATATATCACACGTCGACACCAGAAAGTCTCACCAGGAGATGGAAGCAGCACCTATGTAACTGAACCATTACGGAGTGTGATTGTTAAATTGGAGAGGACTCTTCCAGAATATTTTTGTGAATCAGAGGTATGGTAGGTTGAGCATCTTTTGTGTGTAAGCGTGAGATTTCGTGGATGTTCAGGCACAAGTTGAAGGTAGTCGTGAAGTCAAATGAACGTTTTTGGGATTAGGAAAACTGGGGTGTTTTTTTTATTATTTGTTTGTTTGTTTGTTTTCAAGAATATTTTTCCTGCATTCCTAACTTTTTCTGTTGGAAAAGAGAGAAATTATTTTAGGAGTGATACATTTTTGACACAAGTGCTTATGTGAACACTTAACGCTGAAACAAAGCTTCTCTGTCTACGAAACCTGATATGCCCAGATCGGGCGAGAGGCCGAGGAGGGACGTTCACTTCCCCGAGACAGAGGAGGCGCTGGACTATGTACGGAGCACAGCAGAGAGATGGGTAGAGGGGAAAAAAGAGGGAAAATCAGACGAAAAAAGAAAATCTGTTGTTACAACAGATGCGTTTTTGTAGAAGATGCTACTGTAAGATTGTGATTTCCCCAGTGTTGTGGGTGAGTTTGGCCATTTTTTTTCTCTTTTAAAGACAAAAGGAGGAAAGCAGAGTAAACTGCTCTGTGGACATGAGTTCTTCCTGTTAATGGATGTGTGGGGTCTCTATGTTGTATTTCTGCTTATATGTACGAGCGTTTTTCCATTTAATCATACAAACACCATTTGCTCTTTCTCCCACAAGTAAGGGCAGATTGACACTCCTAGCAAATATATATTTTCCTGAAACAAATCCGAGGATTGTGAAGCGAGATGCAGGAACATAGCGATACTGGTTTGGATTTGAGGCTATGCTTTACAAGTGCTGCTTTTTTTGCTTTGATTCTTTAAACCTCATTTTGTAGGGATGAAAACCAGTAGTGAGGATTGTTTTCATCTTTAAGAAACATTTACCAAGAAAACAGAATCAAAGGGCCTTGTTTCTGAAATGCGAGCAAAATTGTTTTTTGTCTAAATCGCTTGTAAAAACATTCGTACGTTTCAAAAATGTAGTAATGTTTGCGTGAATTTCTAACTAGGGGTGTAACAGTAAACATATTCGCATCAAAAATGTTCAGTAAAGGTTCAGTACTCATTTTAATCACTGCATGCGTGTGGAACACATTTAGAAAAAGGTATATCGATATATTTTCAAATGAGATATAGGACATTTTTATCGAAATACTTTGTTGGGAATGCGTTTGAAAATTAAATGCAGAACACAGAGTGAGCGAGTTTCAAACTAAGCTGATTTCCCTCCTTTCAAATGAATGCACTTGACACATGTTTTCATCAACACATGGCATCTTAAAGTTTTATCTTTATCTGTTACTGTTAAAAATCATGGGAGGGTTTGCATTTTGCAGGAAAACTCATCCTGACAGCATATGATTATCCATCAGACTTTACTGAAGAATCAGTACCATTTGTGTACCATTATACCACTACTTCTAACATAAGAAAATGTATGTAAAATAAAGCAAGAAGCCCTGGTTTACAGTGAATTTATAACAGCTAAGGGGTGTTGTGCTTAACATCGCCCCTTAGCTGTTATAAATTCACTGTAAACCACGATTTCATGGGGCTTTTATAAACAGTTATTCCATATGCGTAGCAAGAGTTTACATAATAAAACAAAGATGATATCAATGAACACATTCTTCCGCCAAGCAATTTACACAAGATCTAATGTTTTTCCTAACAATTTACACCAATCTGAAAGTTACATTGGTAATGGTCTTACAAATTATTACTAGTTGTCCCATGTAGAATTGACACAAAAAGTTGCAAATTGTCTACAGTTTATGAGAGAATGATTTTACAAGCGATTTACACAGAAATTGTGCCAGCGTTTTGTGAATGAGGTCTAAAGAATGATCGAATTACTTTCGGTAGGGGATCTGAAAGAAACCTTTACTGTGTTTGGTTAAATGTTTTCCGTTTTCTTTATTTGTACTGTTCACGAAACTGCCTCCTTTTCTGGAAGCTTTGAAACATTACTGAGGCACCTTTGTGTTCTGGTTTTCTAGCTGAGAACGAATTTGGCTTCAAAAATCCAAAGCTATTATAGGAACATTTATGTACATATTATTGCTAAAATGAAAAGACCTGAAATATTATGTGAGTGTATATGTATGTGTGTATGTATATGTATTCGCATGTACGTACGAGTGCGCACACACAAACGCACATGTACGCACACATGGCTTCTCTTCATCGGTAAGGTTCTTAGTTCATTTTCCTAATGAATGTATTTATGATTGAGCAAAATAAGAGATTTTATAATGGCAAACTGATGATGACAGGCATTCCATTGCCTTTCTAATTCAAAAAGCACAGACGATGATGATACAGAAAGAAAGACAAACATCTCATTCTATCCTTATTTTTGTGTGTTTTTTCCCTTTCGTTTTTCACATATAGAGCTTTGCTCAGTTGAACGTTTTGGGGCCCATAAGAGTCACTTTGGTTTTGTTTAGACAGGCAAAAAATAATCACGTTTTGGCTTATCCTAATTGTTTTTTGTAGTGTGAAATATTAGACCATGAGAAATCTAATTTTTACAAAAGACAGCGTGGACAGCCAATTCTAAAGATCAGATTAAAAAATGAAATCGTGCGCAACAAAGCCTTCGTTTCTGTACGTGAAGCAATGTCACGTTGCCATCTATTGTGATCTTACAGCTGAACGATGAAGCTCTCGTTTGATTATTTCCTGTCATGAGTCCCTTCAGGTGTCAGAACTACTGGAATGTTGATGGACATAAGCTGTTGAAGTGAGGGGGCGGGGCAGTGGGCGGGGCAATGGGTGGGGCTGGTTATTTGTGATCGTTTGTCTTGGTTGTATCTTTATCTATATGTGATATTGTTTGTAGAGCTATACAACTTGGCACTTTTATATAGAGAGAAGTAACCTATGTGTTTCTTTCTTGTTTCGGTTTTGTTAGTTTTCTAACTAATCTTTTTAGTAAATGAGTTTGCCCTTCTTTTGTATTTTTTATTTTATTTTCTAAACCCTTGTGGGACCCTGTGCAGGAGTAATTTGGTGAATCTCACGAAAACACTTCCATTTCACCCCTAAATCAAGCGGAAACAAATATTATCATTCTGAAGTAAGAAAATCAAGCTTATTTTTAAAACACAGTTTGCATTACATAATTTTTTACGACAATTAAGCACACGTTCTCCAGAACACTTTTTTGAATTATTATTTTTCCTTTTTTGTTGTCTATTAAATGCAGATTTTTAAAATATTTTGAGTTTTTTGCATTACGGTAATGATAGCTGTGAAGGAAAATGTGCTTAATTGTCATGAAAGTTGTCATGAATTATTACGTGTAAATGTAAAATGTATGTTTTATTTTCTTTGAGAATTTTGTTTTTTCGATTGATGTTGGACTGAATATGACACAGATGTCTTTTTTTCACACAATTATATGTTTGTTTCAGAACTTTTTAACTACAACATTCAATTGTGTAATAAATACTTAGGCATGTGTTCACAATATCATTTATTGTATTATGACCACAAAGTGACGGTTTAGCCTTGATTCAAGCACGGAAATTTGTAGATCTAACTGAGATGTAAGTTCAACTCACAAAGAAGCAAATATCCTCTTGAGGATATTAGGCTAATTACAGAGATTTGGACCTTAAATCCTGTTTATTCTTTACCACGTTTCTGTTTTGTGGAAGTGAAACAATTGATTTGTAGTCCTGTCTTTCAGTCACGGCCAATCAAAAAGCATCAGAGAGAGGGTAAACAAGAATTATTAATGGATCGCTAGAGAGAGCGTTGCTCTGGAGGACCCAACCACCTTTACAAAAATAAACTTAACAGCATTTCAGCAAGATGTCATCCATATTTAATGAGCAATGTGAAATCTGTGCATAGCCCACTTTCAAGTCGAAATGCAATTTCCACACACAAAACAACATTTCCTCCTCATTGCCTCTGAACACACTGTGCTTGAGTTCATGGATGAAAGCCAATGAGCACCACTGACTGGATTTGATTCGGGCAAGCCTGCACATTTATTATGGTCTTACGGGGTGTAGTCTTGATTAAATTTTTTTAGTGCATTCTCTAAGTATTGTTGTAAATACTTGAGTGTCACTCGCCAAGACTTACAAAAAAAATGTTGAATAAAAAAATACAAAAAAGGTTTGGAGAGAAAAAGAATTAGAGATGTAATATATTGTCTATGACCTTAATAATTTATTGTTTAGCAGAAAAACTTAGCTGAGGATGCAGCTCAAATCAGATGTTTGCATTGTGTCGATCTCTCAAAGAGCGTTTCAAAGATCAAGACTTCATAGAGTTTCTGTTTGTTCTTTATTTTTTCATTATTTTGGTTCTTCTGAGAGCACACCAATGTCCGTTTTTCAAAAGGATGCTAAGCAAGTTTATTTGTTCCAAGAAACTAAAGCCCAAGAAGCTTCTAGAAATGTGTCCCCGTTTCCCCTCTCATTCTTTCTTTCTACATACAATATCAACCCTTCTGGAGTTTGTATACTACTGGTGTTTAATGTTCATGTAAAAAATAATAATGTCAACATGGGTCATGATTCTGCAGATTTATAAAAAGGGTAGATGAAGAGTTGACTCAGAATTCCTGTAGCACAGCAGATTTTTTTTTCCAGTTTCTTGTATTATTTTGTTTCTTTGCAGCACAATAAATACTTTTTAAACAACTGAGAGTCTTGTCATGTTTATGATCTGTGCTAATTAGAATTAGCAATATTATTTCCAAAAAGATAGCGATTGGATTTTTTTTTTTCTCTTGAAATTTTCAGATATCAAAGATAACATGAAATGGCATTTACAAATCAAATTTTAATCTGAGTGAAAAAATATATAGATTTAATGTTAATCAGTTAAAAGGCTGTCAAGCTCCATAAGGACACAAAACACATCAAAGTAGACAACTCGTGTGGTATATTTCAAGTTTTCTGAATTATATAGACAAGAAATTTAAGTGATTATCCATTAAATAAATAAACAAACAAACACTATGGGCCCTAGCTGTTGCTGTAATTATGGGAATTTTATTAAGGCATAGTAGTAATTACTCACCCTCTTGTCGTTCCAAACCCGTAAGACCTTCATTCATCTTCTGAACACAAATTAAGATATTTTGATGAAATCCGAGAGCTTTGTGCTTTCTATAGAAAATTATTTGCGGGTTTTTCCTATGTCTTACTGAACTACAGTGTATTATCATCGTAAGTGTTTGCTTATCCATCGATCCTAAAATAAAGAATATGGCTACATATAAATATACATTATACAAAACAGCTAAATCTCAAACAGTGGATCATTTTTATCAACATCGCCCAGCTAAAACTGTGAAAAGTGCAGTAATATCTGACTTCATTTAACGTGCAACCCACCTGTTGAGATTGAGGACCACTATTTACGTTCATCACACAGAAATATAATTCATTTTTCTCATAGGTGAGGCTATTTAGAATTAAGAATTTGTTCCCCAGACTTAATTCTTGAGCCGCTGCGTTTGATAGGGACTTCTAACTAATTCGCCAATCGCCATAAGTAAAAAAATAAATAAAAACATTTGCTAATTGATTCTAACTAAAATCCGCTGTTAGCACTTAATATTTCTGTAGTACAGGCAAACAGCGTAGATCATTCATAAAAACGTATATAAAGGAATGCTCATGCAAATGTCTACAGCTCTGCTGTATTATAAACCAATGAAATTGGAGGTGGGCGGAGCGACACGTGCGCTCTGGAGCTACTCGTTTCAGGTGCTGTGTAATATCACTGCACCTGCTGCACCCAAAAAGTGGAGTGTTCCTTTAACACATTCAATAAAACATCAACATTCACAGTGCACCAATTTTGTTTAGCATGTCTCTACATGTATAGACAATATATCTGCTCTCTGTGATTGAAAGCTTTGCTGCTTGGGTTAGCGTAATTGACCGTAAGAATCATTATAAACACATATGTCCTCACACTCAACACCGTTTTCACACGCCGCATTGAACTATGCAAATCCCTTTAGAAAATCAGTGATATTGCATTATTTTTTTTATTTCTATGTTTTACTCTGCCTTAATCGCTGCTATGTCACTTATGCGCAGAATGGCTGTTCGTTGATATTTTGCCATCAGTAATAAATCACCTACAGAGAAGATGCTAGCGCGCTACAATGACAGCAGTTACACAATCAGACCGCAGAGGGGCGACAGAGAGCTATTTCAGAACTGTGAAAGATGCTGATACTGGTTTGTCAACTAGTTTTGCTCTGAACAGTCACATGAATGGCACTAAAGAGAAAATGTAAAAAAAAATGTAATGGTAAACAAAATGGAGTATGAAGATGATGGGATGTGACGGCAGTGACAGGATATGAAGTCAGCACTCCCAGTTAGTGGCTGTCCTGTTTTCCACGTTATATCATATGATTGTCCACAAGCAAAGAATCATCAGGGACAGTGACTTACAAGCATTTCAACTTGTGTAGAGCCCTTTAAAAGGACAGTTCACTTTCAAATTAAAAACCTGTCATTTAATGCACTCACTCTCATACCATCAAACCCATATGCTGTTGTTTTTACTCACTAAAGAATACATTTTGAAGATTTGTATGCATTTTTTTTCCCCGCTATTGACGAACACCTCAAACTGCCATTGAGGGTGAATAAATAATGGAATTTTATTATTTCCTTTTAAAGACACATGTATAATAATAATAATAATTATTATTATTATTATTGTTTAATAACGTATTATTATTAATAATACATTTTCTTTATTTTTTATATTTGACACTTTATTATTAATAACAATATATTATTGTAATAATAATAATAATACTTATTTATTATTTGTCAAATTTGATAATTATTAATCAACTACTGCAAAATGTCTAAAAGTACATTTCAGAGATTTGTATGCAGCTTTTTACTATTTAATTATTAGTAATAATTCTGTAATTTTATGTATTCACCCTCTTGTCATCCCAAACCCATATGCTATTATTTTTACTCCCAAATATATACAATTTGAAGATTTATATGCAGATTTTTGTTATTTGCCAACACCCGATCTGCCATTGAGAGCAATGAAAGTATTTTATTATTTCCTTTAAAAGACACGTATTATTATTATATTAATATTATATTTAATGTTTGTCACTTGGATATATAATAATAATAAGAAGAATATATGAATGTATTTTATTATTATTTTTAATATTTGATAAATATCGATAAACTACTGCAAAATATCTGTGTGAAAGTCTCAAAGGGTACATTTTGGAGATTTGTATGTAGCTTCTTGCTATTAATTTATTAGTAATAATTCCATCATTTAATGTACTCGTCCTCATGTCATCCTAACCTTTTATATAATAATAAATATAATACTAATTATTATAATTATTATGAATTTTCTTTACTATTTTTATTATTTGAGAATCATCAATAGGCTACTGTAAACTATCTTTATTTTACTGTACACAACAATTGCAGTGAGGTTATTGTAACTTTCTGATAATGTTTGCCATTACAAAGGACACATTTTGAAGATTTTTATGCAGTTTTTTGCTACTCATTTAATTACTTTTTAATAATAATAATAATAATAACAACAACAACAACTGTCATTGAAGGTGAATAACTCATGTTAGAATTTGAATCTTTTCCTTTAAAGACACATGCTGGCAACATCTGCCATTAAATTATTAAATATTTGTTGGAAGGTCATGAGAATGATCTGTGTTGTTTTGGAGGCAACACCGTCACATGAGGTTAATCTGTATCATTTATGCATGCTATATGGTAAACTTGATTGATTTCAGAGGACGTCAGATGACATTTACCAACGTACTGATCCATAGACATTTGTATGGTTTTCAAGGTGCAAGTTGATAAAGGAAGGGCTGCATTACAAAGCGAAGATTGACTCCTTAAATGCATAACAGTTCTGCTGGCGTTCACTAATGTTGATGTTCAGGTTGTTAGACTTTATTTCATGCTCCACTTCTCACTATTATACAACACTGAGGTACAAATACAAGACACAAACAGCCGGCTTCATTTATACAGAATGAGAACACAGTACATGCATGAAGAAACCAGCCAAGCCAAGAAAAACTAGAATATACGACAATGTCCTCTAACAGCATATTTGCTGTTTAGCATGTCACGCTCAATCCTTTTTTCCCCATGTGGTGGCCTACAATAACCCTCTTTGTTTGCCACCATGTGTGTATGGGCATTTGCGTAGAGTTTTGTGATATGGACTGTATGTCAACTCTGACCTTTTGTCCATTTTTCATTTTCATAATTGACCAGGCATGGCAGAAATGTCCATCAGCTAATCCTCTTACTGTGGCTCTAATGCCAGCTCTGTCCGAGCAGCACCATGTTAATGGAACAAGCTGCTACGAAACAGCAAGGTGGAGAACGGCCAAGTCCTTACGGTCCCCGCTGGCGAACAGCATGCAGCAAGTGCCGTTCCCTCTATTAAGCCCCATTAAATTAGTATTCATTTTAATATTAATTGTACACTTCAATTATTGATAGTTATAATGACTAGATATTATTGATTTATTTCTGATTATTACAGTTCATGCTTGAGGGAACAGTCTGAGGTGGAGGTGCACATGGCAGCAATTCAATATTAGAATTAGTGTATAGCATTATCTAGATCCGCATACAAAGGAATACTGTCAAGACCGGTTCTTAACTGGTGAGCCATGACCCAAAACGCAGCTGGCACTGTAAAAAACAAATAGTTTCAAAAAGTTATTTCAACTTAAAATAATTTGTTACCCCGCTGACTTAACATTTTTAGTTTAGTCAACTTGAAATTTTAAGTTACTTAATGTTAATATAAGTGACAACTGGAATATTTTAGTTGACTAAACTAAAAAATTTTTTTTACAGTGTTATCATGATAAGGCTGCAAAAGAAATGCAAATGTTCAGTGCAAATGATAAAATACAACTATATCTGTATAATCTCTCTCTCTCTCTCTCTCTCTATATATATATATATATATATATATATATATATATATATATATATATAAATATATATATATATACAGTATATATGATGCAGGAGTCAGCGTTCTAACGTAGACCCTGGAAGCACTGCGGCTTGTTTGCAAGCAGAGAAATGCACACGCATGCGTCGTGGTACTCTCATGAACATGCATCAAAGACTGACATGGAAGAAAATAAATAAAGTATTCTCGTAGCTTCATAACATTACGGTTGAACCACTGATGTCACATGGACAATGCCCTTACTACCTTTCTGGGTCTTGAACGTGGTAGTTCCATTGCTGTCTATGCAGGGTCAGAAAGCTCTCGGATTTCATCAAACATATTTCAATTTGTGTTCCAAAGAAGGTCTTGCGAGTTTGGAAAGACATGAGGGTGAGTAATTAATGACAGAATTTTCATTTTTGGGTGAACTAAACCCTTCAGATCTTCATCGGTAGGGGCATACGACCCTTGGTTTATGAATTATTAATTCATAAACAGCAGCACATTTGTCATTTGTTCAGACTACTGGTACCGATGTATGTATTTCTGTGTACAGGGGGGACAGCTAAATAGAAATACGTTTTGCCATTATTTTGCCTTCTTGGTCTTATTGCATCACATTCAATACAACACCAAATTCAAGGTTAAATATTATATATGTGACCCTAAACCACAAAACCAATCATAACGGTCATTGTTCCATTGATGTATGGTTTGTTAAAAATTAAGTTTTTATATATTTATGGTAGAAAATTTACAAAATAGCTTCATGGAACATGATCTCAATATCCTAATGAATTTTGTCATGAAAGTAAAATCCATAATTTTGACCTATACAATTTATTGTTGGCTATTGCTACAAATATACCTGTGCTACTTATGACTGGTTTATGGTCCAGGGTCACATATTTTGCCATGGTGCAGGAAACACTGATTCACACACTGGTTGTGTTTACTTTAGTTTGTTTTCTACAACTACCAATTTTGGTACAGTGCTGGGACACTGATGTCCAATATAAAATCTGGGTCCATTTAATAACGTCTAAGCATCCCAGCTTTACTGTGCTTAGACTACGTCCATTCTCATGTATTACAGTAGTGAATGAGATGGAGTAAATGTAAAGATTTGAAGTGTGTGTCATGTGCATGTCCTATTTTACTGCAGACATACACTGATACTCAGAAAACAACTTACTTCCCTACATTGTCCGAACCCTCAGCTGACTTTACAGCCTGGTGCTTCAAACCCCAAATTCTCATCAGCTGACCAGTCCTTGAAGCCTGAACCCAAGGCACACACTCACACACTGCTGTATTCAGACCATTCACATGATTACAGGCAGGAAGGCAGCATGACTGATAAACTGAGTCTCTACACCAGTACATAATACATCAGTAGGTCCTCAATGTTTAGTAAGGATTATAGTCAGCATGAAATCAAAATGGACAATTTACTTTCTTAGTAAGCTTTTCTTGATGCTTTCCCTTCCTTGTGTATTAATCTGTGCACCTTATTCCAAAGAAAAAAATGTTTGTCATAATCTCTCATCATATTTAATTATCGTGCTCCGTCTTTGAAAAATGTTTCTGTTGACGTCACTTAGGACAGACAGTAATATGTAGACCTTCACCCTCCTTATGCTAATCACCATCTCATTCCCAGAAAGCAGAAGTTCAAAAAATGACCTTGGATTCCTTGAACAAACCTTTTATAGTTTCAGCGTCATATTCAGGTATGAATATGTTATCAATTAGTATCAATTAGTTTCCATTGAATTATTGTTGATATCGTTAACTACAACAAATTAAAAAAAAAAAGTTTGTTATTGAAATAAAGATGAATTAAAATATGATTATAATTAGATTAAAAAACGAAATATAATCAAATAAATTGAAGTTTAAGTACTCAAAAAAGCTAAACAGAAATATTTTACAACATAAGTCGTTCCACACACTTTCCACAAACTACAAAAAATGCTGAGAACAAAACAACACATGGACAGCAGTTCGTTAAAATGTGACTGCTTATTGTTTTGCATGCAAAGAATGAGTGAGATGCACAGGAAAACAGTAATTATAAAAAATTCATAATAAGAAATAAAGAGCAGAGGCCTACAGTATATACACAAGTAGGACAACTATGAACAATGTCCTTTTTTACTTACATTTTGTTATAGGATCAAATAGAGTAGTGTACCCTTGATCATTAGCCAAAAAAGATCAAAATTTTACCACACAAATGTTTACACACATGCAAAGTTGTCCAACCTCTTGCAGTATGACATTTGTGGTTGTTTAACGAGGACACTGAAGCATATAAAAAGAGTTTGACATATCTAGGGGATAGTATGAGGCACAAATATGTCATTTAAAGGGGTGTTTACTTCGGAGTGGAAGGTAAGATGAAAGCAGTGGAGAAATAATTTATCTGTGCAAACAGGAAGGTTGGCTGTGGAGGGGGTTTTCCTCTGGGGTAAGCAAGGTTAGCTGGGGTGGTTGGAGCTGTCTTTGAAACGATGCTACGTGTTTCTGTATGCCAGTGGGGAGCTGCTGCTACCAGAGCAGAGTATGTCCCAGGAGCCGTTTTGTTCCTTTCTCAATGGCTTGGCGGTGAGCCCTTTGGACTCCTAGCTGGCGAGGTTCAGATGCCATGGGGAAATGTGGATCCGCTTCAGAATTTCTGAACACATTGGTAAATGGCTTGAGTGAGTTTTTGTTCCTGTTTTGGAGCTGTTCTCCCAGATTCATTTCAGTCAAAAACATTTCCACACTATTTATTTAGGTTTGTACAATCAACAAGTCAATTTCCACAAATGTTTTGTTAAACAAACATTAAAAAAATGAAAGTTTTTGTGTTAGACAACAATTCGTTAGAAATAGCACATACATGCTATACTTAATTACCCTTTCTCTTTATACAACAACACATGAAATAACAAAGAATTTCAACATTTGCTCTGTCCAATTACTGTAGGTCAACAAAATGTTTCATGTAGTCCCAACACAAAAGAGTTAAGATTCACCTAAACAAAATTTAACTTGAATTTTACACATTCATGTGGATTGAATGTAGTTAACTTTTAGAACCTTTAGGTTCTTTCTTGGCATCAGTGGTTCCATGCAGAACCTTTAACATCAATGAAACCTTTCCACTGCAAAGATACTTTATAGTGAAAAAAAGGTTATTAAAGATAAAATGTTTAAAAAGAATGTGAACAGTGAGAAAGGTCCTGTTTGTTGTGGATTATAAATGCACTAAGCACTTTATTTTTTGCACTTGTAATATTAAAATAAGATTTTCAGTACCTCTGCATGTAATCTTTTTGTGTGTTTTTTTTAGATACACAGTAAATGAATTTCCATTTCAGTTCAATGCTCCTGCATTAGGTGCATTGTGGTACTCTGATGAACGCACAAAGACTGACATGGACGAGAAGAAATGGATTAAGTCGTTATTTTTGTTTTCTTTGTGCACAAAAAGTATTCTCGTAGCTTCATAAAATTAAGATTGAACCATTGATGACACATGGACATTTTAACAATGTCCTTATTATATTTCTAGGCCTTGAACGTGGTAGTTGCATTGGGGTCAGAAAGTTCTCAGATTTCATCAGAAATATCTTAATTTGTGTTCTGAAGTTGAACGAAGGTCTTATGGGTTTGGAACGACTTGAGAGTAATTAATGACAGAATTTTAAAAAGATCCCACTTCTGAAATTATAACTATGAGTTTGTTGTGTTCAAGTGCTTTGTTGTTGGAAGGAATAGGAATCACGGAGGACACCATGTTCATCCTTACCTATTTCTTAGATATAGCTTATTAAGCCAAAATGTGAGATATTTAGTCAACATGCAATATTTTAAATGCTATGTAGCATTACATTCATTGCCAACCATATAAACTTCACCCATGTTAGTGTATATATTCACCACTCTTTCTTGACAGTAAAATAAATGTTGTTTTTACTGGGTAAAATACATACAAAATGAATCAAATATTTATTAATATGTAAATAATTGACTGTAAAAGATTTGTTTAAAGTATATGGCTCGCCCAACTTATCAATTATCTCTGATTTTTCAACTTCCACAATGAGGTTTGGCTATACTCCAGTTTCATTTACATCTAGAGCCTGATCCGGGTACAGCTGATGTAAACGGCTGTGAAGGTTTTGAGTGACAGCATTAAATCTTGCTTAATCATCCCTGCCTAAAGAGTCATCATTATTATCCCTGAGCCAGCAGAGCGGTAAAGGAAAAACACTCATTATTTCAGTCCAAGTTGGTTATAGTCAGAATGGATTTGCCAGGCTACAACAAATGTATATGTGAAAGTTGACAGTTAACATATAGTCCAACAACAAGGTTGATTCCACATCATTCTGCACTTAAATGCATGTACTAATGTATTTAGCACACTTTACATGGGAGAGAAACTTACTGTTCATCACATGTCTGTTCTTCAAGAACAATATTCACTATATCTCTGAAAAGCACAGGAAGCACAGGAGTTTCTTCAATTCACAATACCACTTCAGCCTCTAACATGTTAGTGTTGGTTAAAACAGTCACAGTCTTTCTTTGAGGCTTTAACATGGAAAAAGGCTCAAGTCTTTCGTTATTATCATCTGGGGAAGCAAGTCATCTGAACTAAACACATGATTCAAAGGAATGAGGGAGAGCAAGAGAGAGAGAGAGATAAACAGCATGAATCCTTCTTTAGTAAGGAAACGTACCAATAGGTTCCTGGAAAACCTTCTGTAGAAAAGCCTCCTGGAAAAAAATTTAAATGGAATAAATGTTCTGTTATTAACTTCAATACATAATAAATTACATTCTCCTGCTGCAGGACATAATTCTCATGACCATTTCTTTTAATATTGTTATACCTGAATGCTGAAATCTGTCGAGTGTTACCTGGGGCTGTGCTCCCACATACGTAGGCATTTTTTAGCAGCACACAAGATTCTTCTCCTTGTACATGTCATTAAATTATCCATTTGCTTACAGGTTAATTACATGTAAATGAACATGTTAACTGTATATTTACTGAAAATTAAATGTATACTAAAGTACTTAGAAGAAGACCAAGGCTAGTTGTCACATGTTTTACTCCAGTGAATAGACTATAGATTAGAACGTTAAAATTTCATTATCCTTCCTGTTAGGCCATCACATAGGAAATGAATGAATATGAAGTACAGCACATAAAACTTTTTTTTTCATTCAAGTATTTTGTACTCCAGTATATTGTATTCCAAGGTTTATTTCCAAGCTACTACTATAAATATATATTAATACTGGACTTTATGGTTGGTTTAAGATTCACAAAAAGTCTATAAATCCAAGCTCAAACAATAGTTATATGAATTGCTGATTAATTCATAGTTTTCATTCTTAAATTTAGGGTTTTAACCAGGAATCTATTAAGGTACTCTGTTCAAACATTTGGGGTTAGTAAGATCAAATTGATCAAAATTGACAGGAAATAAATTTATATTGTTACAAAATGTTTTCTGTTTCAAATAAATTCTACAACCCGAATTCCGGAAATGTTGGGACATTTTTTAAATTTGAATAAAATGAAAACTAAAAGACTTTCAAATCACATGAGACAATATTTTATTCACAATAGAACATAGAGAACGTAACACGTGTTTAAACTGAGAAATTTTACACTTTTATCCACTAAATGAGCTCATTTCAAATTTGATGCCTGCTACAGGTCTCAAAAAAGTTGGCACGGGGGCAACAAAGGGCTTAAAAAGCAAGAAATTTTGAAAAGATTCAGCTGGGAGAACATCTAGCAACTAATTAAGTTAATTGACATCAGGTCTGTAACATGATTAGCTATGAAAAGGGATGTCTTAGAGAGGCAGAGTCTCTCAGAAGTAAAGATGGGCAGAGGCTCTCCAATCTGTGAAAGAGTGCGTAAAAAGATTGTGGAATACTTTAAAAACATCATTCCTCAACGACAAATTGCAAAAGCTTTGCAAATCTCATCATCTACAGTGCATAACAGCATAACCTCGATGCCCAGACATCTTCAAACTGTTTTGAAAAGAAGAGGAGATGCTACACCATTGTAAACATGCCCCCGTGACAACTATTTTGAGACCTGTAGCAGGCATCAAATTCGAAATTAGATCATACGTATATACAGTGCTGCTTGAAAGTTTGTGAACCCTTTATAATTTTCTATATTTCTGCATATATATGACCCAAAACATCATCAGATTTTCATATAAGTCCTGAAAGTAGGCAAAGAGAACCGAATCAAACTAGTGAGAAAAAAATATTTTCTTTGTCATTTATTTATTGAGAAAAATCATCCATTACATATCTGTGCGTTGCAAAAGTATGTGAATCTTTGCTTTCAGTATCTGGTGTGACCCCTTTTTTCTGCACTAACTGAAGGTAATGTTTCTTGTCAATGCTGATCAGTCCTGCACAATAACATGTAGGAGTTTTATCCCAATCCTTAGAGCAGAACCACTTAAACTCCTGTGAACTGCTTGCTTAGGTCCTTCCACAACATTTTAATTGGATTAAGGTCTGGATTTTGACTCAGCCATTCCAAAACATTAACTTTGTTCTTCTTTAACCATTTTTTGGTAGAATGACTTGCGTGCTTGGGGTTGTTGTCTTGCTGCATGACCCATGTTCCCTTGAGACTCTGTTCTTATACATATGTCCTGACGTTTTCCTTCCGAATTTGCTGGTATAATTCAGAATTCAGTGTTACATCAATGATGGCTGGCTGTCCTGGCCAAGATGCAGCCAAACAGGCCCAAGCCATGATACTACCACCACCATGTTTCACAGATGGGATAACATTTAAGATTCTTAAGCTGGAATGCAGTGTGTTCTTTTCTCCGAACATAATAGCTTCTCATTTAAACCAATAAGTTCTATTTTGGTTTCATCCATCCATTAAACCTTTCTCCAAGTCCTCTGGCTTTTCCACATGATCTTTAGCAAGAAATTTTCTTTTTGGAGAACAGTGGCTTTATTCTTGCAACTCTGCAATGCACACCATGGTTGCTCAGTGTTCTCCTGATGGTGGGCTCATGAATATTAACATTAGCCAATGTGAGAAAGGCCTTTAGTTGCTTAGAAGTTACCCTGGGAACTTTTACAACCTTGCAGACTATTACACTTTGGAGTGATCTTTGTTGATCGACCACTTCTCAGGAAGGTAACAGTGGTCTTGAATTTCCTCCATTTGTACACAATCTGTCTGACTGTAGATTTGTGGAGTCCAAAATCTTTAGAGATGGTTTTGTAACCTTTTCTAGCCTGATGAGCAACATGAACTTTTTTTCCGAGGTCCTCAGTAATCTCCTTTGTTCGTGACATGATTCACTTTTCACAAACATGATCAGACTTTGATAGATCCCTGTTCTTTGAATAAAACAGGTCACGTACTGGCATTTGATCATCATTGCACTGACTGAAAACACCTCTGCACAAATGGACTCTAATTTCACCTGTAAATTAACTGCTAATCCATGAGATTCACATACGTTTGCAACTCATAGATATGCAATATTGAATAATTTTTCTGAATAAATAAATGACAAAGAAAATATTTTTGTCTTATTTGTTTGGTTGGGTTCTCTTTGTCTACTTTCAGGACTTGTGCGGAAATCTGATTATGTTATGGGTCATATTTATGTAGCAATATAGAAAATTCTAAAGGGTTCACAAACTTTCCAGCAGCACTGTATATATATGTGTGTGTGTGTGTATGTATGTATATGTATATATATATATATATTATTATTATTATTATTATTATTAAGCAGCACAGTTGTTTTCAGCATGATAATAATAAGAAATGTTTAGACTAGAGTATCGGCTCCACTTGATCAAAAATACAGTAAAAAGTAATATTGTAAAATATTATTGCAATTTGAATTTGTCAGCATTTGTTTTGAAAAAGAAATAAAAAATCTTACCAACGCCAAAATTTTGAACAGAAGTATAAGATTAATAAACAAATAAATAAAAATAAAAAAATATTTTAATAAAATATATATATATTTTTAAATTCTTCAAAAAACATATAGGAAATTTCTACCTATTTGAATTAATATTAGTAATCCCACAGTCATTATATTCACATGTTTAATGAAAGTTGTGATAAAATGTTGAGGTAATCTAGCTTTCTTATATTGGTCACCCTTAGGATGGATGTCTGGGAGGGAGGTTGCTGGCTCTGTACAGCCCTTGTCTTAAACAAACGTATACTGTCTCTCAGTATTACAACAAATCACCACAGCATGGAGAATTTCACCTCGTACAGTACCTCAGCCTAAATTCTCACCAGCTGACCTTTAAAACTGCACTCACCACACTCACTCATACTCTTTCACACACCCTCATACTGACACACCACTAGAGAATTCAGACCATTCACATGATTACAAGAAGGCAGCTTGACTTCTGAGCTATTCCACAACGTCTTTTGGCAAACTTACCCAGCGTGCACTGCAGGGGGCACACCGGTAGCATCAGTGTCCAGTAAATCTCGCTAACCGTCACACAGTCCTGTTCTTTTAGCCTGAAGAATGGTTAGCAAAAATCTGACATTAAAAAGCACTGACATCAGCCAGCGTAGGCTTTAGCTGGTGAAAACAGATTTGCGAGCATGCAACATCCTCTTGCTTCATCTTTTGTCTGGCAATGCATTTAGTTCTGGAAATTGAACGATGTCCCAGCAAAAAATACCGCTTTAACAGTCCACCCTGAATCTGATTCCTTGTTGTTGAGCTTTGACATGCACAAACTGATGTGCTGGGCTTAGCTGTTAGAAATTTGTTTAGTTTTGCACCGTAGTTTCACAAAAATTCATGTTTAATTTGTTTCATGTTTCTTTGTAATTGTTTGTGAAATTTACTAGCAAATTGTGATTGAGTCTACACCATTTCTAGGCTACACCAAGGAATAAATGAACATTTGCTGAAAATGTACTCATCCTCAGGCCATCCAATATATAGATGAGTTTGTTTCTTCATCAGAACATTTGCAGAAATTCAGCCAGATAAAAACATCACAATAATCCACAAGTAATCCACACAAACTCCAGTACAATCAATGTTTTGTGAAGTGAAAAGCTGCGTATTTGTAAGAAAACCATTAATACAAACCATTGCTTCTAGTCTTCTATTCACAATATTGGTTTCTCCAGTGAAAACGTTGCGTCATCTGAATCAGGAGAGACATCTAACACCATTTATAAGCGAAAACCATCCAGTTCTAAACAAATATGTTGGTGGATTTTGATGTGTGAGGACAACAGGGTATAGAGTTTTCTTCTGGGTGAAGTGGCATTATGAATTGACCCTTCGCAAAAACATGCCATGCCACTCTCACACTACACACCATGTTCTCACACAGTAAAAAATACATCGCGGTCTTTTCATATTTACTTAAAGCATGAAATAAACACGAATGAACATCATAATGTATTTTATTTCAATACATACAATTTTTCAAATTGAAATCCACCAAAGTTAATCTACTCTCCTGTCTGATTTGTTTGTTGGGGAAGATGGTGGATTCGGCGTTATGATTCATCAGATCGCCTGTCAATCTAGCTCTTTGCAAACGGTCAGTTGTGGTCTTGCGTTTTTGCCAGAAGCAATGGTTTAAAAGTTGAAATGCCTTCATGAGGGATTTGTTTCTTACAAACACTAAACTTTTCACTTCACAAGATATTAATTGATGGATTGGAGTTGTGTAACTTGTGGATTATTGTAATGTTTTTATCAGTTCATTCATTGCAGAGGATCCATTGGTGAGCAACTGATGTGAAGCTAAATTTCTCCAAATCTGATGAAGAAACAAACTTGCATCTCAGATGACCTGAGGGTGAGTACATTTTCAGCAAATTTTCATTGTTGGGTGAACTGTTCCTTGAAATAGTGTTTGTGTAAAATAAAAACAGGTTGGAAAAAACTTTTCATTGGTCAGTCATTTGCTGTTTTTGCTGAAATACTAAGTCCCATGGAGGCTATTCCTTTGAATGGGCACACAAAGGGAGAAGAAAAGAGATACAGCAAAGAGAAAGAGAAAGAAGAGATTCTGAAAATCTATATTTCTAAATAGGATCCATTACGTCAAATCTCACCTCCTGTGAAGGGTCCTGGGTGACCCTCCATAGCAACCTGCTAATGATTTTCATTCTGACCATCAATTCTACTCAGTCTCAGTCATTACAAGTGTATCATATAATGCAAAAGGCAACTGGGTATAACTTTGCCCTAGATATTAAGACAGTCAGGAAGTAGTCTAACCATGAATATACTTTTGACTACCAGCAGACAGGTTCCCTGACTGAGGCTGAGACTAGGAAGGAAGTGGCTTTTGCTCGCAGAAAAGTATATTGATGCAGTGAAGTCAGCCAGACATGAAGTTGGGAACAGTATTGATATAAAAAAGCTAGAAATAAAAAAATTAAAAAACACACAAACTGCATTTTATGTTGGTGAAAACTGATATTATTAGTTCAAATCCCAGACTGCATTAAAAATGGAATTGAAGTTTGAAGTGGACAAGTTCTGACTGAGAAACATCAGCTATTCAGGCTGATGACTTTGTTTCCATTGCAGACATGTTATTTGGGCCTCACACAATAAGAACCCATGGAAAAAGCCTGGAAAAAATGTCGCTCAGCAATTCGTCACCATATAAGCTGCTTTCTACCTACGTCTGTCAAAGTTACTCACCAAGGATTAATTTACAACAACCCATCATTTTTAATAGGGCAATTTTATGGAAAATGCAGAATTGTTTTTTTTTTTTTTTGTATAGCTATGTAGCCTACTGTTTTACATAGTCTACTGTAACTGAAATAACAAACAGAAGTTCTCAATTAAGAAAAACATCAAACAAAAAAAACAACATTTTTTTTTTATGATACTGTAACTTTAAATGGTCAATGGTTAATATTATTGAGCTATAAACATCCATGAAAATCTCAAACTTGGGTATAACTATAACTGTCCATTTTAATATATTTAAAAATATATATTATTTACTTTGATAGCAAAGCTGAATTTCAGCATTACTCCAGTCTTCAATGTCACATGATCTTTCAGAAATCATTGTAATGCTGATTTGCTCAAGAAACATTATTATTGTTCTAAACAGTCAAGCAGCTTTTTTTTTTTTTTTTGTGGAAACTTCAGGATTATTTGATGAATAGAAAGTTCAAAAGAACAGCTTTTGTTACATTATTTATGCATTTACTGTCACTTTAATACATCCTTGCTTAATAAAAGTATTAAAAGCATTCATTCTTACTGGCCTAAATCAAAAGAATATAATTAAACCCCTACTTAAATGAAAAGAAAATATGATCCACATGATAAAATGATCATTTCTGAATTTACTATTGATAGCATTACTGTGATGTGCAGTATTTTACAGTGGCTTTATTAAGAATAGCCTACCCTATTTATTTATATGGTAGTAAAAGTCATGCTTTTCCAAGGATTATAGTAGTCTAGTCTAGTGAGTGTAGTAGGCTCAGTATGCATACGTCAACAGTGTCACGTGAACGCGCGTAACACTCTCATCACATGTAGAAGTCACAGCAGCTGCATGAGAGGGAGTTGAAACCTCAACTTGAGAGGCATGGATCCTAAAGACGTTTACTGGCAGGGCTGCTAATATATTTCATGAAATACCAGGACACCTAGCTCACCCTGTAGCTCTTATATCAAAGAGAATGTGGGTTTTAGTCTTATTATCACCAGACAACTGTGAAGCCCGACTGCACACCGTCCAAAATATGTTTAATTAATTTCAGCTGAATATAATTAGCATTTTTTTCTCGCAACAGGACACGCGGGCTGCTTTAATAATACAACATCAGCACGAGCGCGTGGAGGAGGCACCTGGGACTGAAGCTCTCTCTCTCTCGCTCTCTCTCTCTCTCTCACAGACGGGATCGGCGCGCTGGACATGAGGAAGACCTCATCCCGAGCCTGATTTCCTGCGGTCCCGGCCATCTGTGTGGCTTCAATCACACTGAAATCCACCCAGCCGCAGACGACCATGGAGCTGGAGCAGAGCTGCAGTTTATCTAAAAAGAGCATCATTACCAAAATGTTTAAAGTTCGCAAAAGGAGAGAGATGCTGTTCGTGCAGGTGTGCTTCATCTGCAGCGTCCTGTTCTTGGCGTGGTGTATGTCTGCGTTGCTCACAAAAACAGGTGAGTGAGTGACTCTCCCTGTATGTATTGTTGGGGCTACACGTCTCTACTTCTGTGTATCGTTATCGTATATTTTATTAATAATGCGCCGACAAGGCAGCAGTACATACTTGTCCTTTTTTGGGACGCCAGACGTTGAATTATTTACTGTAGTGTGAATAGAGGCTGCTGTGAGTGGGGAGAACATCCCTTTTCTCGGGATTTACTTGAATACATGCACAAGAAGGGCTGACAGCATCTTTACAACGTCCGATATTATTATTTGGGCTATTTTGTGGGGAGATGTGGCGGTTGGCATGGTTACACGTTGTACAGTATTTAAATCCGTCTTATATGTCAGCAATGAAACAAACAAATACGACGATGATTTCAAGCTATGGTTTTATGTCACAGACAGTCCCTGATTGAGTTTGTGTAACGGTACGATAAAAATTGAATGGACCGTTTCATTGTATTCGACGGTTAACGTTAGCTGCCTATTTCAAGCGGTCTGTCTGAGTTTTTAAATCGAGCCCACATGGGCGGAGTCAAACGTTTAGATGGGCGTGTCAATATCTGAAGGGCGGAGTCAATAAAGCCACAGGCATATCAAGACCTGTGATTTGATTACTATAAACTGAATGTTAATATTAATTTTCTGTATTCAGTGAATAACCAACTTGATCTTGAAGTACATTTTTAGGTATGAAGGTGTGTATTAAGAATATATTTTACAGTAGAATGTACTAAATTGCCATGTTAGCATTATTAGTAGACAAACCATAGACAAACCTTCAGACTGATGGCAGAAGTTCTGGACTCTATAGCAGCTTTCATTGGCCAAGGACTGCCTTCTGACTGAAGTTAAGCAAACACAGTTTGTTTTGTTTAGTGTCATGTTTAAGGGTGTGAAAATGTAAAGTTGACGTCTGTACAGTAACAGATAGGCATGTCAAACTCTTGGATGTATTTTAATGAGAGTATGCCATGAACTTCACATACCTTTTGAAAATCCAGCATCTACTTGTTCCTGATAAGCATTGATTGTCACATGACAGCTTTCTTCCATGAGGGTTTGGCATCATGATAGCTTTGTTTCCAGGTGCACTGTTAAAGAATGTGACGCACACTCAAGGAAATCCTGTGGAAGAGGGCGACTTTGAAACTCCTGAAGTGTTTTCAGTTTTGTGTGCCATATGCATCAGACGTTAAGTAAATGGTCTGTGGGTGTGACATCCGAGGCTGAGACCATTTTGACATTTTCTGACACTTATGTTCTAACAACTGTGAAAATTTACTTGAATGTTAAAAAAAATTATAATTGGTTTAGAAACAGTTTTCACTCAGAAATTATAAGTAAATTTCTCAATTAATTGCAAAGAAACAAGTAACACACTGAACATAGAAAGACTGAAGTAATTTTTCGTGTGAAACATCCAAAACAATCAATCCAATAATTGGAAAAATCTGTTTTTACAGTGTATAGTTTTACTACAGGAAAAACTTTCTTGGTAGCTTTAGCTCTTACAGTTGAGATGAAATGAAAGAAGCAACAGATAATTTCTTCTGTATCATGATGTACATCTGAGTGAAATAGACTGTCAAAAAATAAAACATTTCCAGTCGATACTACTGCTCCCCAGCTCACTTCAAAAGTGTGTGGAGGTTTGCATCTTAAATATTTAGTTAACGTCTCTGTTCCATGGAAGAAATAAGGTCATACAGGTTTGGAACAACAACAAATCTTTAAAAATAAAACTGGAGTTATGTGCAGAGCTCTGAGACCCCCGCTGATCATTAGCCGGCAGACAGTCTGATATCCAAAGGGTCTGATGTTTTCTTTTTTTATCTCTCCACAAGAGTTCTGTGAAAGGAAGGTGAATTGAGATTTAAGGGAAGGCAGTTTTACGAGTTGGATTAAAAAATCACATCTGTAAGATGGAGGGTAACAATCTCATTCTCATGTGTAATTTAAGTATGGAGATGAAAAACGTCCTAGAGGATACAGGAAATGGAATCAGTGCCAGGTGAAGAGCCACACAGACAACACAGTATCCAAACTATACCTTATAGACCAACCTTATAGGAGCGCACTGAAAAAAAAAAGTGCCTGTGGTGACATTTCTGAAAAATATTACACTGCTTCTTGCATGTTTCGCAACAATTTCAAAGTGAGATTTCCAGTTAATTGCATTAAAGAAATGCTTTTATTATTTTGTACTATTCTCTGAGGTCCACTTATAATGTTGTCAAGATTTTTACATTAAAAAAATCATAATTTAGAAGTAAAAGGCTATTTTCTGTCATGTTTTGACCCCTTCATCAAAACACTCTTTTTGAATAAGCGTGGCAGATTGTAGACTCAGAAGTAAACACCCACTGTTGTGATTGGCTAAACAGTTGTGTATGTTTCACTGCCTACATCCTTCATGGATGGACACTGCTGTGATTTAGGTTAAAAACGCAAAAATGTACATATCAAATGATCTGTAATGAGAGACAAAGCAATAGTGACCACATAATATAAAAAAGGTACTCATACTTGTGTGGTGCGACATTACTGTCAGATCCAATATAGTCTGCACAGCATTATTTAGTTTTAGTCTTTCTGAAAATCATATTTCAACCTACATTGAATTATGCTTTGTTTGTAAACAAACCCTTGGTAAAATGAAGTGAAGTTGTCTTTGATATTTTTATAGTACAACAACCTCTTATATGTCAAAAGATCAAGAGAATTTTGATATCTCGGTTCATGATCCCTTTAAAAGTTAATTTTGTCACATTTGAAAATAACATTTCTTCTCTAAACCCTACCCTAAACCTAACGAATAGCGGTAACAAAAGCAAACTTAGAATAAAAATGCATTTGCTGAAGTAACCGTGCCATTTTAGCATTTTTCTTGAGCTCTGTTTGCAAATGCAATGCTCTACCAGGTGAGCTACTGAGCAAGTTTACAAAGTCAGAAAAGCCAAACATATAGAGCTGTTTATGTGATGCAAACATCAAAATGTATAAATTTACAAATCATGCATTATTGTAAAAGTGTTTGAGGTCATAACCTAGTGCTGCATGGAAAATTAATTTTCAGCTGGAAACTACAGTCAATTGTATGAATTACCTACTCGTACAGTTGACTGCAGTTTCCATCTGAAATGAACACCCATTGAGCCTAGGTGGTTATAAACAGAGCACAGACCAAGTTCCTGTGGTACAAGCACATCTCAGACACAAATGACATCTCATTACAGGGGATTTTGCATCACGCTTTTCCATTACTCTTAAGTCTACAAAGTGTACAACCTGCTTGGCTGAGCGATACTAGTGGGTGCGGTTGAGTTTAATTACGCCAAAATTACAAGCGGTTTAAGGGATTACCTGCACATGATATTGTAATGATGAGGATGCTGAATATGTGCTTTCTGCTTAATGGCACTACGGATGCTGGCATATCTGATAAGCCTGTCAGGAGTCCATCTGGTGTGCACTCCTGTTGTGATTACAGAACATCACACCTAATATGGGCCAGCTTCCCAAATCTCATTCCTGTTCTTCTGCACCTTCTCATTATCCTCCATCGATAACTATAGGGAAGTTAGTGCAGGCTGAAAATGCTGCTTAATGAACTTTTTATTGCTGTTGAGTTCCTTATTCTGTCCTCCTCCTGTGACACTTCGTTACACAACTTCACTGCTCTTTTTTTTTTCTGCCTCTCATAAGCTGTAAGTGGGTCATTCTGTTCTTGGTTTAGGAGCAGTTGGAATATTTTTGACAGGTTTTGCTGCAGTAGTTTTCAGTTTGTGGAATTTTTCACTCTGTCTAGCTACTCGTACTGTAGGGAATTGTGTGCATTTAAAAGAATAGCTCACCTGAAAATTAAAATGATCACCCTTATCTTGTTTTATAACACTATTTTTCATCAAATAAGTGGGGACTAAGGAAGGGAGTTGTTTGAAAGTTAAGTGTTGTTTCTTTAATTCCAAAAATTATTCTTTGAGTAAAAAAAATCAAGGTAACTGGTCTAGGCTACAGTATATTTTTAACAGAAATAAATGTGTAGATATTATTTTTGATAGCCTTTTTTGCAAGTTCAATACTTTTTATGCTATTTTAGGGGATATATGTATGGCTAGCCAATTGCATATTAAACTGGGATAGAAAATTTTGACATTTCAAAAACAACCTATTTCACACACTAACATCTGAGCTGGATGTGTCAAATTTAACCAGTCAAGTACCACTAATTCAACCACTCATCAAACCATTTTACTCAGTTAGGGAGTCACTGACTGATTAAAGTCTGAGTCAGTTTTGGACAGAGTCATTAAAAAAATGTAAAGTAAAAACATTGTAGGCATCAGATTTAATGTCCGTTTATTGTTTTGTAGTATTTAGTGCACCCTTGTCTTTTGCAATGTAATCTTAATGTGAAGAGCTCAAAATTCAGCTAAAATAATGTTTTCTGGAAAAAACTGTCACAGTGCTTTAGTATTTAGTAGTGTTTCAAGTCTTCAGAGTTGACCGTAATGCAAATCCTTAAAGATAGAACTGATTGATGACTACAGCTACCTAGTTATAGTTAATTGGTTTCATGTTGTACAGAAAAAGGCAACATCATTTTATTTTTGTCAGAATTTGCATGTTTCTTTGTTTAAATAAATAATTTGAATAAACCCAATGTGTTCAAAGAATAACAGCTGTAATACCAACTGTCCAATAAATATGTGCCACTAAAAATGTGCCATAGTTTCAGAAAAAGAGATAAATGTGATTATCCTGTTTTTTGGACCACACTCCATATTCTCATGGAAAAATGATGTGCTGAAATCGACTGCCGAAGCATAGAAATGTAGGCGAAATATGAGGCATAAAATCCTAATTCAAGCTCTGGCTGTTAGGACAGCATGCAAGGTTGAATCTTCACACCACTTTCTTTCTACGATTCTCTCAAAATAAATAACCCCCGTGGTGCTGTTAACCATGATACAATGCACATCACGGAAGAACAGTGATTAAAACGGAAAGCCAGGCAGATCAAGGCCACGGTATCACACACTAACCCCAAGCCTGACCGACAAGTAATTTAGCTAATCTCAAATTTATTAACTATTCTTTGAGTATTTGCGTAGTTGACAAGAAATGTAATGCAAGGTGACATGCTAAACTCCTAAAACTATTTTAAACAGTAGGGTATTTGTGAGGTTCTATTAAAACAAAATTTGACTTTTGAACTCATTCGTGGAGTTATATTAAGTGCTATATTTATATATTTTTAATTTTATATAATAGGTCCAGGTGGGTGTAGTCCATATAAGATGCACAAACTCTGCACACCGCAGCCATTTGAGAAAATGAGTCCAAAAACCGGCTTATTACTATAAATTCCCTTGTCATTTGAGGTGTAACATAAGATTATGTATTAAATTGTTGGGATTTTGTATGAAATTGTCCGTAAATTATTTATTTGCTAAATGACAGTAATTTTCTGCAAATCTGTGCTGGATATCAATGGATCTGTGTAAGCGGATTTTGTAAACTTAATGTGTGTGTATCTTCATTAACAGGTCATGGGCTGGTGTTTCAGGAGGGGTTTGCTGTTCCCAGAGATCACCTGGGCCGAAGGCTTATGGCAGTAGCGGGCGACAATGAGACAGAAAAGAACTGCACAGAACCAGGTAATTCATACATCATCACTTCATAATGATTAATGCCTCTTCCAGATTTGAGTGATCACTTGTCTTCAACTTCATACTAAGAAAAGACATCAATGCAGGGCTTACCAAATGTAAAAAAAAAAAAGAAAAGAAAAAGGTACCCCAGGCAGGAAAATGTATTGAAAAACCTCCAACATGGTTTGTTACTATTGTAAGATCTCTCAAGGTTTATCTATCTGTCTTATCTATCTATCGTATCTATCGATAAATAACATTCATAACACAAATCGCATTCTTTCAGCATTCACATTTAAGTTTAAGAAACATACAGAAATGTTTGTCACAGGCCTAATTGTTTTCAAGCAGCTTATCTAATGATTTGTGATGTTTCTGCATTTTGATATATGGCTGAATATTAAGTTTAGTGCAGATTAAGCTCAATATTCACTACTCACTCAAAACAGATGGTCTGCTAAGACTGCACACAGAAAACCTACCGTTTGCTTTTGGAATCTGTTCCATTTAAGAGTGTCATTGATTTAAAAGTTTTTCTATTTAGTATTCAAATTGATCCCATATACTATAATTTCAGTGTCTTTGATTTGTGTGTGTCTATTGGTCCACACTTTGGGAAATGTGACTTGCTTCACAAAATCATTCCCTTTTGTCTGTTGTCACTGATATTGACAAGGCAATGCTGATAAAGACATCAATCTTGAACGAAATGTAATATATGCATGAAAACGTCAATGGAATAGAGCCCGGTCCTGCCAGCTTATTGAAATGAATTGTTCCAACAGTAAATTAAGCGGCTCTGACTGGAAATCGCTATCGCTCTGGGCAGCTTTGTGGAAAGACAAAAGAATTGTAAGGGAAGATTTGTGATTATGAGAGAAATGGATCTGTGGCTTTGCCTTGTGCGTTCTATAAATGGAAGCAGGAAGGCTATTTTTAGACATTGACCCCTCAACATCCCTGTGATGCTGGGAAGATGAGACCAGATCTTTGGATGTGTCTTGGGAGTCCTGGCATCTCAGTGCCCAAGGGCTTTCTTATTAAGCGGCTCTTATTTGCCCAACGCCGCAGTTTGGTGCACGTGACCCTGTTTGCGCTGCGATGTGAGATTAAGGAACGTTTCAGGGGTTGTGTCTCTATTAGAGTCGTGAGCTGAGGAAGTTTGTCATTGTGGGCTGAAGGAATCTGCCCTTTCAATTTGCTCGCTACCCATAATGAATGTTTCAGTGTTTCAGGGAGTGTGGAATAGCACCGCTTTCAGGCAGATTTGCTCAGCGGTACACCACGCTCCTTCGTCAAGCACTGACATCGTGAATCTTAGCCTTGCTGCTCGCAGCCAGAATGTGAGCGAGCGGTGATCTGAGGTCTTTGCCAGCTACATGAGCGAGAAGGGAGAAGAAAGATGAGCTCTATCCATCTCAGTCAGCAACCCTCCGAGCTGAAGGCCAGGTGGAGGTCACGTCGACTGTCACAATTGTGAAACATTCGCTCATGCATTTACGTCCAGCTGCGTGTGAGAGTTTGCAGAGAACACTTCTTTCTCGCTGTTATAATGTTATTTATTATTTTTAGGAATTAAAGTTGTTAGCAGTTCTAAAATTCATTCAGAATTTTTTTTTTTCTCAAAACTCCGCCTTACAAAGCTACCCTTGAGACCATTATAATCAGAGATGGAGCAGTACAGTGGCAGCACATCATCTTGGTGTCGTCAAATGTATTAAAATAATAGCAAAATAGCGCCTTGCATGACAACTGCTTATGAAGCTAAATATAGCTTAACTTGAATAATTCAGCTACCACGTTATCAGCTTCCTTCTTATGGGATGGCCCGAGAACATAGAAAATAAAATGCTTGGTAACACTTTAGAGTAGGGAACACTTATTCACTATTGACTATGACTTTTCCTTTAATAAATTCTTAATTTGCTGCTTATTAATAGTTAGTAAGGTAGTTAAGTTTAAGTATTGGGTAGAATAAGGTCATGTAGAATAAGGCATTAATATGTGCTTAATACTAATAAATGCCTAATATTCTAGTAATATACATGCTAATAAGCAACTAGTTAAGAGACCCTTAAATAAAGTGTTACCAAATGTTTTGAGTATTAAGAACTAAAAGTTCTTCATGGATTCTACTATTTTAAAACTCATAAATATTCAATACAAATCAAACCAACAGATAAACCAATAGTGCTCACGTAATAAAACCATAGTGATCACATACTAAAACGTTGCTCACAATTTAATCACACTTGGGTCTTTCTGTAACATAAGCGCTAATGTTGTTAGCGCTACTCTGACGATTTTATCAGTAGCATAGTTTAACAACTTAAAAACTACATGACTTCTCACAAGCGAAGTAACAACAACGGCGCTGTTCGTGAAGAACATGAACTTAAAGTTTCACTATAACTTGAGACATTGCTGCCGAACACTATTGAGAGATGCACAGACTCACAGAGGTAACGTTAATTCCTCTCTCTCATAACTTAGTTATTAACTGCATTAGTCTGCTATCAACGGCTCAAGCCTCCGTTACTTGGTTTAAAATGACGTTTCAGAATTAGCAACGGAGGCGTTGGATGAGATGCGGAAGAAATAATCCTATTCACAATAGTGATTTTAAGTATAAAAACCGGAAGAATGTCTTGAAAAATATAATCTGATCGAGGTGTTGCAACCGTAGTATAAGCGGAATAATTGACTTCGGTCCATTTGAATTATTAGAAAAATAATGAACACCCACTTCGCATCGTGGCTGCATCACCACCTCGGCTGTGCCTTATTTTTCTAATAATTCAACATCCTGTCATCAATTATTCCTTATGAAGTGCCGTGATGTGACCCTCACTCGGAATTTGTGCTCTGAATTTAACCCATCCAAGTGCACATCTTCTGTGGCTTATTTCCAAAATGCATCAGAGCAACAGTCCAGCAGCATCTTATGTTTTTCTTAAACCATTGTTCATCCCTTGATATAGACATCACAGTGCCCACACATACTGTAACTATAGCTCTAACAGAATGAAGGTGAGTAATGAGTTCATTGATGCTGCTTCTCTTGAGAGGTATAGCATTTGCCATCAGATTGTTAGTAAATCGAAGTGTTGTGCAAAGCAGCATCAGTAAATTATACTATAGATTGTATTGCAGAGTAAAACATTTGAAATTTGCCACAATATGGATTGTTCTGAGTCTGACCAATAATAAGCCACTTAGAGAGATAGAAAGCCCATCTGATCGACATTAAAAAGCAACCAAGCAGAGTTTCTTGTTTTATGTGCTGTTTAGAGGCAGGTAAATGTGAAATCGATGATGCTATAATAATCAGCCAATGTGCAAAGTGGTGGCGCATTCAAGATACAGCAATCTCTGTGAAAGCTTACACAAACACTTAAGCAATTTGTTTAAAATGTTTTTCAGCTTTGTGGTGAGAAATGTCATCCATTTAAAAGTAATAAGTAGCAGTTATTTCTGTAAACGGTCCTAACCATAGAATAACATGTTTACTTGCTGCTAATTGCCTCTCACATTTCTTTTAAAGATTTTGTTTTGGCATTCACCTTGTACACACTGGCGAATATAGCAATTGGTTCTTCCTCTAAATCCCTCAGCAGCCTGGGGAACTTGTAAACACTCCTTCCTAGCAGACGGATTGTAAATTCAAGTGCACACTGACTCCTGGAAGTTGCATAGCAGTCAACCAATCAAATTGGAGCTTCCCAGATCCTGTCATTTTTTTGTATGCAGTATGCATCAGATGGTCCCTAACGGGTTCATGAACGTACTTTCTGAAGCTGAGACTGTTGTGGAGGTTGTCATCAGTTCTGTTTTTGCTAAATAAGATGTTCCTTCATTGTCATGTGGTGTGAAATGAGTTGATTTAATTTAATGTGATGAGGGCATCACTCCAATCTCTTCAGGTCAGGAATGACATGAAACAACTAATGAAAATGCTCAAATGGCACAATTCAGTTAGCATGCAAAATTAATTGTTTAGCTCTAAAGAAAATATATTTTGCAGGTTTTGTAACAGAAATCTTGCTGAACAGGCATTCACATAGGCAAACAAGCAGGTGCTTTGATGAGAGCGGCCTCCATTATGTTTGTGCTCCTCAGAAGCTGCTCAAATCAATAAGTAATCTGAAAGAGAGAGAGCGCTCAGACAGTCTGGGTTGGATGCCAGCTTGTTGACTGAAATTTGAATAAGCAGAATGCTCCTGTGCCTGAAGAGGGGTTATTTTAAGAACTTGCATTTTTTACAGACTGGAACAGATTGATTGACCCGTTCGTAAGGGAAAAAAAGGAATGTGATTGTGGGCGCTGTGTGTGCACTTTTAAGATGTGACATAACTGCAAGCTCAGGCACTAACAAATAGGTTAATACACTATTCAACAGCTTTACAGTTATGTAGCATATCTCATAAAGAAAACATAATACTGTTACAGAGGGAGGCTTGTCACATAGAGATGGAGCTGGAGGCGGCATTGTATTTCATCCAATATTAACAGTGCTCTTTCCATACTGCTGCTGTATATGAACTATACAGTTTATTCCATAAAAGACTTGTAACTATTTATTGACATTTAAAACCTTACAGTGCCTTGACTAGTGTAATTCTGCTCGCAAATCAAGCGGGAAATCAGTCTTATGCTATGCTCTATTTTGTATTTATTGGTAAAAGCCACAGACTTGACCCAGAGTTGAACATGAAATGGGTCTTTGGATTTAATTATTTTTTTTATTTACATTGTCATTACATTGTCGTCCATTGGTTTTGACTCTAATATAGTAAACAGGCCTAAACCTTGTATTTGGTGTTGTTTGTCTGATAGACACCATAGCCAATAAAAATCCAAATGGCTGTTAGAAAATATCTAAACACCCTTTGACTTCCTTTTCCATGACAAGCAGGTGTCAAAAACGGTGCACAACACTGCAGTAACCAGGGCTTTTTTGCTTTCTTATAATCGCCACCTACTGGCACTGTGTGAATTTGCATTTTTAATTGAGCCTGTCGCACAATCTATGGTTTTCCAGCATCTTCTGCACTTTGAGCTCTTCCCAAATGTGGCTGTGTGATGTTGATCCATTTTTCCATATTGTGGACATCGGAGACACAATTATTACCAAATGTACAAACATTCCTTGGTTCATGCTCAAGAAGGCAATGCACTATATTATGAACCCTAAGGATGTAAATTTTACAAAACATAGTATGCATTATGCAATTCCGAACACACCCACATACTTTTTTTATTTTTATTTTTAACTAAAGATGTGTGCACACCAAAAGCTAATTGACTTGTATGTAGTCCAGTTACGCAAATAATTCAATGCATTGAAGCAAATAGACGCAAATTCTTGCCAGACGGTGCAAATGACACGAATTGGGCAATGCGATTGCCTCGAAAGTGCAAAGTTTGCCTCAATCATATCTTCCACACAAGTTGAAAAATTTCAACTCGAGCGAAGAGCTTATTAACACATCTGATTTGACATGTCTGGTTGAATCAGAAAATGGAGAGCATTATGTTTTTATTTGTGCAAGTGATGCGAAAAACATCCCGTGAGTAATCAGGAGCGAGTAACGTGATGCGCATATTCACTTCACTTGGTGTGCACACCATAACAAGCTACACTGACACACACACACATCTAGCTCAGCTCAGTATGTCCAACTGTGAGGCACTGATCCTGCCATGTGTGTTCACATCAGGACAGACACTGATGGATAAGGTCATCAGATGACAGGAGACAAAGCACATACTGTCTCACTCTACCTGAGATTCTTGTCCACAGTAGCCAAGACGATATGCTGTTCATACAGCAGATACAAACCCAAAGCACATACTTGTGTATATACATGCTTGCATGTTGTTCACCGTTTGTTTGGAGACCTCGACTAAGCCTCCACCTGGAGGTACTGTCATGATGCCCACAGAGACAGAGAGAGTTTGTTTTCAATGGTACCATCATTAATAATTGATGCAGTGAGCTGGAGCTCCTTATAGGACTTTAATGGATTTACCTGCAAGAGATTGTGATGTTTTGCACAAGTGCATCAACCTGGAGGAAAACAACCTCCAGTGTCAACACACAGCAGGTCCTGCTGAATATGAAGTACTGTCCTGCAGAAGCAGCATCTCTGGAAAATGGTTTCATATCGGCCAATATTTAATCATATTTGCTCATGTTTGTTTTCTGTAAATCTCATTTGTTCTCCTGTGTCTAACAAACATGGTTACACTTCCATGTGTACGGTATTTGATGAGCTTTATGTATGCATGTTTATTAATGTTTATATATAAATAAAAGACTAAATTCAATTTGTTTATCATATAAAATAATTGTGCTTCACAAGACTTGTATTGAACTTCTCTATCCATATGAAGTAATTTTTATAGTGTCTTTTTGTACTCTGTGATGTATGAAAGTTTTGGTTAAGGAATATAGTATGGTACTAGCAACCCCAAAGTCATGGGTTCAATTCCCAAGGAATTCATTAACTGAAAAAGTATACCTTGAAAGCAATGTAAGTCGCTTTGGATAAAAGCATTTGCAAAGTGCATGCATGTAAATGAATGGACAAAAATGATCTGAGAATGATAAAAAAAATGAATAAAATATGTTTTAAAGATAAACGATAGACTAATGTGATTGGAATGAAATGAGTGAGCCATTCATTAAAAATCTCTTATTTACTCAGCCTCATGTCAGTTTTGGAATGTCATGACTGACTTGTTTTTTTGTTTGTTTGTTTTGTTTTATTAAATTATCAGAAATACTTAGTTTTTTGCGCTGAACGAGAGCGGGAACTGCGCCATATCTAGGAAGGAGAACAAAAGACTTGTTGAAAGACTCTTTGATTGGCACCTCCTATAAATCCACTCAGAATTTCCTAGAAACTGCTTAGAAATACCTGGCAACTACCACAGGCAGTGTGGTCATAGACCACTTTTTTTTAGCAAAAAATCCTTCAGGTTCAAATTTTTTTTTTTTTTTTTCCTGCCCCATTGCAATGATCTTCCGTAATGCCAAGCAGTTTCTTCATGTGGCTTCTTTGAGACTAGTGTGTGTACAGTATATGTATTGTGTTTCTGAGTGCGTGGTAGTCTGTGGATGACACTCCGTATGTCTGCATGTACTCTGTGGCTTCCCTCAGGAGACGACCTTGAGGGTGTCCTCTCTTCCTTCTCATGTGTTATGGGAGGGGCGAGCTGTGGAAAGGGAAATGTGATCAGGGCACCAACAACTCTCTTCCGCTTGATGGATAAAACCTGTTGGGATTCTTTTGTTTTTCTCAACCCTTCAGATAACAACGATGGAAATGATGGTGGTGGTTGTGATGATAAAACATTATGCCACAATTGTTGTCATTTATAACAGATCGCTTATTAATGGGTAGAGCTATTAGTGTCACAAGTATTTTAATGAGCTCTTCAGACTGAAAAATTAGTTGGCAGTAGAAGATTTTAAGCAGTTTTTGATGCTTTTAAACAGCAGATGCTATCGTTAGTGGTATTTCCTCTGAAGGACTGTAATATGGGTAGAAAAGGTCCTGGGCTATATCTAGGGTGCAGAATATGGAAACTTGGGGGTGGCAAGTCCCTACCGAAAGTATCAAAAAACCTCATTAGCTTTAGAGGGGAAGGTGACTGTATAGATTATGGCATGATGTTGATTTATGTTGTAAGCTTTATTAGTGCGGCCCTGACAGGCAGCATTTTGTCCCATTGGGGAGTATTTGACCTACAGGGCTGCCCGGGTCACAAACAGGGCAGCCACGACAGAATGTAGTGACACGTGACCTATCCTGCCATGTGTTTGTGAAGGTTTTGATGTTTGGTGAGATTGCATTAACAGAAGGCCTTGTAGGCCAGATTTAAAGGGATGTTTTGGGTTCCATATGAAGTTAAGCTCTATCAGCAGCATTTATGGCATAATGTCAGTCATCACAGAAAAGTATTTTGGACTTATCACTATTCATGTTTACAGTGAAGCATTTACAATGCAAGTAGACAGAGCAAGGCAATAAACATTTAACGGTTTATATAAACAGTAACATGTACGTACTAAACCTTATGCATTTAGACCACGTGCCTTGTTAGGGAAGTGACTCAAATAAGCATTTTATTTTGTTTTAACTATGAAAAATGACACTGATAAAGGCAGATAGCTGAAATGTTTGTTGTTGATTTTTATCTTAACTTTAATAAAAAATGTAAAGTGTAGACGAGGATTTACAAGCTTTATAGGGAAAGTGGCCCCAATATATATTATGTGAACACAAACTTTTATTTTGGATGTGTGCTGTGTATATTTATGTATATAAATACACACACATGCATGTATTTATAGATTTCAGAAAAATTTGTTAAATATATTTATAATATAAATTATATGAATATAAATAGACATGTAAATACATGTAAATATTTTCAAAATACATATACACAGAACACACACATATATTTTAGATATGTGTGTTTTATATGTATGTATGGCTGGATTTACCTCTTATCGTGACATACGCAAAATAAATTTGTGGGCCCCCCTTCCCTGTTAACATAGAATATTACTGCCCTAGCAAACAAAAATAGCAGCGTCTCTACTAATAGCGACTCTTTAAGTTGAACTCAGGGGCGGCGTTTCTGTATAGCAGTTGCCATACCCTATTGAGGCGTGCCATGAAAACTTATCCAAACTTCGCATCTCTATTATATTTCCTTATTATTATTTTAAATCAGTGGGTTTTACAAATATTTAACCATTGATAAGCATTAAAAAGATCTAGTCAGTAAAACTTGCGCCATTGGATCCTCAAGCTGTCAGCGAAACGTAACTTCACCCCGCCTCCATTCAGATTGACGGGCCGCGCACAGCCTGCAGGAGACAGATCTCTGCTTTTTCACAGTGCTAGGGTAAATAAATAATTAATGTTTGAATAGTACAGCATATTTTCTATATTTATCAACCAACCACCCCCCTCCATTTTTCATACTATGGACATATGAGACAATTATTACAAAAGGTACAAACATTTGTTGATGCTCAAGGCAATGCACTATATTATGAACCGTAAGGATATAAACACCGCCACTGGTTGAACTGCCTCAAGAACCTTGCTACTGAGAAATATCATGTAGCTTTTCAGCTGTGAAATAATTTTTATTTTATTGATAAATTTGCGGGGCAGCACTGACAATTTTTTTTTTGTGAGTGATTTTGTGTTCATGTGTAGCTACAGTCACCTGAGAAGGTTGCATCAAAACTATGCTGTTTTTCCAGAATCTGGTGTTGAAACGGGCTGTGCAAATCTACATTACTTTAACCTATTCAAACTCACCCAGAGCCCAGGATAACAGGTGTAGAGAGTGAAACATCCCTCTAGAAAAGCTCCTTACTGGATGCACCTCCGACTAGTCTTTGAGGCTACTGTATACAGACTACAAGCTGTCATGCATCAGTAATTTTCTTTCCTATAACTAAATTGAGTGGTGATTAATGTCAGTGTGTGAAATAATGTAGTCCTATGCACTGGTGACCATGTGTACTACATGTACAATGTGTTTTTTCCTGCATTGTGAAGTCGCTTGTCCCTAGGGCATGATTTATATTCTGTTGCCCACACATTCCAATCGTTCCTTGGAATCTCATGTGGATCTGGATTTACGGACTGTACCATAAGGTTATTATCTGGATCATTTTTATGGAAAGTGACAACTTGCGCCAAAGTGACTCTTTCTTTCTCATATTCAATGCAGCCATCCACGAGTTCCCCGATGATTTATTCACCAACAGACAGCGTACGCAAGGAGCTGTACTTCTACACATATTTGCGGTAGGAGAACTTTGTGTGCACACGTCAATCGACTAGCCTTGCTCACCAGTTGACCTTGTGATCCAGGATAAATGGTGCTTGTCTGAGAATTTTATGACAATTATAAATAGTTTGTCAGCTCTCCGCATCATTTATGACTGGTTATGAGTTTGCCATTGGGTTCACGGCCCTGAAACTGCCCTGTCAACAACTGCTTATTGATCAGAAAACCTTTTAGACAAGCAACTTGAATTTATTTCTGCCCATCAAGCTCATTATTGTGCATCTCATTCTTGTTTATCTTCCCTTTTCAGGCTCTATACATGTTTCTGGCCCTTGCTATTGTCTGTGATGACTACTTTGTGACCACTCTAGAGAAGATCTGTGAGGTGAGAATAAATTTGCTGTTGCATCGATGAGCTTCCAGTTCCCAGAATCACTTTGACCTGTTCTTCTAAACCCATTTCCAACACCTTCCTGTTATGCTGGATACTAGATCTTGTAATACTAATATGCAATTCTATTAGAGATAGGTGTAAGTAAGGGTGGTTGGTTTGAGTTTTTCTTTTTAGTTTTAATATATTTTTTAATAAGCAATTTCTTAGAGAAGGTTTTAGCATGCTGGCAGCCTGCTGTGCTTTAGCCATCAACGCACTGTCTTTGTAATAAATTCACCATCTTTTACAATAAACTTCAAGACAAATTACTGTCCGACTTCAAATCGCCTGCTGTGGGCAATGTTCTTATTATGCATAATCACAGGTTATAGTTATTCTGCTGATTTATTTATTTATTTATCGAATATCTGTCAATTACTCAGCAATTAGTGTCCAAATATCCCTAAAAATGTGCCTGATCAGTGTCTGGGCAACATGACTCTTAACCCAGCCAATTCCTTAAAGGAATAGATTACTCAATTTATTTACACATTCTCAATTGTAATTTATTTGTTTACTTCATATTGTTTGAAAACTTTTTTTATTTTTGTGGTTTAACAATATTTTATGCAAATGTTTTAAATGTAATGACCGTGTTTTACTCCATTAAGGCATATATACTGTCATTCAAATGTTTGGAGTCAGTCATTTTATTTATTTATTTTTTTTGCAAGAAATTAATGCTTTTATTAAAAAAAAAAACACATTAAATTAATCAAAAATGATAGTAAAGAGTAAAGACTGACATTCATCAAATTCATTTATTCATAAAAGAATCCTCCTGAAAAAAAAGTTTACACAAACTGATTTCAACTGATGATGATTTGATTATATTATTTGAGCAGCAAAAATTGAAATTTTACTGCAGCATCAAATTGGCAAAGATTTCTGAAGGATCATGTCACACTAAAGACTGGAGTATTGATACTGAAAATGTAGCATTGCTATCACAGGAATAAATTACAAACGCAAATAATAAAATATAAAACCATTATCTTCATGCTGCTCTTTTCCAGTTCTTAGTGAAAAAGTAATGACTAAAATCATTTTAGATCGAACTGTTCCTTTAAGAGCTGCTAGTCATTCAAACAACCCAATTACAGTTTTGCACATCACTGGTGTCTATTTAGACCTTTTAATTATGGCCTCCGCATATCCTCTGTGTGTTTTTTTTTTTTTTTTTTTTTTTTTTTTGTATGTTCCTCCCATCCATCAGAAACTGCACCTAAGTGAAGATGTAGCAGGAGCGACCTTCATGGCAGCTGGAAGCTCCGCCCCCGAGCTGTTTGCCTCTATAATTGGTAAGCCACACGTACAGGTGCTTGTATGTGCATTAGTCATGTGTCAACAGATGCTGTGGATCAGGACACTCTTGCTTTGTTTTGCAGGTGTGTTCATAACACATGGAGATGTGGGGGTGGGTACCATAGTGGGCTCAGCCGTGTTCAACATCCTGTGCATCATCGGTGTGTGTGGGATATTTGCGGGGCAGGTGAGAATCTCTCTGAGCTCTATATACACCTCTCTTCCTTCGGAGCTGCTGCCACTTTTGACCTTTTCATGTTTTCATCTGAGCATTGCGGTGTGAAAATTCAATTGTTTTTTCCCTTCTTACTCTCATTTCAAACAATGGTTTATTTTTAAATATTCCATTAAAAAAAGTAAAAGTTCTACCACATTAAATATAGCTTTGCAGGCAAATACTTTGGTTGCTGTAATGAGGTCCAAGAAAGGCCTTTAAAATCACACTGCTGTGATATTTTTGTATTTTGAGAAATAAAACCTTTTTTGTTGTGGCTTATGGCATGACTTGAGGGTACAGTAGACATGATCAATTTAACAAAGCATAGTTGCTTTTGTTGACTTCTGTTTACAAAGAACTTCTTTTTTCCCCACTAGGTTGTTTTTCTCACCAAGTTTTCCGTGTTCAGAGACTCAATCTACTACACTTTATCTGTGGTTGCCCTTATTGCAGTAAGTGGCATTAATCTACTGAGCTTTGTTAACTAAGTGGCAAAAATAGAGTAGGATCTAGAAGTAAAAATCCCATTACATTTCTCCACAAAGAAACTGATAATTAGCAATAACAAAAAAAAACCTTTCAAGGTAGGTGTACCATGAGCTTTGAGGATTTTAAACAATGGTTTAGAAGCGTTTATGAAGAAAAGTCAGTAATGCTTGTAGAAGTTGCTACCATTATGGAGTAGAGCATTTCTAAATGTGCCAGTAACCACGAAGAACACCCCAGCAACCAAGTCAAAAGGTCCTCACTTCATTATTAAAATGCTTCAGATGTTTTTTTTATTAATCAATTACTTTATTGCTTTATTTTGTTTTGTAGTTTAAGATTTGTTTGCAGTATTTGCTGTGCCCTTATAAAAGACTTAAAGGGGCTATGTGTAGGTTTTTACTTCAAAAAATCTTTAAGAGAGTTTTCATTTGTCCATTTATGAGCCAACCATAATGTAATAGGAAGAATGACACCTTGACTGTCCACCACGGTTGCCTCTATCAGCCTGTAGGCTCAGTTGTGTCTGGAGGAGTCGGGTCCGAATTGGCGCGAAAATTCACAAAATGTGACATCATGCGCGTTCTCGTCTACAGCGGCAATCGCTAGCGGTAGTGTTTGAAATGGACTCTGCGGACGGAAAGAAGCGACCAGCCTCCAGCACAACCCAGACACCCATGGAAACTCCTCGTAAGCTTAAAACAATAAAAAAAAGCCTTATCTAGTGCGCACCGAAAACGAGCATGAGACTGGCTGCAGTTCCTCTAACGGCCACTGGTGTCAGTAACTGTTAGAAATTTCAGAACTTACGCAGTGCTCCTTTAAAGGGACAGTTCACCAAAAAATGAAAATTCTGTCATTAATTACTCACTCTCATGTCGTCCCAAACCTGTAAGACCTTCATTCATTTTCAGAACACATATTTTTGATGAAATCCGAGAGCCTGACCCTCCATAGACAGCAATGCAACTTTCAAGACCCAGAAAGGAAGTAAGAACATCATTAAAATAGTCCATGTGACATCAACTGTAGTGTTATAAAGCCACAAGAACTTGGGCCTTGAACATGGTAGTTCTGTTGCTCTCTATGCAAGGTCAGAAAGCTCTCGGGTTTCATCAAAAAGATCTTACTTTGTGTTCTGACGTTGAACAAAGGTCTTACGGGTTTGGAAAGACATGAGGGTGAGTAATTAATGACAGAATTTTCACTTTTGAGTGAACAGATATAAAGACAATACTACTTTGTCAGTCTTTCTCTTAAAAAAACAACAAAAAGTTTGTTCATAATGGGGATCGTTGGTTTGGTTCAAGTCTTTATTAAACACCTTTTTAAAAAGGAAATCATGAAGAAAATACTGGGTCGTCACTGTTAAGCTCTGTAGAGCATGTAATTGAGACATGCACTGAAAATCTGCTGTCACTCCATGAATATTTACACACACTCTGAACTTTTCTTTCAGTTCATTTATGATGAAAAGATTTTGTGGTAAGTGAACGTCTGAGTATATTTTATTCTGACTGGTTGAAAGCAGACACATGATTGTCTTTCTCCTCTGCCTCTGCAGGTGGGAGAGTCTGATACTGATTGTCATGTATGTTGGCTACATTATCATCATGAAGTGAGTCTACCTTTGTTTTGTATACTCATTTATTTAAACATCTGATTATTTATTTACTTAACTGTTTAGCCTGAAGTATCTTTAAATGATCATGTTTTCCATTTAATATTTGACCTTTTAAATAAAGGAGTGTGTTATTGAAATGTTGTATAATATTGTAATGTGTATTGCTGTTGTATGAAATAAGTGTTTAATATTGAGTCTTTGCTGGTTTTTCTATACTGACTACTTAAATTTTAGTAAAGTGACAACATAGAACTGCATGGTACTTTGTGCTGAATTAAGGTGCAGTTACAACTGTTCAGTAAATTTTCATGGCAAAATACAGTCATTTCAATAGGATTTAAACAATCAGGATTTTTGTGTCGAGTCAAAGATTTCCCCTTGCAGATTTTGTTCAAGTTGATCATTTGCCATATCGAACAACTGCTTGGTTTGAAAGTAACTTGTGTGAGCTGTGCTTCATACATCACTACACTATTAACAATAGACAATTGACACTTTTTGCCTGAGAAATCTGTGTGTGTGTGTGTGTGTGTGTGTGTGTGTGTGTTAGGTTTAACACTAGCATACAGAACTGCTTTTCGGGAAAGGAAGACAAGAGTGTCGCCAATGGTAATACGGTCATCAGCGAGATGGAAGATGGTAATGCATGTTATGATCAGTTTTGGGATGATCCATCATGGCCATTACTCGGACCAGGTAAGGGTAACTAGACAGGCTTCCTCGTGGGCTAGTAGCGACTAACCCTCTGCCACTTACAACAAAGCCAGATCTTGTTCTCTTTAAATTAATTCCACTTTACTATCTATATTTCTGCTGTTTGTAAAGCCTACGCCAACAGCACTTACTGAAGGCTGACACTTTGCTTTCTTGCTGAATAACTGAGGTGCGCTTTCTGTTTCAGAGTGTGGTGTCCTGTAGTGCAGCTCTAACTGTTGTGCTGCGTGGTGGTCTCTGTCACCCCCCCGCTGAAGCCTGTCTGTTTAGCCTTACTAAATCTGCCCTGGCTCCTGTCTCATCCTGCAGTGCTCTCTGTGTCTGTGTGTGTGTTCATGTCTTTCTCTCAGAACCAGTGATACATCCTTTCACTCGTTTACAAAATGGTAACTGTCACTGTTTCTGATTGATGAGGTTTGCATTCATGTATTCATTTGAGGTTTTGTAAAGATATCTGTCAAGGACAAAGGCAAGTGAAATACAGATATGGTAACATCACAACATAAAATCAGAATTGACAATGTTCCTGGTGTCATTGTGTACAGTTTATCAGTGTGTGTTGTCCCATGGAGAGAGATTTTTTTTTTTTTTGGCCATTTCTTAGCATTCGAGGCACAGAAATCACTCATTTTACCTTCAAGTTAGATTTAACCAAGGATATTCCTTTAATATTGTGAATGTCTTTGGTCATTATGTTTGTCTATATGTATTTAATAGTGTATTGGCCATAGAGCTCTTCCTGTGGTGTCCAGCAGTAATCTGCGGGATAGTTGAGGATTTCATTTCATGTCAGTATTCTGTGTGTCGATGGTTTCTGACAGTATCCTGAGGCGCTCAGAGGTGGGCCTACAGTCTTTCCCAGCAGGAATCAGTATCTCACTGACAAATAGGACTTTAGATTGAAAGTTGTGACACATCCTTTTTCTTTTGAGTGTGTGTTTACAGTCCTGCTGGTTTCTGTGCACAGTTGTTGAGGATTTTTTTGTTTTTGGTCTCTTAGGGCAGGTTTGACAGTTATGTGTGTGTGTGTGTGTGTGTGTGTGTGTGTGTGTGTGTGTTTTATGGACAAATACTGTACTTGCTGCACGTATTGAGCATGAGTACAATGTATAGGTGCACTTACAAACAATTTTTCCTCTGTGTCCGCAGTAAAGCCCAGTAAAGAGTACACTAGGGGCTCTCTTGTGATGGTGGATGAGATGATAAATTCAAGCCCTTCACATTATCGGTTCCCCGAGGCTGGCCTCAGGGTCATGATCACCAACCACTTTGGGCCCAAGACACGTCTGCGCATGGCAAGCCGCCTTATCATCAATGAGGTAAGAAAATGCACTCGGTGAGTGAACGGTTATATATGGTCCATACAATGAAAGTCAGTGTTGTTTTGAACCCTGCCGAGTACCATTATATGGACAAAAACCCATCCCCTTCACAACCTACAGTAGCTATGTTTCCATGATGAGAATTTAACTAGATGCAAATTTCCAAGATGCAAATTTAACTAATGCATCAAACTGGAATATCGCATAAAACATTTGTGAATAAAGCACAGTTTCAATCCAACGAGTAAAAGAGAAAATCGTCACTTCCTGATAAACTGGCAATACATATCTCTAAGAAAAGTAGGAGAAGCCATTGAATATTATTTTCATATGATAAATTACTTGCGTCTCAGAGACAATTATAAAGAAATACTTTGACAGACTTACACAGGCATTTCAGAACAACCAAAACAACATTTCAGATGCTGTGCAATGAGATCAGCTGGGTAGTCAAGTTATCCCATCTCATTGTGCAAAGTCACATGACCTTTTTGATTTGCATGGTGTAATTTAATCGGTAAATGTGTTTCCATCGTAGTTTGTGTATTTTTTTTCTTACCAGATAAAAAGTATATCCTACTCAGTTGTGCGCATAAGTTTTGTTCATTTTTAGAATTTATGCGCATCTTGGCGTTTCCATCCAGCGTCTTCATGCAACATGCAACATTATAAATTGCGCATGAAAATAGGTGGATGGAAACATAGCTAACTTTTCACAATACATTCAATTTCTTATGGATCAAATTTGAATGCCCATCTTACTTATTGTTCCTTTTTCAAACATTGTCTTTCGCTTGGAAAATGTCACAATACAGAAGTTAAATGGGTTGTGAACGCTGATTCATGTTGAATTCAACAGATTAGAGTTGCAGATGTGTTCAGCTATTTATATAGATCTTCAAATGAGGCTCATCTGTTGAGAGTTCCGCATCTGCCCTATCCACTTATAATAAGCATATTTAGCACTGGGAACCCAGAGACTGGATTATAAGCCGGAGTTCAGAAGGGTTTATGGGGCAGTCTTTGTTGGCTAACTCAGCACTGTGGAATTCTCACGTCAGGTAGCCTAGTTCTGGGTGTGAGGCTGATTAAACTGTTTCTATAAATATCCACACACTGGCGTTCAAAGAATTGTGTTAGAAATTCAAACCCCTGCTACAAAGACTGCTGAAGAATTTGATGGTGACATGTCATCTAGTTAAGGGAATTGAGGCTGGGAATGGTGTTAAACTTAGTACTTAACATTTTAAGGGATACTGAACCCAGAAATGAAAAAAATTTCGTTATTTACTCACTCATGTTATTTCTAACACCCAAATGTTTCAGAAAATGAGCATCATACTAGTGGGGAAAAATTCTAATTAGCTTAGAAAAGTGAGGAAATGGATGAGTGAATTATAAAGCAGTTTTTGCTCACTGCCCCTCATACAGCAGCAGCGGCTGGTGAAGATGGCCAATGGGGTGGATGCAGTGTTGGTTGCTGAAAAGAAAGCTGACACCATAGAAAATGGCAACGTAGCGGAGGACAAACTCACTGAGGAGCCGGAGAGTGAGCTGTCATCTCCCTTCGTCTTGCCTGGTGAGGCGGTTTCACTTTCTCATACATTAACACATTGGCTCTTTAACCGCATGTTGTGACATCAGTGCATCTGAAGTTATAGTATACTGGATCTATTCACATAGTCCTTACGCTGTGTACTAACCAGCAAGGTCCCTGTGGTGATATTAAAAATGGAAATATCAGGGTATTATATTATATAGTAAAATGGTTTTGCGTGTGTTGTATGTCAGTATGATTTTTTTTTTTTTTTTCAAAAATGACATTAAAGACATTTACAATATTACAGAAGATTTCCAGTTCAAATAAATGCTTTTGAACTTTATTTATCATGCATCCTGAAATTTTGCACTGTTTCCAATCATGATATATTATGCAACACAACATTGATGATAATAAGAAAAAATGTTTCTTGAGAACCAAATCAGCATATTAGAATGTTTTTCAATATTTGTCACCACAGGAATAAATTACATTTTAATGTATATTAAAATAGAAAGCTATTTTAAATTGTAGTAATATTTAAAAATGTCTAATTGTACTGTATTTTTGATCACATAGATGTAGCCTTGGTAAGCATAAGGCTGTACAAAAAGGAAAAACTGAAAGTCTTGGAAATGTTGAACTTCCATGTTAATCTGTTTTTGTCAGTCATGAGTTATAATTAAAGGTGCAGTAGGAGATCTTGGAAAATGCAAACTTTAGCCTGATAGCACTGAAAGCGTACGTCCCACCTTCCCTGCAAATCGCCGTCCAAAGCCACGCCCCCTGAACGCATATACGCTCGCAGATCGAAGATCAGAGACAACATTACTACGATACATATGTCATTCACCGGATAGCACAGTTAGTAAAAGTACAACAATACCAGGAGGGAAGATCAGGTTGTTGATGCTTGCCTGCCATTCTCGCTCTGTCAGCATGCATAGCATACATGCACGCGCTGATGACGTATCCTGTCTGCGCGAACCGGGTGCGCAGAGGTATACAAATACATATGTTGACAGGCAGGTAGGAAAACCAATCAAAATGCTCGGAATGAGCGTTTTGATTGGATGAACATTTCTTGGTCAAACGGATAAATACATTTAGGCCACTTAACTTAATAACTGCTATCAGGATGTGAAGAGACTTTCAACCAGCATAACAAAAAAATGTTTCTAAAGACAATCACCTATTGCACCTTTAATATTAGAACCAGATGGCGGCGCGTACACATCGCGAGGCTCAGCGTCTCTCCAGTTTTTGCAGTTTTGCAGTATTGTTCCTGCTCATCTCAGGCCTGTTCGCACTGAACAGCTTTGCCTTAATATCTTATACCCAACAGGAGTTTTTGGATATCGGTCTGCACTTTTCCAACAGTTTTATCACCAATCCTCGACTCATCCCTGAGATCTCCAGAATACTCGAGGCTACATGCTCTACTCAGCAGGGCGGAAGCACTCGCAGGGCTACACGCTCTGGGCAGATAGAACGGCAGATGACTCCGGCAAGACCAGAGGCGAAGGATTGTGCATTTATGTAAACAAAGCTTGGTGTACGAACTCTGAAATTGTTGGGAGACACCGTTCACCTAACCTAGAGTTTCTCATGGTTAAATGTAGACCTTTTTATCTGCCGTGGGAGTTCACTTCCACCATTATAACTGCAGCCTATATTCCCCCGGATGCTAATGCGCAGCTTGCTATGAACGAACTGCATGCGGCCATTAGTAAACAACAGACTGCACACCCGGAGGCTATATTTATTGTTGTAGGTGATTTTAATCACTCCAACTTAAAGACGGTGGGACAGTCAGATCATCTTTTTTTGTTTCTGACCCCCAAGTATTCACCCCTCATCAACCGTGTGAAGCCATCAGTGAGAACCATCAAAGTGTGGCCGATGGGAACAGAGTCTGTACTTCAGGATAAGTTTCAACACACGGACTGGAGAATGTTTGCTTCTCAGGCTGGCATTGACATTGATATCTACACCACCTCTGTACTGGATTACATCAACACCACCATTGACAGTGTGACAACATGGAAACAGATCACAACGTACACTAATCGGAAGCCATGCATGAACAAGGAGGTGCGGCTCCTGCTGAAAGCCCGCAACACTGCTTTCAGATTAGATGACGCTCAGGCCTACTGCAAATCCAGGGCTAACCTGAACAGGGGCATCAAGAAGGCCAAGCAATGCCTACAAGCTAAAGGTAGAGGAACATTTTTCCAACTCTGACCCCCGATGCATGTGGCAGGGCATCCAGGTCATCAGTGACTACAAGCCACGCAACTCAACTCCGATGGTCACAGACTTCTTCCTTAATGAGCTAAATTACTTTTATGCTTGCATTGACAATAACAACAAGGAGATGGCCACCAAGATCACACTCTGAGCAGACCATCAAACCCTCAAACTCACCACCACAGATGTCTACACAGCATTGAGTCGGATCAACGTACGCAAGGCTGCTGGCCCGACGGTGTGCTCAGGATATGTGCTGAGCAGCACGCAGAGGTCTTTAGACATTTTCAAATCTCTCCCTCACCCAAGCAACTGTGCCAACATGCTTTAAGTCCACATCCATTGTGCCTGTGCCGAAACACTCCTCCCCGACGTGCCTGAATGACTATTGCCCCATAGCACTCACACCAATTGTTATGAAGTGCTTTGAGCGACTGGTCCTGGCACACTTCAAGAACTGCCTCCTACCCTCACTGGACCCACATCAATTTGCCTACCATAGCAATAGGAGCACGGAGGATGCAGTATGCACAATGCTGCACTCGGTACTCACACACTTGGACAATAACAACACATGTACGAATGTTGTTTGTTGACTTCCGCTCAGCATTCAACACTGTCATTCCCTCCAAGCTGACCACTAAACTTGGAGACCTGGGATTATGGACTTTCTGACCAACAGACCTCAGCATGTCAGGTCAGGCCACACCTGCTTCACCACCATCACACTCAACACCGGCGTACCACAGGGCTGTGTGCTGAGCCCATTCCTCTACTCCCTCTACACCCATGACTGCAGGCCTGTGCATGGATCCAACTCCAAGTTTGCAGATGACACCACAGTGATTGGCCTCATCAGAGAAGACGATGAGACTGCCTACAGGGAGGAGGTACAGCACCTGGCTGCATGGTGCTCTGACAACAACCTGCTCCTTAACACCAGTAAGACAAAGGAGCTTATTGTGGACTTCAGGAAGAAGAAAGGAAGCACGCATGACCCCATCCACATTAATGGGATGGTTGCTGAGCATGTCTCCAGCTTCAAGTTCCTGGGAACCCATATCTCGGAGGACCTGTCTTGGACCACAAACACCTCCAGCCTGGTCAAGAAGGCTCACCAGCGCCTCTTCTTCCTTAGGACACTGCCATCCAGGTGAACTTCTACCGGTGTGCAGTCGAGAACATCCTGACCATTTGCATCACAGTCTGGTATGGGAACTGCTCAGTTGCTGACTGCAAGGCACTACAGAGAGTGGTGAAAACCGCCCAATGCATCACAGGGACACCACTTCCTGCTATTGAGGATGTCCAGAGAAAACGCGGTCTACGTAGAGCTCGCAGCATTCTTAAGGACTCCTTTAACCCTGACGATAGTCTATTTAACCTCCTGCCCTCCGGGAGGCGCTTCCGGAGCCTCCGGACAAGGACCCAGCAGACTCAGGAACATCTTTTTCCCTACAGCTGTCTCCTTACTGAATTCTGCTCTAGGTTTTTTTGTTCACTGCCTGTGTTTGGAGTGCCTTTTATAAACACTCGTTAAGCAATTTATTTTCACTTTTCCGATGTGATTAGAAAAGGGAAAAAAAGCGAGTTTGCCTAAATACGGTTTTGAACCCTTGTCGATTGCATCACACACTACATCCATGCGCATTACTCTCTAACCTACGCCACTGCTGAAACTATTTGACTGTCCAATGAGATGAAATGACATGAGTGTTTATTCTCAACATTTTATCGCAATTGTTATCGCAAACATAACTTTATTCTCAATTTAATGAGTTTAATCTCAACATTTCTAAATTTTTCTTGAAATTTAACGAGATGAATCTCGTATTATAATGATTTTAAGCTCAAGATGGTTTTATTTTTTTTAATATTGCTTGGCCCTAATCCTCTTCCGTAGCCTTAATATTATGCACTGCATGGGCATTTCTCATGTGTTTTCTTGTGAGCTCTGCTTTTATCTGAGCTATGAGCTAGGATCAGATGATCAACTGAATGCCATAAAGAGAAGACTTTTTTTTTTTTTTTTTTTTTTTTTGGAGGGCTGATTACTGACACGCTGTGCCATGTGACTGTAGGGGGCGCTATGGATAAAGTGAAGTTTTTCATTTCCTGGCCTATTTTGGTGTTGCTGTTCTTCACCATACCCAATTGTGCCAAACCACGGTGGGAGCGCTTCTTCATGCTGTCCTTCTTCCTCTCTACGCTGTGGATCGCCATCTTCTCCTACGTCATGGTGTGGATGGTGAGTTTCAGTATCTTTGTGTGTAAGCATTTTGATGTCTTTTTCCTCATGCGTTATTCAATTTATTAAATATACTTGATGAATTGTGTTAATACAATATTTCAAATCTTGAATCTTAACTGTGACTGCCATAGTAAATTTTGTAAAATCTTTTTATTAGCCCCCTAGCAGCCCCCCTGGTGTTCCTTGGACGCCAGTTTGAAATTGTCTTTGTTTTGACACTATTTCTTTTGAATTTTGCTTATTTTAGGTCATTCTGCTTGCTTGCATGTTACATCACTATTCCTATAAGCATTTCATTGAAGCTCATTCATGTGGGTTGCTGTGTGCAGGTCACAATCGCTGGATACACACTTGGAATCCCAGATGTCATAATGGGTATAACTTTCCTGGCTGCTGGCACCAGTGTTCCCGACTGCATAGCCAGTCTCATTGTCGCACGACAAGGTAGAGCTCTCCTTTGATTTCTTGGTTTTTCTACCTTCGCTTATCTTTAATCCATGTTGAGCTGACTTTCCAGCTTTGGCTTTGTGTCTGTGTGCTCAGGCCTGGGGGACATGGCTGTCTCCAACACGATTGGCAGTAACGTCTTTGATATCCTGGTTGGACTCGGCGTTCCCTGGGGCATCCAGACAATGGCTGTCAACTACGGCTCTGTGGTATCTGTCTTTGTTACTACTCAAACATACAATTCCACAAAGACCGTAAAAATTACCTTTCTTTTTTGTGTGTCCTTTTTAGGTTAAAATCAACAGTAGAGGATTGGTTTACTCTGTTGTTCTGCTGCTGGGTTCGGTGGCTTTAACTGTGAGTAAATGTAAAGGACAATTCACTTCAGAAGTGCAATACATGGACACCCCTTTTTAGTTTTAGTTAGAACCTCTAATTCCACTGACGTCTACAAAAATTCTCCTGGCTCCTGGTACATTACTGAAATATTAATTTAAATAACAGTAACCAAGGTGGAAAATCAAGCAGATAACAGATTGATCAGCCGATAGTTTTTTGTTTTTGTTTTTTATCTCCCCACAATCAATAATATGAAGAAAAACTTTCAACACAATGGAAAAAAGTATGTTTTATAGATCAAAAGTCGTGAATATTTATTACAAAATTAATAATGATTTAAAATTGTAAAAAAATGTATTGTCATATGAAATGTACATATTTATTGGATAAGTATATGTTGGATAATTCATTTAAATGTAATATTTTTTATATCAATCTACAAAACAAGAAGGGGAGAGAGGAAAAAAATAAAAATAAAATCAACTTTTTAAATGGCATGTATATATAATTTATCCATGTGCTCTCACGTTACTGTTATACTCTAATACCATTCATTGCTCAAACTCATATATAGGTTGATCTCTAGTCCAAATATGTAGCGGAGTAGAACGCAACAAGCATCTGCTGAATTAGAAGCTGTTTACAAATACATTTTTAAAAAGCCACTGAATGCAAGTATAGAGTAGACTTAAACAAGATCTTGGGTTTTAAAAAAAAAAAATCGATATTCAAATGAAGACCATAATAAAGTGGAAAATCAAATTTTTTCATCCCTTCTTAAAGGGATAGTTCATAAGTACCCCATGATTTACCTTACAATTTCTCAAGCCATCCTAGGTGTAGACGTTCTTCGAATACAATCGGAGTTATATTTAAAAATGTCCTGGCTCTTAAAGTTTGTGTAAGAAAAATATTTAAAACTTTATCACCCGGTTTCATAGAGAAGGCTTAAGCCTAGTCCTAGACTAAAATGTAAGTCTGAGCTGTTTCAACTGAAATAAGCTTGCACTGACTGATCTTAAAATATATCAGTGCCTTTGTTTTGTCTCGAGATGCATCCCAGTAATGTTTTTTTCTAAGCATGTTTATAAAAATTACTTAAAGGTGCCATAGAATGAAAAACTGTCTTTACCCTGGCATATTTAAATAATAACAGTTCTGTACATGGAAATGACATACAGTGAGCCTCAAACACCATAGTTTTCTCCTTCATATGTAAATCTCGTGATTAAAAAAGAGCACTGAAAAACAGGCGAATCAGAACATAACACCGACTGTGACGCAACAGTCAGGATCACTACGCCCCCAACATTTGCATAAACCCGCACTTGTTCTAAGCCGGCCGAACCATCAGAAGCTCTGCAGGTATTGTAAATAAACAAGCGCGGACAACAGCGAAAATAACACAATAAATGTTATGTTCCAGGCCGTGCAGGGGGTGTGAAGTGCAGGGATGGGTTGGTGTCTGTATTCAGAAAGGCACAGAAAGCAAATAACGCGAGCCACTAAAGGGACATGGTTAGCTCCTTGCTAGCGGTAGCCTGTTACAGTACATAAGATTTCACTCTCAGTAAGGAGAGATGAGGATGATGGCGAATGACTTACAGATCCTGAGCACCACTGACAAGCATCTGATCTTGTGAAATGTGTGGTAAGTACTGTTGCTCCATAATGTAAACATAGTTTGTGTGATCGCGTCTCTTGAAAGAGAAACTATAACGCGATCGATGGATCGTTCAAAAGCAGTTTCAATGCCTCGCATATTAATAACGGCTCCCTGATGCCCGCGTTTTATAATACAGTATAATTACCCGACGATATAACTGCGAGAGAAAGTATTTAAATATATATTTTCCTCCCTGTGCTTCCTTCTTGCTGATGAGCCGTACTGTGAAACAGCCAATCAGAGCAGAGCTCATTATTATTCATGACCCTGCCAAATAAGCCAATAACAGACCGTTTCATTCTAGGCAGAAATCCTAGGGTTGTAAATGGACATGTAAAATCGTTTCTGGAGATTTTTTTGCCCTTACCTAAGCCACATACCTTCTGTGTAGATATCAGAGAACAATTTAAAATACTGTATCAAATGCATTCTATGGCACCTTTAAATGTCCTAATTGAACTATGGCCAAATCCTGGTTTAGGCTAAATCTTGTCTGTGAAACCGGGCCTATAAACCGTAATCTCTAGCTTCCGCTACATGTCGTACATGCATTCATGAGACAATGGCGTTGCAGTAGATGACGTAGGCGACTGCGGCGACGAATGTGGAAATGACGAACGAGCAAATGTAGTGTACAAAATGAGGATTTGTAAAGACAAATGTCGGAGGATTTCGAAATAAGCCAAGAGGAGACTGGTTTTCATTTGCAGTGAATAAAACTTGGTTCTCACGAGACTAGCATTTCCTCACTGGAGCTTACGCTACGCCTACGTCATCCACTAGAACACCGCTCTCTCTTGAATGTGCGTATGTCAGTTAGGAGAAGCTAGAGATTACGATTGTTTAGGTATCCATACAGTGTATAGAAGAATATCTTCTCTGGTTTCCAACGAATGATTTTTTTTGTCCACTTTCAGGTGCTGGGGATCCATGCGAACAAGTGGAGGTTGGACTTTAAGCTGGGCATATACGTGCTTGTTCTGTATGCCATCTTCCTCTGCTTTTCCATCTTGATCGAATACAATGTCTTCACTTTTGTCAACCTGCCCATGTGCCAAGAGGGTGTCTAAGCTAGAAGATTTCCTTGGGCTTTGAACCAAAATACCTCCGGGATAAACCTGCAACCAAAATCACCAATGATTCTGCTGTTTCCTCTCTCTTTAAACTCCCTACTGTTGAAGAAAACCACTGTCTCTCCCGCTGCACATTCAAACCACTTTTTCCTCATGCGTTATTCAATTTATTAAATATACTTGATGAATTGTGTTAATACAATATTTCAAATCTTGAATCTTAACTGTGACTGCCATAGTAAATTTTGACTCGCAACTTTCTCCATCAATTCCAGGAAATTAAAATTTCCTTGGCAGCTCTCTTTATAACTGGATATTCTTCCACTTCTGAACCTTGGACAATCACAATGCAGCCCGTAAATGTCTTGTTCAGAGCAGAAAGATTCGAAGTGTACACTTACATCACAAACTGCACACACACATGGCACTGACATAGAATGCTGCTCATTTCTGTATGCATTAGCAATCTACATTTTCTAATTTCTCTTCCCTTGAGACAATGTGTGACATGAACACGAACATAATGCACTTTATATGTGGCATAAAACATCTATATCATATTAATTTATTTCCTCCGGAATGGAAAAATTAAAGTACATCCTTGATGTGGCGCAATAAAAAGATGGAACTGACATGAAATGAGTGCCCTCGGGCAAGCAAGTGATTCTCGCAGCTCGTTACACACAAGAAAAATGTGGAAACAAGACGCATAGCAGATGTGAAGCATTTTCTGTATGGATCGTGCGGCAGGGGGTGAGCTGTTATGAAATCCTTATGAGCTGGAATGTATATTTCCTGCTGAGAGCTTCCGGCAGGTGCCCATCGGAGAGGTCAGCGAGTGGACCAGCTTCTAACACATGGAAACAGAGGCTCTAAAATTAGACACGTTTTGGTTTCCCCTTTACTATTCCAGATCTGCATTAACCAGTGAATGGAACCAATCATAAAGCACACATCAAAAGCTGCTCCTCACCTCTCGTTCAGACCAGAGCAGATGACCCTCAGGACCGCTCTTTACTTGTTTCGCAGTATGGACGATGACTGACAACTGTGGCTAACACATACTGATCACATCACAAACAGAGATCCTGAATTCTGCAAACATGCTACAAATCGAAGATTTTTTGTTTGTATGTAAATATAACATTACTGATCCTGTTTGAACCAGTGCTTCCTTACAGATGATGGGAGGTGAGGGTGAATTTACATACGTGACCAAAGCGGCCACTTTTTCTTTATTTCCAATGCATTCCTAACCTCCCTCTCTGGATATTTATTACCGTTTGTCTGTAATGCATGATTTGACACAAAGAAGCCATTTTTAAAGCAGGGCAAAGCTTTGTGAGCTCGTATCAATGTTCCTACAAAAACGAATCTCAAGAAACTATGCCCAGGTCATATTTGATCCCAAACTCAAAAGAAAAATCAGTTAGATTGTGCAAGGAAACTAAGTTTAAAGACCTTTTTAATGTTTATCTGCATTGCAACATTTATTTTCATAAAATTGAAGCACATTTTCAACCCTGGGTTCTCACTGCTGCAATGCATGCGGATTTCATACTGTAATTTGTGCATACTGTAATAAAATAGATTTAAATTAGCATAAATGTAAAATTACCATAAAGATATTTAATTACTGTAATTATATATTTTCCATTACAGTAATAGGATCAAGATTTTGTTATGAGGCCATGGAAATGTTTTGATTGTATTATTGTATGATTGCATGAGTAATTTAAATGAGTTTTTGCGTTATGGTAATGTTTTTTGTTTGTTTTTTTCTATTGCGGTAATGATTTTTCGTTGCAGTAATGAAAATTACGGTAATGATGTTTCAGGTAGAAAATATGCTTACCTTGATGCCACAATACCAAACCAAAATTATAATGGTCTTAGATACTTTAAGCATAAAACAATTTTAAAAAATCTTTGTTTTTGTGGTAAAATATGACCTGAACTTGACCTCGACTCTTTTCCTGAGATTCACCCCTAAATGGCAGCTATAGGACCCCCCATTCACTCAGCTGCTAGTGGGCTCAGGAGATCTGAACTTGATCGTAGGGGAACGAGCGTGTCTTTGTGTCTTTTGTCAGTAGTAGAAGCTGTCGTTGTTAAGTGCTAGGAGGTGCTGTCGCTGTTGTCTGTGCAAAAAGACAGGTGTTGCAGTATTTGATGTACACATTATATATGATATATGCAATCTCAGTCGGTGAGGGCCGAGTGCGGAGATTATATTTTCATAGATGAGCCATGTTTGTGAAAGCTGCTGAAGTTGCCCACCGCTGTAACGCATGCAGATTCTGTCATCTAATCTTATATCACATCATTGCCATTCTGTAGAATGTCGACTTTAGTTTATTGTGGCTATGTGCTGTGCGGAATGACGGTGGTGTCATGTGATGATTCTCTTTCGTTCGTTGTTCTGTGGTGTTACTCAGTGGTGATCTGTACGATTACATTATTCAGCTGAAATAGAAACACCATACGCACACTGTTGGAGGAGCTTCTAAAGCTTCTTCCTATGCTGGTTGCCACGTTAAATAGTTAAGTGTTTTTTTCCAGCATTAAATGAATTCTTTGGTGCCAGTTTCTATTTTTTTATGTTAGTTCCTCCCTGATTGTTTTGGGAAGTCTCTTTTGTCAGTGCAATAGAAAGTGTATTCATATAGGCCTACTATTGATTTGAATCTATTTGTCAGCACACTATCCTTTACTTTGTCGCAGGTTATTTGTGCCATGCTTGATGTAAATGCTACCGTTATATTTGAACTGAGATGAGTATTTTTTGACACATAATTGTATTTTATAAACTTCGGATCTCCGGAGTAGTTTGATTAATGTCTCATGGGGTCACTTCAAATGGGATGTCTTTGTTGCCAGTTGTATAGCACTCTTACATGAATAGACTTATATGCACTCTTCATTGTATGCCTCTTCAAATGACTCTCCCACGCATGAATATGCATAAGAGTATGAGAACTTCTCATGTGGTGTCTTGATTTATTAAACACACACATGCACAGATACATGCGCAACTGCTCCACGAGTGACCTGCTGCACTGTGAGTGGAAACCTTTTGTAAGGTACAGATTTAATGATTTTCAACACAAGATGTTGGTGTAACTTGAATGTATTGTCTTGCAATGGATGTATCCAACCAATGCATTTTACTGTAAAGCAATAATCTAAAAAAATATGAACAATATATGAAACAAGAATATTGTATGGAGAAAACAATTAAATTATACCGTTTATAAATGTGTTTCTTGGGTGTCTGTCGTGCATTTGGTCATTTAGCGCCCCCGCATGTATAAAACCAGTAACTGCAGTTCTGGCCATTTTGTGTTTTCTTGTAAAATGGAATCGTTGTTGCTGTTCTGCAGTCGCTTCTGATGCACAGAGATGGGTGAGTTTTATACTCAAGTTAACGTCGTTATGTCGCCAAATCAGAAGTGGCATCGAAAAGATAACTACTGTGTGTGTGCAAGTATGCAGGACGCGTTGTGTTTGTTTTTAAGAGGCAATCACGGAAGTGTCAGTGCGCTTCTGTTTTCCTCTATTTGTTGCACTGTAGTTATACGCTTTTATTATAGTGTTGCATTTTTGAAATGCATGCTTTACCTGTGGCGCCAGCTATTTTAACAGTTTTTGTAATGCATGCATAATTATTGACGTTTTAATGACAGGGGTTACAAATTAATGTGCGTCACTCTAAAATAGTTTATAAACTCAATGTTGACAGATACAGCAGTTGGCTATATAAAATATAGGCTGCTTTCATTTTTCCACTGTTCTACAAAGCTCAGACCGGGGTTAGTTGTCACACTGCTTAATGTACATTTAATACAGTGTTGCATTTCTACAGTTATTGTTCAGGAAAAAGTTGCAGTTGTTTGAACACAAAGTCGATAGTGGAACATGTCACTATTTATGGGGCAGGTTAAGTTGTCACAGTGGTGCCTGCCACTAAACGGCCTATTATATACTTTAAAGTAGAATTTTGGTAGTAGGCCTAAAATATGGACTATTCAAAACTATTCATGAAACGGTAAAACATGTAAAAGGGTAATATCAAACCATTGTTTGACCGATAAAAGGAATTTAGTCAATTTTAAACGATAGAATTATAAAACTGAGTACACGTATGTGAACCAGGACCACAAAACCAGTCATAAGGGTCAATTTTTCAAAATTGAGATTTATGCATCACATGAAAGCTGAATAAATCCTCTTTCCATTTGTTAGGATAGGACAATATTTGGCTGAGATGCAACTATTTGAAAATCTGGAATCTGAGGGTGCAAAAAAATCAAAATATTGAGAAAATCACCCTTTAAAGTCGTCCAAATGAAGTTCTTAGCAATGCATATTATTAATCAAAAATTAAGTTTTGATATATTGACAGTAGGAAATTTACAAAATATCTTCATGGAACATGATCTTTACTTAATATCCTAATGATTTTTGGCATAAAAGGAAAAAAGTTTTGACCCATACAATGTTTTTTTTTTTTTTTTTTTGGCTATTGCTACAAATATACCCCAGAGACCTGAGACTGGTTTTGTGGTCCAGGGTCACGTTTGACAAATTGCAGTTATGAAAATTAACAGCCTGAACACAGTTCAACATTTTGGTTACAATGTACCTTTATAATAGTTAGATTTTTCTTGCCTCGTTTGTATACTATTATGGTTTTATTTTGTGTGCTTCTTCACTCAACAACTATAAAATTACAAGTTTTTTTTTTGTAGTGCACAAAAATTATCCTACCATACCAAACCTACAGAGAAAACAATATTATGCATGGACTCAGAAACCTTGTATTTATCCCTGGTGTTCACGATGTAAATTAGAACCTAAAATCTTGATATTGCAAAAGAAAAAAATTTATGTCAGCAAAAAACTTTTCCATTCCTTCTCGCTCTCTCCCTATAGGCCCTATATGCATGCACAAACGCACATGGCTGTTCTTGGCTTTGAAATCAGTTTTTCAGTCTCTGAAATTTCCAGATCAGTAACCTGTGACAGTGTTTCCTGCAGGGCTGTTGAAATGTGCGACAAATGTTCTGCGTCGTGGTGTTCGACTGAAAGGCCTGAATTACAGCACCCGAGCAAAGATGAAGCCAGGTATGATTTACAAGTGGTTTGGTTTTAGTTACTATGCACCATTATGCATTAACATTTACAGCAGTGGGTTACATCAGCTTAAAATCATTAACCAGCTGGACTTTAAAGTGTCAGGCTGTCATAAAGCACAGGATTTAGCATGTGGCAGTCAGAGGGTCTGTCTCCCAGTGCTCTGCGGAGCATTATTCGGCTGCAGAGTCGGGATATTAAGAACACCTCTGGTATCGCTGCAGGTATGAAGGGTGAAATTATGATTAGATGCCATGGTATGTTTAGTAAATACACTGTAAATCTTGTTTTGGTATTATGATTTTATCATTGCATTAGCAAAGCGCATTCCAGCTTGACAAACGAATATTTGGATTCATTTTTGATTAACCTTCAAACTCACAATTCTAGTTATGCGGTATATTGTTCAGCGAATACATTGCATTTACAGTATTCACTTTCTGTAAACAGATGAGGAAAAATTTTTAATTCAAATACCGTACCAAATTGTATATCCTTAATCTGCAAAACATTTTTAGAGATTTTAAATCTGCAAGCACGGAGACAGCTACAAGATCTCACGGACAATATTACTGTATTCTTACTGAAAGGATATCAACAGGCTAACGTGGTGATCTTGCACAAGGATCTTGCTGATGACTTTGAAGCGTTTTGCCGAGCTAACAGCAGCCCCCTACCGCTGCTGTACAGGAGCAAATGTGGAGAATGGACCTGCGGCCCCCTCGCCACAGGATCTGACATCAGGTATCTTCACAGTTCACACCAAAGTGTCCACTAGCAGACATGAAACCACTGCCCTACACTATTTTATTTTTGATTTGAGTTGATTCACTAACTGTTCTGTAAATAGGTGGTGAGAAAATCAAATCAAATCCTGTTTAATAGGAGGCTGTTCCTTTATAGATTATCTCTAGTCACAGACAGCTGTAAAAAATTAATCTTTTTTGACAGTAAAGTGTTCTAAGGCCATCTTGCCATTTAATAATTACACCCAGAGATAGACTAGGAAAAAAATACTGGACAACCTTTAAAGGGATCACTCGAAAATATAAATGCTGTTATCATTTACTTACCCTCATATTTGTTCCAAACCTCTGAGTTTCTTTCTTCTGTTGACAGTAGCCATTGACTTCCAAGTCAGTAGCTACTCTCAACTGTTTAATATGGAAGCCTGTTTCCAACACTGAAAAAAAAATTAAAAGAAAAAGGTTGCGACTTTTTATCTCACAATTCTGACATTTTTCACAAAATTGTGAGAGAAACTCGCAATTGTGAGTTATAAAGCCAGAAGTGTGATTTCTAAAGTCACAATTGCAAGATAAAAACTCGCAATTCTGACTTTTTTCTTGCAGTTGCGAGTTTATATCGCAATTGACTTTTTTTCTGGCAATTCTGACTTTTTTTCACAATTGCGAGTTATAAAGTCAGAATTGCGTGATATAAACTCAATTGTGAGTTAAAGTCCAATTTTGAGGGGGGGTGGCTGATATGTTCTCAGAATTGCGAGTTTATCTCACAATACATATAAACTCGCAACTGCAAGAAAAAAGTCAGAATTGCGAGTTTTTATCTCGCAGTTGTGACTTTATATATCGCAATTTCGAGTTTATATCACGCAATTCTGAGAAAAAAAGTCAGAATTGCAAGTTTCTATCACGCAATTATAAGAGAGAAAGTCAGAATTGTGAGATGAAAAAGTTGCAATTACCTTTTTTATTTTTTATCTAGTGGCAGAAACGGGCTTCCATTAGTTAGTTACATTCTTCAAAAATTATTATATTTAATTTCCGCATTGTCCTGCCTTTCTCTCAGGGAGGACTGTCCAGAGTACTGTGTGTTTGAGAACGGTGTGCTGATGAAGAAGGTCGCTAGTTTATCCTCTTACACTCCTCAACTTCAGGACATGGTTGCATTCTACCTTGGCTGTAGTTTTGGTTTTGAGTCAGCCTTAAAGGCCGCTGGGGTTCCAGTGAGAAATGTGGAACAGGGTAAAAATGTCAGCATGTACAAGGTCAGTAAACACCTCGGGCCTGGATTACATCCATGTGCTGTAGCGCCTACAGCTTATTACTTGATTTTGCTTGTGTCGGATGTTTTCCCTGTTTTGAAATTGAAAAAATGACCAAAAGGAAAATCCTTTAGGTCATAGTGCTTATGCCTGTTTTTGTTTTGTTTTGCTTTGTTTTTGCAGACCTCAGTAGCTTGTATTAGAGCAGGTCAGTTTCACTGTCCGATGGTGGTGAGCATGAGACCTGTACCAGAAGACAAGCTGGATGCTACGGCTCAAAGCACACACGCGATCCCACTGGCACATGGAGGCCCCGTCCATATTGGAGACCCTAGTATGTACTTTTTTTTTCTTTTTTTTTTTTAAGTTTCTCACTTTATCATATACAACTTTTAATGATCTTAAGGTGATTTTCAATAGATCAGTTTGTCAGTTCCCCTCAAATTAACAGTTAGTTCATTTATTTGTATTTATTTATTTTTTCCCCATTTAAAGTAATAGTTCACCCAAAAATGAAAATTTGCTGAAAATGTACTCCCTCTCAGGCCATCTAAGATGTAGATGAGTTTGGTTCCCTGTCAGAACAGATTTGGAGAAATTTACCATTACATGACTTGCTCACCAATGGATCCTCTGTAGTGAATGGGTGCCGTCAGATTGGGAGTCCAAACAACTGATATAAACATTATAATAATCCTCTCGACTGCATTAATTGATGTCTTGTGAATTGAAACTATTGCTTGTGAATTGAAACTATTGCTTCTGCCCAAAATACTGTAACGAAAATTATTTTGAATAATTATTGTTAACAATAACAACAATGGCTTTTATATGCTGTTATCTAACAAATGAGATTCATACATTTTTAAGTGTTCAAATACTTTTTGGGACCATTGTAAATACCAATCATGTTCATGGAGGATATGACTAATGGTGGAATTGTTCTCCTAAGAGTCCATCTGTAATACTTAACTGCATGTGTAGTCAAAACATGATCAAAACATGTCTAAACATACTCCAACTGTTAACATTGTAGGCGCTTGCAGGTCGAAAAATGAACTCCTTTTTAAACATCTCGTAAACTCCCTTGATTCTCTTACAGAGCTGCTGGGTATCCAGGACTTGTCACAACCAGACTATGGGGACCCAGTGAAGGGGTGTCCCGGTGATGTGCCTGTGTTCTGGGCCTGTGGGGTCACTGGTGTTGAAGCTGTACAGAGCTGCAGTAAGGTTTCTCCAAAAATTTTAAAAATGTAGTTGCACTGTTTGGTGCTGCTAGTGGAGTAGAAATTGCACACTTCACCTTTAAGATTTAATGTCACTGGGTTTTCAGTACACTTGAGGTTTTATGTCATTTTTTGCAGCATACACAGATAATTTTTATGCAGTGTGTAGGAAAAGAACTGCATGTTGACCTTTTTTATTTTTTTTAATATTGCAGAGCCCGCTCTGGCGTTCACACACTCTCCTGGCTGCATGTTCATCGCCGATCAAAAGGCAGAAAATATTTCGCCCCTCACTCTTGAGCCATCAGAATGCCCTTTGAGTTTCTCCATTTCCCAGAATCCTCTGCATTACAGCATCGCTAGCAAAAGAGCTGTTCAACAAATTCGAGCAATTGAGGAGCTTGTTGTTGAAGACCCAGGTATGAAGCAGCACAATTCTGACTCCCCCCCCCCCCCCCCCCCCCCCCCCCAAAAAAAAAACAATATTTAAATTAGGGCTGTCAGTCGATTAAAATTTATAATCTAATTAATTACAGGGTGCTGCATTTAATTATCGCAAACTAAATATGGCTGTGAAAATACCCCCAAAAGATAATTTATTAAAAACTATTATTGTTTTAAATGTTTAGACTACAATGGCCTAACATAAAGTATGGAACATAAAAGAAGATCATTTGAGAAACATTTTTTAAACAATTTTTTTATTTTTATAAAATAGAAAACAGAAAATACATTTAAAAAGCATAATTAATTCCAAACCAAACACAAAAGTCTGAACAAAGTTCTGGGTAAATGTTCAAGTCTTTACAATTGTTTCAAGATAATACTATAAAATAATGAATTCATTCAGAATAAAATAAATATTTTTTTCTAAAGGTTTGTCATAAAAATAAGATTTTTATTTTCCAAAATAATGTCAGCTCCAGAAATCTCCCTTAATAAAACCTTAATTACACCAGAAAAATAAATAAATAAATAATACTCTTACCAACCATCTTTTTCTTAAATCTGCATATGGCCTGGAATACATTGGTGACACAATATTTACTAGATACCATAAAAGCTACTTCCAAATAATATCCTGGAAGCATGAATTTGTGCTCTGACATTGTAAACTCAAAATATTTGTGTAATGCTACTTCTACACCACTAGGTGTTAGTGCACGTCCACGAATACATAGTGCACTCAATAGCACAACTACTAAACAAAAATGGCTATTATTGACATTTATACATTAAGTGTGGCCAAAGTGTACAAATTACTTTTTGGTATCACACTCTGCCATTGTGAAGGTTTTTTTTTTTTTTTTTTGGTTTTTTTTTTTTTTTTGTTTACTGTAATGTTTTAACAAAATGTCATAATTGCACCTTCCAGTGAAAACAAAAGACTTCTCTCTAGTGACACATGCAGGAGTTCTCCAATCATTTATTCTCCACTCCTGCAGTGCCCACATCTCAGCAAGCGATGCACAGAACCAAGTCCCCATCCTACATTTATTTTTTATTTATTTATTTTTTTTCTTCAATAATTCATTACACTCGCATGTTACAATGAGGAAAAAATCTTCATGACTTTAAAACACGTAAAGTAGTAACTCTGTGGTTTGTGTGCAGGTTCAAGAGGTATACGGGCCCTGTTCTTGCAGGATGAGCTCCTAAAGGCCTGTCTCTCACTGTCCCATTCATCCTCTGTTCTCATCACCACTGGTTTCCCCACACACTACATGCACAACCCCCCTGAAGAGACTGATGGCCCACCCGGGGCTATCGCCATGGCAGCTATGCTTCAAGCACTCAGCAAAAAGGTGGTCATCGTGACGGATGGGCGTGCTTTGGAGATGAATCAACACATTATGCGGGATGCTGTGGAGAAAGGTGCCTCCATCATTGCCGATTTAGAGTTATTCTTTGGTTATGCTAGCCACATAAGCGACATGCAAATTAACATTTTGGAGGGTAGACTTGTCATGTCTGGTTAGGACAGGGTCTTACTTTCTGAATGTGTGTGTGTTTGTTCACTAACAGGTGTGATAAAGACTGCAGTGCCAGTAATATGTTTCCAGAGTAATGGCCCTGACTCAGCACTTCACTTCCTGTGCCGTGATGGAGATCCCACTAAGCCCAGGTGTAATGTGGTTCAATCTCATTTTCCATCCACTGCTTTCTCTTGTGCTGCATTCCAATTCGCCTACTTACTTATTATGCCCTAAAAGTATATATTTTTTTTATGAAGAAAAAGTACATACTTTTGAGTATGTAGCAGAATAGTATACAAGCTTTGGGACATACTACTACTTCATAATTGAGTCATTTAATTTACCTATCGTATTGGAGAGAAATGAAGAGGCACATTAATCTGCCAGTCATGGGTCTTTAATGCCTTGAACTCTCCTCATGTGTTTTCATAATGATGCATTTAAAAGTTAATATCCAAACATATCTTTATAAAGGTTTTCAATGTTCGCAAATATAACGCAGATGCCAATTAATAGTTATTTGTTTTTAATCAGGTCAGGTATTATTACGCAAATCCCTTTATCTAAGCATATCTACTTCACCGCCAGTCTCGCATATCGACTTTTTATTTGTGTTCGTGGTTCTAATCGAATCAGCATCCAACGCGCAATGGATTGTGGGCAATATTAGCCATTCGAGTGTGCATGAATCTGCACTTCAAATTTTCAACAGAAATAGTAAACTGTCTGAGATACTCATTTTAGCATACTATAATTTGAGACACTTAATTTTAATTTCGCATACTATTTAAGACAAATACTATGCGAATTGCGACAGCATTGGTTGTTAAGATCACGTGTGATGGAATATGGCCAAAAATGGCATCAATGGAAAATGCATATGGTATAACGCCTTTTTGTTTTTTTGCTGTGTTTCTCTGAAAATAATTGCAAACCTTAGAATGTTTGTCAGCCAATCAGATTCAAGCATTCAACAGCCCCGTAGTATAATTTTGTATAATGACTGCTAAACTGTATAACTGATTGTTGGTAGTTTCATGTTTCTCGTCACTCTGTGGTCTCTTCTATCTCAAAATCTAAAAAAAATATTTTATGCCCATTTATCTAATTATTTGGTCTTTGCAGTCAGCCAATCATTATCATAAAATAACTCATTTCAGGGTGATGTTGAGGTTTATTTTGATAATGACATGCATTATTCCTCACTGCATTATTAAAGGAATATTCTGGATTCAATGCATCTTAAGCTCAATCAACAGCATTTGTGTTCATAATAATGATTACCACAAAA
>NC_136758.1:10010200-10017700 GCF_936440315.1 Barbus barbus
GGTCTTCGGTTATTAATAATGGATCATAATATTAATGTTGTAAATATTCTACGTAATATTTCTATCAATATATTCATTTTTTCAGGATTTTTTTGATGAAGATAGTTTAATGAACACCATGTATTTTTAATTTTTATTAACATTTAAAAATGTATTTATTATAATCTTTGATCAATTTAATGCATCCTTGCTGAGTAACAGTATTCATTTGTTTTTGGGGGGTTTTCTCGTTTGAAATCTTACCCCTAACTTTTGAATGGTAGTATATCGTGAAAAATGCTAGCGTAATGGCTGCTGAAAATTAAGCTTTCCAGTCACAAGACTCTAAATATCATTTTAACATATATTAAAATAGAACAGTTACTTTAAATTGTAATAATTCACAGTATTACTGTTTTTATTTATACTTTGATCAAATACAGTAAGTGTAGCTTTGGTGACCATAAGAGACTTCTTTTAAAAACATTAAAAAAAAAAATCTTATTCCAAACTTTTTGATTGGAAGTGTATATTATTTTTTCTACAAAAGCTTGTATCTGCACCACAATGATAGTGTACCATGAACTTTTCTTAGCATACCTAACGTCCGCTTCCTGTGTAGGAGTGTCCAACTGGGGTGGCTATGCTGTCGCCTGTGCTCTGCATGTTCTCAATCTCTGCCCAATACACTGGCGGTACCTCCACCGTGGTTTGGGTCTGTCACCCACACCTGATCAACAGAGCCTGTGGACGACCTGCCTGCCCACTGTAGCCAAGGTATACCACAGTATTATCAAAAAATAATTGATGATGGCCGATGATTATGATGGCTAAGTTCAATCCTACATTACATTTAAAACATCTGTTCTTCTCAAAAACGTATTGCATTGCGGCTTAAGGGTGTCCCTGGAAGAGTTTAAGCACCTCATAATAATACTGTTAACTTTGTATCCCATTTTATTTTCAGTGGAAATCCACTGGTATAAAACTTGCAGGCGCTTCACAGTTCTGCTTCCAGTCAACCCTGGCCATTTTTATATTTGCGGTGAACTGCAGACCACTTCAGAACCTCTGCCAGTGTACCTTATAATTATCATGACCACAATGGCTGGAACCAGCCTGTTAACCCTGTATTCACATTCCTTTCTGTTAGCCTAAATATTTTCTGTCCATCATGTTGTTTCTCCTCAGTGGCCGCTACGGATTGACGCTTTAATAATACTTTTCCTGTTTTTAAAATTCCCACTCCCACATGTGGCTTAAAATAAAAGACCATTACTGCTGAATGCATTACCAAAGATTGAAGACACACAATCCAGCTGCAAAGACAAAAATGACTTGATATGTGGTGCTTCTATTTGAAAAACAGGAGGAAGAGATGCTCCACATTTTGGTGAAATATGGCGTCCGCAGCGGTAAAACGGCAAACCTTGGACTGGAGGTGGATGGATTGACCTTTCACCCCTACCATTCTGATATCATACAGCGACTTAGAGATCTCACCCTTGCCTGATGTCATAGTGTGGCCTACATCACGGACACATCACATGGCCAAGGGAACCAAGACGCACATCTGTGACCAGTGTTAGAGCTGGCTCAAGCTTGTTTGTATATTCTCACTCATTCTCACAGATGAATATGAATATGGGAATGTAATAGAAAGAGCTGCCATTGTAACATTTTGTTGATTATGACAATCTTCAAAGTAGTGTTTAATTTTGTGCTCACCTTATTAAACAGTCTATGTTGCTTCACACTTTATAACCTATTTCTTGCTGTATGCAGTATTGGAATAAAAAAATTATGCTAGTACATAAAAAATAATAAAAAAAAAACATTAGCCTATAATGATTTGCATTTTACACAGTCGGGTCACCAGGTTGCATCATGAGTATCGGCAACTGTATCTTGTTTGGTGCATTACAACAATAAATTATGTTGTGTAGATTTTGTCTGGTGAGCTAGCTATCATAAACATGGACGGTAAAATGGCAAATCTATGAAAAATCACCCATCTGTCAAAACTGAAACTTTGAACTGCAGAGACGAGGTAAAGTCACAAAACCCCTATCATAACAAAATAAGATCCCACAACGGATAGGCTAATTATTGCTCAAATTACTTTTTTTTTTCCTGATAAACTTTGAATATTTTTACTTCTATCGGTATGGTTTACTTTGTACTGTGACTGATCCAATTTTTTCATGGCGATATCGATAACTTCAAACTTCATGTGATTCATCCATGCAGTGGCATGCAATTTTATTTTCAACCACAGAAGGCGATAGAAAGGCCCAAGCTCAGTAGGTAGCGCAGTTATGATTAAATCAAATTAATGGGCATATTTGGTTACAATTTTTGGTGGTGCTTTATTGTGGTTGTGATTTTAGGTACTTGATCCATACATGAAATTCATACCATAATATTCATGTTATTGGCCTACTCCAAGGAAATAATAAAAAAAAAAAAAACATGGTGTTATTATACAACTCGCGTGTATCGGAGAGTACAGGCAGCTCTTTTAGTTCAGATCCATGTTACATAACACATTTATGTTATTTGGAAATTTGTATATTATCACTGGCCTTTTTGGAGTTAAGTGTCTTTCTCTCTTCCAAGGTTCAACCAAAATCAACACTGGAGAAGACCATCCCAAAACCCTTAATCATAAAGTCAAATAAACAGCAGACTTTTAATTAGTCTGGCTCTGGTTACACCTGAAAGTATTAAACATTTCTCTGGAACCGGATTAACAAGCATGCAAATAAAATATGCCAATCTCTCAATTTCTTTTAAAACGGTGCTGGATATGGTTTTACATAGTATAAAGTCATATAAAACATGTAAACCAATTAATCGCATCTGTATGTTTATGCACCTTGTTTAATATCACGATTCTGCTTCCAGTAGCGGTAAATAATCAAAACCAAAGAAAGACCACGATTAAACAAAAAGGACTAGTATATGATGAAAGTGATTCTCTGAGCAATCTTTTTTTAAAGGGGAATTAATATCATCTCCTGTTTGCATTAAAGGGATAATTCTATCCTAATTTATTAATAATTCAGACTATTTTTATCATTCATATAGGACTAGTTTTAGTCTTTAATAATATTATAAAAGAAAATATTATTATTAATACTTGGAGAAATTATATCATTTTAGTGCACAAAGTATGCAGACAAGAAACCCAGAAGTGGCTAGTAGCGAGAGAGGAAGTGCAACACAGATTTAATCATATTTTTGCACCACATATATCTAATTTTTGCAGCTAGAGTTTACTCGACCTATTATATTCCTATATACTCACTGAATATAATACTCAACCTATTATATTCAGTATTTTGTGCACTTGAGGCTAACAAGCCAAACAAAACCAAAATCCAATTAACAGACATCTAGAGAGAACATACTATCTTACAAAAATCTGACTAGATAACACACTTCCTATAATCAAAATTAATTTATCAGTACTTTTTACACCCCTGCAATACATCACAGCACAATTTCTGTCACCATGTACTGTGCAACAATACAATCATTGCCAGTGATTTGTGCAACAAACAGAGTGTACAACCAATAATAAAAAGTCCCATATATGGCCCTGAACTGCAGTCACTATATAAAATCAATGAAATAACCTGAAAACAATCTTGATTTAGTTACATATAGCCTACATACAATCTGCATGCATGTTGAATATTCATTGTAAACATGGTTTGAATGAGCAGGAAAAAGAGAACACTTCCACATGTGTTCTTTCAGTTCAGGTCATTCATTTAAACTCCTGGTTTTAGCTGTGATCACTTCCATGATAAAAATGTAAACACTCATCACCTTTTATTTACCTCAGCGGTTTGAGCAAACAGAAGATCCATGATTTCTGGAAGCAACTATCAATCACTTCTTCCTCTAATTTCCCAGGATATGAAATCACACTGGAAAGCTGTCCAGGTTAAAATGGTCTGTTTGAAGGTGGTTGACCCTTCATACCCACACTGCGTACCTTTTTATGCTTGTTAACTGTCTGTGTGCTCCATGTCTTTCCATGTAAAAGGTGAGTAGGAAACAAATATACATCTTCATTGCTATTGTTTCATTAGAGGAAAGCTTCACCCACAAAATGAAAATTCTGTTATCATTTACCCACCTTCATGATGTTCCAAACCTGAATGACTTTAACTTTCTATCGTGGAATACCAAAAGCCATGCTGTTATTTTTCCTAAAATAAGAGCAGATTGTAAGCAGGAACTGTTAAACACCAAAAAGAACATAAGTATCTTTTTCACTTAATTTGACACTTCAGAAAGTTAATAAAGTAGGATGGTGCAGTTTAGGGGCAACGATATCCTTATCTTATCTTAACTATAAAAGATTTAAAATTTCGGTATCTTTTTATTTAGTTTTTGTTTGTTTTAATCGCAACACTGGCAAAAATCATATGCAAAGACGTTATCAACGCTGTCAAAAACAGTAGTATTTAACACTACTACGCAGATCTGTAGAACAGGTCACAGAATGAAATGAAATACACAAACACTAGCCATGAAGAAGTCTATGCTATGTCATTCAGTATAGGCTAGTTAAATTTTTCACAAATCATGCTAAAAATATGCATGAGAGCATTAGACAGTGTTATCAGCTATATAGCAATGATTATTAATAAAAAAATATGTATTGTTGCATGAATAATAAACAGCTGATAAAATGATCCACCCTTAACTATAGTAAAGTATTACAATTTTTTGATGCAACAGGGTATGATTTAAAAATGACCATCCCTCCAAAACAGAGAAAACCTCTTTCACAAACATCTACATGTCTGTCTATTTTAAAGTGTTTATAGTGTACATGAGTTGTATTTGTAGGGGTTATTACAGCACGATTCTTTAACACCTCCCCCCACCCCGGACCTCACAAATTTTCAAAGCCTGGCTACGGACATGGTAGGCATTAGGGTGAGTAAATGATGACGGAATTGTGATTTTGGGTGTATGTTGTAGTACACTATTAAAGGAACTGAAACCAATGAGGTTTGAAAGCAGAATTGGTTTTAGTCTTGGACACAATTTTAACTGCTATATGCACATGTAGCTAAAGGGACTTGGAACAGTATAGAAAAAGTTTAGCTCATCGGTTCCTAAAACCTCAAATGTCAACCACTGGTGATTATCAAGGTAGCAATCCCTGAGAATTACACCACATAACTGTAGCATGTTAGCTTACCAAAACCATGAAATATTGCAGTTTAATTTTAGAACAAAATACAGAACTGGCAAAGTAGGCTAATGTTCTAACCCATGCAAAATGAAAAACAGTATGCAGCAGCTGTACATCTGAGAAGCTTGTGCCTACACGGTATGATGTCCATTGTATAGATAACTAATACAACAAAAATGTTTAAACGTCAGTTTTGACCTGCTGCAAGGATGTTACCACTGAGGTACCTGTAACATTATCATTGGTGACTGCAAGCTCAGTAGAATGCGTGTTGAACCTTCCATGGCTTTTTGAGCAACGGCATAAGACCCGAGTGCAAGCTTCCTGAGCTTTCTGGATGCCCATTTGGGCGCTCTCACTGATAAAACAGTAGAGCGCCGGATCGGCCACACAGTTAAAACTAGTAAGCAACAGCGAGAAATGGTAGTAGTTGAAAATTTTCTCAATGAAGTTGCAGTCCCGCTCCAATATTGTGCGTACCAGCAGGAAGATGTGGTATGGTGAGAAGCAAACCAGGAAGATGACAATGGTGCTGGTCACCAGGTACTTGATGCGAGTTTTCTGTGCAGTCTGCGTGCCTTCACTCTTACCCACTGCTCGGAGAACTCTAAAGTACGACACGGAGAGGATTCCTAAAGGGAACAGGAAACCTATGTAAAAGCGGTAGTAGTTTATTGGGTACTCCCATGTCTTCATGGGATAGTGCTCAAAGCACACAGATTGGTTGTGCTTGTCCGTGCTGAGCTCCTTGTGCCGGAAGAACACCACTCCTACGCCAAGCTCTTTGAGCCAGACCACTGCACTGACCAGCGTTGCTGCTCGCACCGTTCGGAAAGCCGAGAAGCGGAAAGGGTAGACCACCGCCAGGTAACGGTCAATGGAGATACAACACAGAAAACCAATGCTGACATAGATGTTCTCGTAGAGCAGGAAACCACACAGTTGACAGAGCCACTCCGAGCCGCGCCAGTCATCTCCTTGGAAGATGTACTGGAGCCAGAGGGGAAGGGAGACCAGGTACAGCAGATCGGATATGGTCAGGTTTAACAAGTAGACCCCCAGCTCATTGCAGGCTTTCAGTTGCAGCCAGGCATGGTAGAGCGAGTAAACATTGGTGGGAAGACCCACTAGCAAGACAAGGATGTACGCACCCGAAAACAGGTACTGGTGAATCTCGTGGCTTATAGTGCAGTTTATTTGCTCCTCAGACATGTTCATCTTTCTAACCTCATGTTCGCAGAGTCTTATTCAACAAGTGTAGGTAAGTTCGTAATCAACAGAGGTCTCCAGATAACATTCCATGGATTCTGTGGGAAGTAAACAAAATAGGATAATTAGTGTGCCCAAATACCACCACAGTATTCATACATCCCAGAAAATACCCTGATAAGCTACCCTGAAATTCTGACATACGTATTGGACGTCATGGGAAAGTTGAGTTCATCTGTGAAGGTTATCTACAAAGTAAATCTTTCAGTAAATACTTGTCAAACGGATTAGGGTTTTTTCTCAGTTCAAGCAGACAGAAGTTGTACTTCTGCATGCCTGAAAATAGCTTTCTGGGGATGTTATCAAGATGGCAGCTGAGCGACAAACGTTTTGTGTGTGGGCTGTGTCCTTCATCCTCGGAACTATTCTAAATATACAGGAAGAGGTTTTATAAAGTTGAAGGAAGTGTGAAACTCATACTACTTTCACAATATACATATGACGAATCCAGCTACGCAATATGTCTTTTCCACTTGGCTTTGATGTCTATGTAGGTGTTTTCTTTGTTGAGCAGAGCCTGTGCAATGCAATTAAAGCATCTTAAATATCTTATATATATATATATATATATATATCCTAATTCATGTCATGGATTTGAGTAACATAGGTAGCCCTTTTCAATCTGACTGTGGCCTGGTTCGCAGAATGCTGAACATTGAGATATAGTGGGATTGAGACCTTGACTGCAGTGACTACTGTGGATCATAACAAAAGAGACCAATAAAGCAGCGTAAACGACATGTTTCATCACCAATCCATTAAATGCTTAAGAATTTGTCCCTGCATCTGAGAAATACACGACAGCTTCAATAATACTGCTCAGACATCCTAAACATCATCTGTGTAAGCACAGCAGTAATACCCAGACCAGTCTCAATATGGGAAAGCAGTTTTCAGTAGAATTGTTTTCTGTTCTTGGAAATTACTTCAGATTTTGTCTCTTATATTCTATATGGAGCCAGCTTTAGCCACCTTACAGAGAGACTTGCCTATAGAGATTTGACATTTCCCAAGCAAACTATGAAGCTGTT